>NC_132933.1:128542531-128842531 GCF_047675955.1 Chlorocebus sabaeus
TGAGAACCGACTAATACACTTGGGAAGAAAAGAAGCAACCTTGGTTCAAAGTCTGTATCTTCCAGCTAATATGAGTCTACTTATAACACAAATGATAGAAATTGGATCAAGAAACAAAAAACAATAGCAAATAAGTTTTATTTGGATTTTTAAATAATAAAGTAATGTCCTTTGCAGCAACATGGATGGAGCTGGAGACCATTACCTAAGTGAAATAGCACAGAAACAGAAAATCAAATACCGCATGTTCTCACTTACAAGTGGAAGCTAAACACTGGATATGCATGGACATAAAGATATAAATAATAGACACTGGGGACTTCAAAAGGGGAGAAGGTCGGGGAGGGGAAGGGTTGAAAAATTACCTGTTGGGTACAATATTCACTATTTGGGCGATGGGTATACTGGAAGCCCAAACTTCACCTTATGCAATAGATTCATTTAAGAAACCTAGACATGTACCCCTTAAATCTAAAAATTTTTTAAAAGATTTATTTGGAAAGGGAATATCAATGTGATGGGCCATTGAAGTCAAATATTTTCTCTGGCTGATTTTGTCTGACATCGCTGCTGTCTCTCCTTCCCTATAGCTCAAGGGGCTATCTAATCAGAGTAATTTATGGGCTCCTTAGCAAAAACAACCCTCTTAAAGATGTCAGCAGAGAGCAAGACCAGCTAAGACTTTCCAGTGTTTGAAGTTGATTGATAAACCAGCAATTGGCTCCAAATTATATCTCATTTATAAATTTAAAATAGAAGTACATGTGGTCAACTCTTCTCACTGAATCCAATGTCATCCTTTTATCACCCTTGAGAAGAAACTTTAAAGATCTTTTATCTGCCTGTCCTCACAAAATAAAAACTTCCCAGCCTATCAAATACATGGTGTGGTAAATTACATGGAAGGCCCAATTCTTCAGCCCTCCTGGGATCCACACCCTTTGCCATGTAATTTTGTAGCGCACTCTTGCTGTGTGGCTCAGCCAGCTACAGGGCCAGCCACATGATTTGTGGGGCCCAGTGCAACATGAAAATGCAGACTCCTTGCTCAAAAAGCAAGAAATGAGTGCCATTATAACCACAAAAGACACAGCTGCTTTCTTTCCTCCACAGTCTTTCTCTACTTGTCATGGTGTTTTTAATTTGCTATTTCATGTCATTCTAAGTAAAGAAAAATTTAAATTATTAGCATGGGTTTTACAGTTCCTCTTTATATTTTGCAAGAAGTAACACCTAAGGCTGGGAAACCTGTGCACAAATAAATAGGCTACTGTCTCCACTGGGCTAAGGAATTCCTAGAGTAGGGAGACCGTATCTTTTTTTTTTTTCTTTGAATCTCTAGTGCTAGGCATGGTGCCTGTTACATAGTAGACAATAAATAATATATATATTTAAAGGTGAAAGGGAAAGAAATGAGTTTTAAAATCAGTTTTGCCTGTGAGACAGTGGAGAAATTGACACATTCACACATTGCTGGTGAGAATGCAAAAGGGCGCAGCTGCTATGGAAACACTCTGGCAGGTCCTCAAAAAGTTAAACATAGAGTTACCACACGACCCAGCAATTCCAATCCTAGATATATACCCACGAGGATTGAAAGCATATGTTCACACAATACCTTATACATGAATGTTCATAGCAGCATTATTCATAATAGCCAAAAAGCTAGCTGGGCGTGGTAGATCACACCTGTCATCCCAGCTACTCAGGAGGCTGAGGTGGGTGGATCACTTGAGGTCAGGAGTTGGACACCAGCCTGGCCAACATGGGAAACCCTGTCTCTAGTAAAAATACAAAATTAGCCAGGCATGGTGGTGGGCACCTGTAATTCCAGCTACTTGGGAGGCTGAGGCACAAGAATCACTTGTACCCAGGAGGTGGAGGTTGCAGTGAGCCAAAATCACCCCACTGCACTCTAGCCTGGGTGGCAGCAAGACTCTGTCTTAAAAAAAAAAAAAAAAAAAAAAAAAAAAAAGCAAAAAGTGAAAACAACCCAAATGTCCATCAGCTGATGAGTGGATCTTTCTATCCATACAGTGGAATATTATTTGCCATGAAAAAGAACAAGGTACTGATTCATGCTACAAAATGGATGACCCTTGGAAACATCCTAAGCGAAAGATGCCAGGCCCAAAAGGCCCCATATCATATGATTCTGTTCACATGAAATGTCCAGAATAGGCAAATCTATACAGACAGAAAGTGGTTGCCAGGGTCTGGAAAACGGGGAGTGACTGCAGATAGGTATGGAATTTTAGGATCATGAAAGTGTTCTGGAAATAGTGATAATAGTTGCAGAACTTTGTGAATATACTGAAAACCACTGAATTGAACACTTTAAAAGGGTGAATTTTATGATATGTGAATTATAGCTTGATTTGAAAAATCAGTTCTGCCTGACTCCATTTTTTAAGCAGTGTGACCATTGAAAAGTTATATGACCTCTCTGAACTTTACTATCCTGGACTGTGGAAGAAATGGGGAGAAATAATACTTAAAACATGTAGAATTGTTTGTGAGGATAAAGTGAGATCTTAAATGTAAAACAGTTTGCACCATGCCATCCTCCAGCCCTCTTCTGTTACCCTCTCCCCTCAATATCAGGGAGGGACTATATGGGTTTCAGGGCAGTGACACAATGGGGTCCTTCACCCTCTACTCATGGGGAAGTGATGGACGAATCAAAGTTCTCTTCCTCCTCCTGTGAGTGGATTCTCCACTCCTCAGGGTGGTCAGATGGAACTGGATGAACTTTCTTCTAGGGAGGAGCTCTCTGCCTTGGAGAGACCAGGTGGGGCCCAGGGAAAAGGAACTATCAGGTTGGGGCAAAAGTAATTATGGTTTTTGATGTTACTTTAATGGCAAAAAATGCAGTTACTTTGCACGAGCATAATGGACTGCTATCTTCTTGAGCTTGGCCAGTGTCCAGGCCATATAATGGAGAGTGACAGGAGTTCTTGGGATTTCTGCTTGGTGCAACCCCCCTTTTCACCTTGGCATGGAATAAAGTGTAAATAGTGTGCATGATATCTCACTGGACCCAGATACTCAACAGAAATACAGTTCCAGGGGAGAGAGGGGAACCCCAGTGTCTGGCATAGCCAGGGCTATCTAAAAGAGTCAGATCTGCAGAGAGCAAGGAAGCAGAGAATACAATAGTGGCTGCCAGGGACTGAGGAGTAGGGGAGATGCAGTGTTGCTGTTCAGTGGGCCTCAGGTTCAGGTTGCTAGATGAATACGTTCTAGAGACCTGCTGCACTGGTCGGGCGCAGTGACTCAAGCCTGTAATCCCAGCACTTTGGGAGGCCGAGACGGGTGGATCACGAGGTCAGGAGATCGAGACCATCCTGGCTAACATGGTGAAACCCCATCTCTACTAAAAAATACAAAAAACTAGCCGGGCGAAGTGGCGGGCACCTGTAGTCCCAGCTACTTGGGAGGCTGAGGCAGGAGAATGGCGTGAACCCGGGAGGCGGAGCTTGCAGTGAGCTGAGATCCGGCCACTGCACTCCAGCCTGGGCGACAAAGCAAGACTCCGTCTCAAAAAAAAAAAAAAAAAGAGACCTGCTGCACAACATTGTGCCTACACTTAACAATATGGTATCGTGCGCTTAAAAATCTATTAACAGGGCTGGGTGCAGTGGCTCACGCCTGTAATCCTAACACTTTGGGAGGCCAAGGTGGGTGGATCACTTGAGGTCAGGAGTTTGAGACCAACCTGGCCAATATGGTGAAACCCCGTCTTTACTAAAAATACAAAAATTAGCTGGGCGTGGTGGTGCACGCCTGTAATCCCAGCTACCTGGGAGGCTGAGGCAGGAGAATCGCTTGAACCCGGGAGGCAGAGGTTGCAGTGAGCCCAGATTGCACCACTGCACTCCAGCCTGGGCGACAGAAGGAGACTCCATTTCAGGGTGACAGGGTCAATCTCGTTTTAAGAGGTTACTACAAGACAAAAGGGACACAAGAAAACTTTGGGAGGTGTTGGATATGTCTGTTGATACCATCAAGATGATGGCATCATGGGTGTTTGTGTAGGTTCAAACACTTCAGATTGTATGTATTAAATATGTGCAGGTCTGTGTGTATCCATTATACCTCAATAAAGCTGTTAAATTATTTAGCGGCCAGGCGCAATGACTCACACCTGTAATCCCAGCACTTTGGGAGACCGAGGCAGGAGGATGGCATGAGCCCAGGAGTTCGAGACCAGCCTGGGCAATATGGTGAAGCCCCATTTCTACAAAACATAAAATTAGCTGGGCATGGTGGTGAGTGCCTGCAGTTCCAGCTACTCAGGAGGCTGAGGTGGGAAGATCAGCTGAGCCTGGGAAGTCGAGGCTACAGTGAGTCATGATCGTGCCATTGTGCTACAGCCTGGGCGACAAGAGTGAAACCCTGTCTCAAAAAAAAAAAACTTAGTGAGGATGGGTGTGATACTGTTAAGGAGTGTTTTCACATTTGCACCAGAGGGCGCTGTCTGCTTCCTTGATAGCCACACTGATGTTCTATATGAGATAAGTGGAGTTAAGTAGAACCATGTGACCAATTTATTACACCACCATCTCTGAATGTCAAAATCGTATGTTTTCCCTCAGATTCAGCCCAAATGTTGCCACCACCATAAAACCTCTCTGAACCACCACCTCTCCTGCACTCCCACCAAGTTTAAGTCAATTCTTCTCCATCTGAACTGTCAAAGAATCTTATACTTTTGTTGTGGCATTTACCCCTTTCTGCCTGGTACCTAGCTACTGCAGTACAAGTTGCTGTATTGGTTTCCTCGGTGCTGCTGTAACAAATAACCACAAACTAAGTGGCTTAAAGCAACAAATTCTGCCGGGTGTGGTGGTTCATGCCTGTAATCCCAGCACTTTGGGAGGCCGAGGCGGACAGATCACCTGAGGTCAGGAGTTCGAGACCAGCCTGGCCAACATGGTGAAACCCCATCTCTACTAAAAATACAAATATTAGCTGGTCGTGGTGGCGGGCACCTGTAATCCCAGCTACTCGGAGGCTGAGGCATGAGAATCCCTTGAGCCTGGGAGGCAGAGGTTGTAGTGAGTCAAGATCACACCACTGCATTCCAGCCTGGGCAACAGAGCAAGACTCTGTCTCCCCACCACCCACCCACCCCCCCCCCCAAAAAGAAATTTATTCTCTCGCAGTCTGGAGCCCAGAAATCCAAAATCAAGGTGTCAGCAGAGCTGGTTCCCTCTGAAGGCCTCTGCGGGAAAAATTAGAGACTCCTGTGCTCTGTGGAAACCTGATCATTATTCCAGGTATGGCTCAAGTTCAGTGCACAGAACTCGGTGAAACACCACTGCATGGCTTCGCAGCCACATCGCTTAAAGGAAAAACCCTCGAGTTTGCTTGGCTTGTAGCAGCATGCATCGCTCTGCCTCCATCTTCCCTTGGCCATCTTTTTATCTGTGTCTTCCTTTTCTGTCTCTTATAAGGACACTGTCATCAGATTTATAACCCACCCTAAATCCAGAATGATCTCATCCTGAGATCCTTAATTATGTCTGCAAAGGCCATATTTTCAAATAAGGCCACATTCGTAGGTACCAGAGTTAGGACCTGGACATATCTTTTTGGGTGAGCACAATTCAACAGCACTACAGGTGGCATTAGACTAAGCTCCTTGAGATGGGGATCTAAGTCTTGTCCATCTTTGTTGACAAGTGCCTAGTGTGATGCCTTAAACATAGAAAGTGCTCTGTATGCTTGCTGAGTTCATGGGTGGATGGATTGATGTGGTTGGCCAGATAATGAATATTGTCTAACCTCTTCCACTCCTAATGCAGTCAGAATTGGGAAGTGTGCATTAGAGATTCCTGTGCCCCGTGGAAGCTTGATGATGATTCCAGGTGTGACTCAAAAAATTCAGTGTACAGAACTCAATGAAAAACCACAGCGTGGCTTCACAGCCATGTAGCTTAAATGAAAAACTGGATTTAGGGTGGGCTATAAATCCGATGACAGTGTCCGTATAAGAAACTTCTCTCAAATCCTTGCAAATAGATCCCAGATGAAGCCGCTCTGGCCTTCAGAGGTTAAGGTAAACTTGGCTGAAACCCCAGGTGTCATAGACAATGAGGATCCACAGCCCTTCCTACAATTTCTGCAAATCCTGGCCCTAATTCATGGCCCTAATTTGTTGTCTCTGCATGTGTTCTTGATTCCTTCCCTTGCCAAAGGTCAGACCCTTTCCCGGTTGTTGCACAAGATCCCTGACTACCCCCCGCCCCCGTGAGCATTTTGTGAGTTTAGAACTTTACTGAAGATTTGGGGGTTACAGGGTATGGAATACCCCATATTCCTCAGCCCATTTTCTTACTCCATTTTCTCATTTTACTTTTCTCTCTCTGGTTCAAAACACAAATTTCTTTCCTTGTTTCATGCGAAGCGGTTCTGTTCATACTTAGGCCCCTTGCCATCTCAGCTTCTACTCTAAACAGGCTTTTTTTTTTTTTTTAATGTAAGGCAGGAAGGCAAGAGAGAGAAGAAAGGAGGGAGGGAGACCTGGAGGGAAGAAGGGAAGGGAGGAGAGAGAATTGAAACCTAAGAATTTTTATACCAGCTATCAAAATAATATTTCCCTTCTCTCTTTTATAAATATTAATAGATTAAAGTTTGAAGTTCTTTGAGTAGGGAGAGAAATTTCAACAGCCTTTGGTCCACTTGCTATAGACACCCCTCAAATCCTCGGCGTCCTTAGCAGAGTGAAGCAATCCTCTTCTCAAGTTAACATTTAATTATAATTGCAACCATCATGATGATTAAACCTCCCTTTTTGTCATTGTCTTTTCTTGGTATCATTCCTTTGGCTCCATTCACATGCTATAGACTATGTATGAATCACAGAGCCTGTGCTTTTTAACTGTGGCGAAACCATAGGCAGCTTTTTGTTTATTCCCAGAATCAGTTCCAAAACAGCTGTTAAATGTTCGTCCTTGGTTCTGTCATCTTATTTCAGGGAATTGTAATAGCAGCATCTTCTGCTTTTAATTCTCCCAAAGAAAAAAAAAACTCCCCGAGTTTGTGTGCTCTGTGTAGGTGCTAGTTAATGTCTTATTTCCTCTCATTTCCTTAATCAGGAAATTTCATAGTTCAGCAGCGGCAGCGTTCCCATTAATGTGGTTCTGACCAAGCTGTGTGAAACAGTCGACCATGAAAACAGCTGGCTTTGCAAGCCACTGAGTGTTCTGAACTGAGACCAGGAGCTGCCATTCAACACCGGTGAGGAAAGCAAGGACATTTTTCACAGTGATGATTCCATCTCTGGTAGAATTGATCTGCTGAAAAGTAATACATTAGGTCATCCACCAACTGAGTAGCTTGGACATGAATTAGTTGGTGAGTTTCGTTTTAAGGAGATTTCCATGTGAAAAACTGCCATTGAATGATGGACACATTTAATACATTGTGGTATGAAAAAGCACTCAGAAAATCAAGACAAATTGTCTTTTCTTGGTTCAAGGTATTGCTTAGTTTAAAATTATTACTTGAAGGGCAACAGCTTACCAAAATGGCCATTTTCAAATGACATGAGCTATGTTTAAACTGCTTTTTACCAATGGTTTTCACACACCATAGTTATATGTCGGAATAATCTGAGGAGAGCTTTGGAAGAAAAATACTGGTAATTGAACCCTACTCCTAAAGATTTCAATTCACTGGTCGGGGGTAAATTCTGGGCAGTGGTGTTTTATAAATGCCATCAAGAGATTACTGCCAGGCACGGTGGCTCACACCTGTAATGCCAGCACTTTGGGAGGCCAAGGTGGGTGGATCACCTGAGGTCAGGAGTTCAAGACCAGCCTGGCCAACATAGTGAAAACCCATCTCTACTAAAAATATAAAAATGATCTGGGTGTGGCGGCACAGGCCTATAGACCCAGCTGCTTGGGAGGCTGAGCCAGGAGAATCGCTTGAATCCAGGAAGCGGAAGTTGCAGTGAGCCAAGATCACACCACTGCACTCCAGCTTGGGTGACAGAGTGAGACTCCGTCTTTTAAAAAAAGAGATTCTAATGTACAGCCAGGATTAGAGCCACTGCTTTATGAAAATCACAACCACAGACAACTTTTGAGACCAATATGTTGTGTATGGGGTATGTACATTGCAGTTAAGTCAATTAATTTTCTAATTGCCTACCTTTTAAGTAGAATTTGTTCTCCTTTAATCAGAGATAATGAACCCATGACAAATAATCTTTGGCAAGCCTCAAACTCACTTTTTCACACTCAGCCTCCTTTCCCCCTCCCTCTCTGCCCAGGGAGACGCATATGTAATTTTCAGCCCGTACTATCTTGTAGACACCAAACATTCCCAGCCCAGTTCAGACTGCCCCCGATGGACTGGCTTCTCTAATACATATATCATTCCCTGTTTGAGTAAATTAGGCTTCTCTCTTTCTCTCCTCAACCTACAACAGCGGGGAATCACCAAAATGGGGGCCTACAAAGAAACCTCCAATATCCCAATTGACCATCTTTGTCCAGTATTCTCCATTTCAGGAGATGGTCCCCAAATCTACCCGCTTGTTAAGCCAGTCACTTGGATTCCTCTTTGATTCTTTCCTTTCCCTCATCCCTCCCAATCAGCGCTCTCTCTCTCTCTGAAGCATAACTAACATTCACCCGCTTCTCACCACCCCCACGGCCACCTGCCTGATCCAAGCTATTAACGCCTGCCACCTTGGTACTGCAGTTGTCTCCCGAATGTATCAGCCTCTCTCTCTCTCTCTCCTGCTCTTGCCCCATTCCACACCCAGCAGTCAATCTTTCTATATGGTGGTTCATAGACCACTTTCCTGCTGGAAACCTTACAATAGCTGCTTATTTATTTATGAGATGGAATCTCGCTCTGTCTCCCAGTCTGGAGTGCAGTGGTGCAATCTCAGCTCATTGCAAACTCTGCCTCCCATGTTCAAGCCATTCAGCCTCCTGAGCCGCTTGGACTACAGGCACACACCACCACAGCTGGCTAATTTTTGTGTTTTTGTGGGGTTTTTTTGTGTGTGTGGTTTTTTTGTTGTTTGTTTTTTGTTTGGTTTTTTGTTTGTTTTTGGTGAGTGTGTGTGTTTTTGTTGTTGTTGTTGTTTTGAGACACAGTCTCACTCTGTTGCCCAGGCTGGAGGGCAGTGGCACGATCTTGGCTCACTGCAACCTCTGCCTCCTGGTTTCAAGCAATTCTCTGCCTCAGCCTCCCGAGTAGCTGGGATTGCAGGCACCCGCCACCATGCCCAGCTAATTTTTTTATTTTTAGTAGAGATGAGGTTTCACCAGCTGGACCAGGCTGGTCTTGAACCCCTGACCTCGTGATCTACCCGCCTCAGCCTCTGAAAGTGCTGGGATTACAGGCTTGAGCCACCGTGCCTGGCCATCAGCTTTTACTTAAGAAATCTACTAGATCCATTAGCTATTGTTGACACTAGCTCCATTAGCTATTGTTGACACATTTATCACTGGAGCTATTCTTGTAAGGTGTGTCAATTAGGGCCCTGGCTACAAATATAGAAACCAACTTAAGTGAACTTAACCAAAGCAAGAATTCATTATAAGGCTACTGGCCTGCCTTACGGAACTTACACAGTGAAGACCTAGAAAGGGATTAAAATCAAACTCATATTATTGGGAAGCTGGGGAATTGTATTTCCTCTCTCTCTCTCCTTTCTCTTTATCCTGCTTTTCTCTGCACAACTAATTCTTCTCTCTGCGTTTCAGCTTTCAGCATACCTGCCACTATTTCTGAGCTTTGACATCTCTGCTGTCCTAAAACCTTGAATGTCATAGAATTAAACTTCCAAATTTCCTGGAAAAGAGATTTTAGTTGCCCTTGGGTTAGATGCTGAAGCCAGGCAATTTTCTGTAGCCAGTGAGGTGGGAATGAACGTACAAACACCCTACAAGGGGTATCACTTTGAAAACTGGGGGCGTGGTGAGGGAGTTTGGAGAGATAATTCCTGGTGACAGGGGTAATCACTGGTTTTTTGGCTAGGTAGATACCCCAAAATATATCCCCTAGAGGAGTCAAGTTGTTTACTGGGGCATATTCATCCTCACACCCTCCTGGGTGTCTTTTTTGGGGGGACAGATTCTCACCCCGTCACCCAAGCTGGAGTGCAGTGGCGTGATCATGTTTCACTGCAACCTCTGCTTCCCAGCTTCAAGCAATTCTCCTGCCTCAGCCTCCCAAGTAGGTGGGATTACAGGCAGACACCACCAAGCCCAGCTAATTTTTGTATTTTTAGTAGAGATGGGGTTTCACCATGTTGGCCAGGCTGGTCCCGATCTCCTAACCTCAAGTGACCTGCCCACGTCAGCCTCCCAAAGTTCTGGAATTACAGGCGTGAGCCACCCACTTAGCCTCTTCCTGGGTGTCTTTTCTGTTTGTCCCCTATAGTCAGTTTACATCCAGGGGATCCCAGGCTTATAAGCTGGTTATTTAATTCCTGGAGGACAGCAGATGTAGAACTGGCACTCTATGTGAGAGAAAGAAGCGAAGATGATAAGTACTTTTATGCCACTGAAAGAAGAGAATTAAATCAAGGAAAGAAATAGTATATTTTAAAGCATCAAAGTGTGATACATTATTTCTAAGGAAGAATTGGATTAAGAAAAGAATAACGGTAGGACACAGAAGCTCACACCTGTAATCCCAGCACTTTGGGAAGCAGGGGCGGGTAGATCACTTGAGCCCAGGAGTTCAAAACCAGCCTGGTCAAAATAGGGAGACCCCGTGTCTACCAAAAAAATGTTTTTAATTAGCTGGGTGTGGTGACATACGCCTATAGTCCCAGCTACTCAGGAGGCTGCAGTGGAAGGATCACTTGAGCCTGGGAGGTTGAGGCTGCAGCTAGACATGATCGTACCACTGCATTCCAGCCTGGGCAACAAATGGAGACCCTGTTTCAAAAAAAAGAAAATAAGTATATAATAAATATGAAAGTTTGGATTCTTTTAAATTGTTACCTTTTAGTCCTTTTGCAAACCAAATAACTTAGCCACCAAGAGATTCTTTTGTAATGTAATCAATCTTACTTCATTGCTAATATGGCAAGTTCAAATGGTGATATATTTCTAAGATTGCAGATTGTTTCTCCGTCCTTATGCTCAGCTGTGTGAAGCATTATCTTCTAACATTGCTGCTTGAAGCTATGAAAATATACCCATAAATATATTTGAATTAAAAAATAAGTGGTTGAATTTGGGTTTCTGATTTCAAGATCTTATGTAATGATGCCATGCAAGATAGAACAATAGGCATTTTTAGGAAAAAACTAGAAAAAATCAATATGGTACATTGGTTAATATTTGCAGCCTAATGGTTAGAGCCCTGTGATATGGTTTGGCTGTGTCCCCACCCAAATCTCATCTTGCATTGTAGCTCCCCATGTATTATGGGAGGCACCTGGTGAGAGGTAATTGAATCATGGGGGTGGGATTTTCCCATGCTGTTCTCATGATAGTGAATAAGTCTCACAAGATCTGATGGTTTTATAAAGCACAATTCCCCCGCACACTCTCTCACCTGCTGCCATGTAAGACATGCCTCTGCTCCTCCTTCATCTTCCACCATGATTATGAGGCCTCCTCAGCTGTGTGGAACTGTGAGTCCATTAAACCTCTTTTTCTTTATAAGTTACCCAGTCTTGGGTATGTCTTTATTAGTAGCATGAGAACAGATAAATATACTCTTGTTTCTGTCTCTTACTTAGCTATGTGATCATCAAAAAAACATTTAATTTCTTAGAAATTAAATTTAGGAAATTAAATTTAGAAATTAACATTCCTAGTTAAATTAGGAATGTGAATAGTGCTTGCCTGTGAGGAGTTGGGTGAACAATGGAGTCTATCTGTTAGGAATTGTGTTTGATTGTGAGCAACAGAATCTCTGACTAAATAGTGGCTTCCTCAGATCAGGAGATGATTTTTTTCTCACTGACAAGAAAGCCCAGAGGTAGGTGGTCACTGGCCTTGGAGAAGGGGCTCAAAGATTTCAGAGCTGAGGTCTTTGTAGTTCCCTGACCTTTCTCTCATGATCCCAACATAGCTCCTGCAGGCTTAGCCATCATGTCTATATTTCTGGCAGGGAAAAGGAAGGAGGGGTGATGACTGAATCAGGAAAGCAAAAGCTTTCCCAGATGTTTAAGGCAGGGTAGGCTAAGTGCTATAACAAACAAGCCCTGCTCATCAGTGGATTAACACAATAGAAATTTATTTCTCACTCTTGCCAAGGCCAATTGATAGCAGGGAGCGGGAGTTATGGGGAGAGGACGGGATGTAGCTCTGCTCAGTGTGGTCCTGCAGGGACCAGTTTAGAAGATGTGGCTTCCAGGGTCATAATAGGCATGAACGTGTTGCCAGCAGATGCGGGGAGAGAGAGAGCATGGGGAATTGTGTAGGAAGGTTTATGAATCAGGTCTAGAATCAAGGTATATTTTTGCTCACATTTTATTGGCCAGACTTCAGTCACATGGGTCCACATAGATTCAAAGGGAGCCAGAAAATATAGTCCCCAAATGGGCAGTTCTTCACAGCAGCATCTCTATGCCATGGAAAGGGAACATGAATCTTTGGGGGTACTGCTAACTATCTCTGCCACATTGGAAATTCACTGCAACTTCCACAGAAATTATATTGCCTAAAGATATGACACTTGATCAGCCCTGGTTGCAATAAACGCTGGGAAATGAAATTTTCAGCTGGTATCATTGAAACGTTGGGTAGCTCGGGTTTCTCTTAGGAAGAAGAGGAAGACATGTAGGCAACTAGCAGTGTTTGCCACATGTAAAAAGGTATTTAGCACAGTGCCCAGCACTTAGTAAATACTCAATAAATGCTAGCTATTGTCATTGCTATATCTTTCTCAGGGAAAGATATACTCTCTTACCCATTTGCCTCTCCTACTGTAAGTTACTTTCTTGGCATTCTGGTTTGTTGAGCGTTAAACCTAGAATCAGAAGACCTGGATTTAAATCCTAGCTTGGCCCTTTAATATCTTCTCTGGGCCTTAGCTTTTTTTTTTTTTTTTTTTTTTTTTTAAAGTAGAGATGGGATTTCACCATGGTGGCCAGGCTGATCTCAAACTCCTGACCTCAAGTGATCTGCCTACCTCAGCCTCCCAAAGTGCTGAGATTACAGACATGAGCCACGGTACCCAGCCAAGGCCTTAGTTTAATTGAGAAATTGGAGAGAATTATACCTGCCTCACAAGTTTGTTGTGTGAATTAACTGAGACGATGTGCTTGACTGAGCCAAAAGCGTTATTTCACACATAATGCAGACATAATATTAAAATTGAATCTCTAATTGGAAGCAACCCAGATGCCCATTGTGTAAGTTTCCTAGGGCTATGTATTCATCCATTCATGAGAATGGATTAATTGCTATAAAGAACTACCTGAGACTGGTTAAGTTATAAAGAGGCTTAATAGACTCACAATTCTGCAAGCTGTACAGGAAACATGGCTGGGGAGGCCTTAGGAAACTTTCCATCATGGAGGAAGGCAAAGGGGAAGCAGGCTTGTCTTATGTGGCCGGGGGAGGAGGAAGAGAGAGCAGGGGGCGGTGCTACACTGTTTTAAACAGCCAGATCTCACAAGAACGAACTCACTACCACAAGAACAGCAGGGAAGAAATCTGCCGCCATGATCCAATCACCTCCCACCAGCCCCTATTCCAATACTGGGGATTACAATTCAACATAAATATTTGGGCAGGGACATAAATCCAAACCATATCAGGCTGCCATAACAAAATTCCACAAACTGGGTGACTTAACACACAGCTTTACCCTCTCACAGTTCTGAAGGTTTGAAGTCCAAAATCAAAGGCTGGCATGACCATGCTACCCCTGAAGGCCCTAGGGGAGAACCTTCCTTGCCTCTTTCAATTTCTGGTGGTGACTGGCAAGCCTTGGACTTCCGTGGCCTGCAACTGCATAACTCCAGCCTCTGCCTCTGTCGTCACGTGGCATATTCCCTATGTATTTCTGTCCCTCTTCTCTTATGAGGATACTACAGTCATATTGGGTTAAGAGCTCACCCTGCTCCAATATGACCTCATCTTATCTCATTACATCTGCAACAACCCTATTTCCAAATAAGGTCGCATTCTGAGGTACTGGCAGTTAGGACTTCAACATAACTTTTTTTTTTTTTGGAAGCCAGTACCATTCAATCTATAACATTCATCAATGAGGAATGGAAAAATAAAACTTGGGATAGCCACATAATGGAATATTATTTGCCCATTAAAAAGGAATGAAGTGCTACAACATAGATGAACCTTGAAAACATGCTAAGTGAAAGATGTCAGACACAAAAGGACACATATTATTCCATATTAAGTGTCCAGAATAGGCAAATCTCTCTTATTTTTTATTTTATTTTATTTTTGAGACAGTGTCTCACTCTGTCACCCAGGCTGGAGTACAGTGGCATGATATCAGCTCACTGCAACCTCCTCCTGCCAGGTTCAAGCAATTCTCCTGCCTCAGCCTCCTGAGTAGCTGGGACTACAGGCATGCACCACCATGCTTGGTTAACTTTTGTATTTTTCAGTAGAGACAAGTTTTCTCCATATTGGCCAGGTTGGTCTCGAGCTCCTGACCTCAGGTGATCCACCCGCCTCAGCCTCCCAAAGTGCTGGGATTACAGGCGTGAGCCACCACACCCGACCCAGAATAGGCAAATCTAGAGAGATGGAACTTCGCACATTAGTGGTTGCCAGGGGCTGGGGGAGGTGAGACTGGGGAGTGACTGCCAAAAGGTACCAGTTTCTTCTAACACGGGACAAAAATGTTCTAAAATTGACTGTGGTGGTGGTTGTACAAGTCTGTGAATATACTAAAAATTATTGAATTGTACATCTTAAATCAGTAAATTTTATGAATTATATCTCAATAAAGTTGTGATAAAATACAAAACAATCTCTCATGAGCTAGCAGAAATCAGCTTTCTAGAGTTGCATCACCATATTCTGAAACTTTAAAACAAGGTCAGAATCTGGACCCATCAGTGTCCCCATCTCCATGTGGGCATTCCATGAGGTCCTGCCCAGAAGAGCCACATGGTGTCTACTTTTGACATCTCTTAACTATTTGTCCATCCAGCAAGCATTAATGTGTCAAGTGCCAGATTAAAATAAATAGCACATGGTTTCTCACCCCAGAGAACCCACAATCAAGTGCTACAAGGTGTTATTCTCTAAGGGTAAGGACAGAATATAGTAATAATTGCATCCTTATATAAGACAAATGAATCTAAAGTCAACTGGGGAATATTCCTTAGCCTTAAAAGAAAGAAATTCTGACACATGCTACAACGTGGATGAACCTTGATGACATTCTACTAAGCCAGACACAAGAAGACAAATACTGCATGATTCCACCTATACGAGGTATCTAGAGTAAATTGACACAGAAAAAATGGTGGCCGGGTGCGGTGGCTCATGCCTGTGATCTTAGCACTTTGGGAGGCCAAGGCAGGTGGATCATTTGAGCCCAGAAGTTCAACAATATAGCAAAACCCCATCTCTACAAAAATACAAAAAATTAGCTGGGTGTGGGGAGGCACACCTGTACTCCCAGCTATGCAGGAGGCTGGGGTGGGAAGATCACCTCATCCCAGGAGGTCAAGGCTGCAGTGAACCAAGATTACGCCACTGTACTCCAGCCTGGGTG
This sequence comes from Chlorocebus sabaeus, assembly GCF_047675955.1. Taxonomy (NCBI): domain Eukaryota; kingdom Metazoa; phylum Chordata; class Mammalia; order Primates; family Cercopithecidae; genus Chlorocebus; species Chlorocebus sabaeus. Next base: position 128,558,228 of record NC_132933.1, read on the forward strand.
ATAGAGTGATGCCCTGTCTCAAAACAGAATGGTGGTTGCCAGGGGCTGGGGGAATGGGGAGTTACTGTTGAATGTGTACAGTTTCAGTTTTCTAAGATAAAATGAGTTACGGAGGTGAATGGTAGTGACGGTAGCACATTATTAATGTATTTAATGGCACTGAATTATACATTTAAAAATGGTTAAGATGATTTTTTTTTTTTTTTTTTTTTTTTTTGAGACAGAGTCTCGTTCTGTTGCCCAGGCTGGAGTGCAGTGGCGCAATCTCGGCTCATCACAACCTCTGCCTCCCGAGTAGCTAAGATTACAGGCATGCGCCACCACACCCAGCTAATTTTTGTATTTTTAGTAGAGACATGGTTTCACCATACTGTCTAGGCTGGTCTCAAACTTCTGACCTCAGGTGATACACCCACCTCAGCCTCCCAAAGTGCTGGCATGAGCCACCATGCCCAGCCATGAATTTTATGTTACGTGTGTTTTACCACAATTTTTTAAGGTGAAAAAACAACTGGGATTTGGGGCATTCTCCAAGATAGCAGAGGCCAGGCCTTTTAATTCTTTCAGTGCATACTTTCTTCAATACATGTAGTGGATTTAACTGAATCCACAAAATTTCTGACTAAAGAAAAACTGCTTTACTTCCAAAACATAAAAATGAAGCTTTCATCAAATTATTTCCCAAGAAACTGCTTTAAAATAATACCTTGATGCAAAGCTAAAGCTTTGTTTCGCTCTAACTTTTCTGCCAACTCTATGGTCCCAAGGTACACATTTGAAGTTATACCAACTAACTTTCTTTTTTGTGGGGGAAGCATCTCTTTTCAGGGGGGCAATTTTTTCTGCTTGTTGTATTGTGGCAAAATATAAAGTAACGTTTATCATTTTAACCATTCATAAGTATACGATTCAGTGACATTCACAATGTTGTATTACCATCACCGCTATCTATACTCATAACTTTTCCATCACCCCCAACAAGAACTCTGTATCCTTTAAACAATAACTCCTCCTTCCCCCTCCTCCAAGCCACTGGTAAACTCTATTCTACTTTCTGTCTCTATGACTTTGCCTATCCTGGGCACCTCATATAAGTGGACTCCTGCAATATTTGTCCTACTGTGTCTGGCTTATTTCACTAAGCAGAACGTTTTCCAGGTTCATCCATGTTGTAGCATGTATGAGACTTTCCTTCCTTTTTAAGGCTGAATGATATTATAGGTATATGCTACATTTTATTTGCCCATTCATTGGTGGATAGACACAACAAGAGGTTGTGTCCACCTTTTGGCTATTGTGAATAATGCTGCTATGAACATTGGGGTACAAATAGCTGTTTGAATTCCTGCTTTCAATTCTTTTGAACTGAAAATACGTAGGAGCAGAATTGCTGGGTCATGTGATAGTTCTGTGTTTAATCTTTTGAGGAACTGCCGAACTGTTTCCCACAGCAGCTGCACCATTTTACAATCCCATCAACAATGCATGAGGGTTCCAATTTCTCCACATCCTTAATAACACTTGTTATTTTCATTTTTTTCCCCTTATAAATCCTAGTAGGTGAGAAGTGGCATCTCAATGTGGCTTAGGAGACAGCAATTTCTAGACTGATCAATTAAGAAGATGCTGTATATTTCGTGTGTCTTGGTTTCAACCAAGTGTCTGACGTCCTTTTGGACAGGAAGGAGACATGTAATTGGATGATAGTATATATAAGTGATTGCTTAGTTGATTAAAAAACTATTTCCATACCAGGATATCAAAAGTGATATGCCCCAGGTTGACCCTAATCTATTCAACACTTTTATTAATTGATATTTTATCAGCCGTGTGGATAAAGACATAGAAGGCATACATATGAAATCTGTAAAGCTAAGATCCTAGAGGAGCAACTGTGAAAAGTAATAAGAACCTCACTGAACTGGGCTACAGATCAAAAGAAATTGATAAAATCTACCAAAGAGAAATGGAAAGTCCCAACTGAGGTCCAAAAGACAGTGTCCCCCAAAATATCATGTCTACCCATGTATTAGTCTGTTCTCACGCTGCTAATAAAGACATACCCGAGACTGGGTAATTTAAAGGAAAGAGGTTTAATTGACTCACAATTTAGCATGGCTGGGAGGCCTCAGGAAAATTAATGTATTTAACGGCACTGAACTGTACACTTAAAAATGGTTAAGATGGTGAACTTTTTTACAATCATGGCAGAAGGTGAAGCAAACACGTCCTTCCTCACATGACATCAGGAAGGAAAATGAGTGCCCAGTGAAGGGGGAAGCCTGTTATAAAACCATCAGATCTCGTGAGAACTCACTATCATGAGAACAGGATGGGGGAACCCCCCCCCACCCCTTCATGATTCAATTATCTCCACCTGGTCCTTCCCATGACACATAGGGATTATGGGAAGTACAATTCAGGATGAGATTTGGGTGGGGACACAGTCAAACCATATCAATCCAGAACCTCAGACCTTATTTGGAAATAGTTTTTGCAGATGAAATCAGTTAAAATGAGGTGACACTGGGTTGGGGAGGGGTGGCACTAAATCCAATATGACTGGTACCTTACAAGAAGAGGAGAGAGACAGGGATGCTGACCATGTGAAGATGGAGAAAGACACTGGAGTGATGCAACTGAATGCTGAGGAATGCCAAGAATTGCTGGCAACCGCCAGAAGCTAGAAAGAAGCAAAGAAAGAATCTTCTCTGGAGCTTTTGGCCCTGCCAACACCTTGATTTCAAACCTCCATGTGCCTTTCCCGAAAGACTATTTCTCTGGGTCTGTCTCCCTTCCCTTCACCTTTACTTTTCAAGAAGGAATACTTCTGGCCAGGTACAGTGGCTCATGCCTGTAATCCCAGCACTTTGGGAGACTGAAGTGGGAGGATCACTTGAACCCAGGAGTTCGAGACCAGCCTGGGCAACATGGTGAAACTCCATCTCTATCAGAAAATACAAAGAAAAAAAAAAAAGGAGTACTACTTTCTGAGATGACCCTTTCCTGGCCCCTGTCAGCCCCCAAATCAGCAGGCCATTTCTTCTGTTTCCAGCTGCCCTGGGCTTAAATACTAATGCGTTATATTAACGGAAGAAAATGGAACTGAAAGAAAGTTTGCCTAATTTGTAAAATAAAAATGAGTTTCGATCCCAGTAGCTTATGTATTATTCTTGTGAGGACTGAGTTTACATCGATCATCTTTTCCATGGCAGTCGAGTGTGGAATATGGCGAAGTTAGAAATGTAATTGTGTAGACATAAAAAATTGCATCTCGATAACCATCATTGGGACACTTTTCTCAAGATGCTATCTCGGTGTCCTTCAGAGCAATAATGATATCAATTGAGAATGTAACAGAAGCAACTTAAATGTTATGCCTCGTTTACTTCTGGTGAGCCTAGTGTGCTTCAGAGCTATTGCTCATGACATAAGGTTCTGTCAGGCTGGAAACGCTTCAAGACCATTAAAAGAAAATGCCAGCCATTCCTGCTGTTCAAATATTCTTCAACTTCTAATTTAAGGCACCCACACCTAAGAATGTAATTGTGTTATTCTCTCTGATAGCTGGAATCTATCTAAGCCAAATGCCTGGGAATTATGGACTATTGGGTCTACAGGAGTGCGGAAAGCAAATGAGGTAGATAAAACGTGTTATTTTGTACTAGCACGTTCAACAGTTGCGCTCCCTTACCGTTTTCTGTGTTAAAATGTATTCAAAGATGAAAGTGCCTGAAGGGTCTTTCCTCAGCTGAATTGAAGGAGGAGGTTGGCGAAATGCATAAACCGCCTCAGGATCTAAACTTAGAAATCTGAAAGAGAAAAACTCATACACCCGTACTCAGAATTCTTTTCCACACTAAATTTTCTCTAGTTGATTGTCCTTTATTTATTTATTTTATTTTATTTTATTTTTTGAGATGGAGTCTTGTTCTTGTTGCCCAGGCTGGAGTGCCATGGCGCAATCTTGGCTCTCTGCAACCAACCTCTGCCTCCCAGGTTCAAGCGATTCTCCTGCCCCAGCCTCCCAAGTAGCTGGGATTACAGGCATGTGCCACCACACCTGGCTAATTTTGTATTTTTAGTAGAGATGGGGTGTCACCATGTTAGGCTGGTCTCGAACTCCTGACCTCAGGTGATCTACCCACCTTGGCCTCCTGATTGTCCACTTTTGATTCAGAAAGTTGTCATCTCAATAAAGTAGGTCCCCCATACCTCTCCATTCTCTCCCTGATGAGCAAGTGAGACCACAGTTTGAGAAAGGCAAGTTGAATCAGAAAAGGGCAATTTTAAAAGCAAATGCTGTGAAAGGTGAAGCTTCCCCTTCACAAGGGGAAATTATTTCTGTTTAATGCCTGCCTTGGGAGGGGATACACTTTAGGTTCAGGGACCCCATTGGCACATCAGGGCTTTGACTGGGACACAGTGCCAATTCAAACTGTCACACAGTACAGGGAGGGGAAAAAAGCCCAAATCAGTTTCTATTCTTTAGTAGAAAGCAATACTGTAGTTTAAATTAGCAAGGCGCTGCTGAACCACTATTTAAAATGCGTTTGCACTGACATCCCAAGAAAGGATTTTTTTTCTTGTTTAATTGCACTGTCAATGTGGAACGCTTTCACTTAAAACCATTCTGAGGTAGACCTTTTAATAGAAAGTGACAATTTAAATTGCCATGATAGCAGCGTAAATGGTGCTTAAAGTCATTACTAAACTGATGTCGCAGTTGGCTTCAGACCAGTTTGTTAAAGCTGAAGAAAAGGTGTTGGGGGAAGGGAGGAAAGTAACTAAATGGTGAATCATTACTTCCTTTTATATTCATTGTAATAACATTAGCTGTGATGAAGTCATCTGGCTCCCAATGGATGTAATATACATTTCTATTGAATTCTACATTATTCCATTCTAACATTGCCCTGATCAGTGTCGATTACTGAGGAACTGCTTCAATCACAGGCATCTATTTCTCTGCAGTTTTTCTTGTCTTCATTCCCGTGGTCCAAAGATAGGATCTTTTGCTTCCATTTTCTGGTTTGCGTTCTGAAACACGAGTCTTGGTTTTATCTGTGGCCTTTCTTTACTCTTGCTATAATAAGTTAGATTCTCTTGGCAACCCTTGGAAATGACTCTCACTAGCTTTCATGAAGAACCAATTGGAACATATGAGATGAGGTCAAGGCCACCTGAGTGGGGTCATTGGTCAAACCTGATTGGTTTAACCAAACCAACTGGTTTGCCAAACCCTTGTTTCAGCATCTGGGGGCCCAGTGGGTAGGGGCATCGTAAAATGTCAGGCAGTTACTGGGTCTGTGAACCTGGAAAGGAACTCATAGGTGGGTTAAGGTTGAGTTTGGTACGTTGGCAACAGTGGGGAGGGATGGTGGCGGAGGTCGGGAGGGACAGACGACAGAGAAGCTTATGAGTTAGTAACCACTCAGCCACTTTCACGGTCTCCCACTGATTTGTCTTGCTTCTGAAACATACCCCCATAAAAGTAAATTAATCAGGTGTTTTAGGAACAATAGGTAAACTACTTTATTATATGATTACCATGTTAAAATATACTGCACACTCCTTTTTATTATGTACAAATTACCTCAAAGAGCCAACAATTGTAGTTGGGCTCACAGTAGGGAAACATACTTCACACTTTAAATTTAAAATGTTATATTTAGGATGGGGTTTTTGAATAGTTTCCTGAGGTCGTACAATTGAGGAGCTCTGAGAACAACTCTACACCCTTCAAAATTTCCCTAAGTCACACATTGCAATTTCTGAAATTTCTATCATTCAAAATTGGAGGAAATTATGGTGATCATCGAAGGCACGACATTAGGGTCTTAATTTGGGGGTCTTGGAATAGGTTATAGAGAGGTCATGAAAAAACCGGCCTCTGAGTTTTGTGTATATGTGTGGAGATGGAAAGAGGGCTCATTTTTTTTAAAATCAGGTTTGCAAAGGAGTTTGCAAACCAAAAATAGTTAACAACTACTAATCCAATCTGACTTTACTAAAAGCTAGAAAACAGAGACCCAGAGAGGTGGTTGACTTGCCAAAGTCACTCTGATAGCTATTGGCCAGTCTACAGAACCTTGGTCTCTGATTCGTGGTCCAAAACTACTTTTTAATTTTTTCACAATTGTTGCTTTTGGAAAACAATAGATCTGCAATGCTGCACTTTTCTGAAAGCCACTCTCCTGGCAACCCCAACTCCGTGGAATATAACTCTCCCTGGCAGAGGCAAAAGAGGCCTCAGAGCCACTGAAATTACTGTTACAACACTCATGCACTTTGGCCCATGACAGAAGCCCCCAAGAGATCACTGAACACCCAATTAATTTACTTAACAAATATTTACCGAGCTAAATACTTACCAATGTTTTATTTGTACATTACTCTGGCAAATTTTGTTATCCAGTTTCACTGAAAATAGGGAATTAGATGAAAGAGGACAGCAAAAGGCAGGGATATTGATCCAGAATTTGAGATATTCACTCACAGACTGACAGCAGAAGGAGAGCAAGAACATTGCCATACAACGATGTCTCTGCACCAGGAAGCAGACCATCAAAGACTTCTCACATAGTCCGTTTGTGAATGTAGGCTTGGGCAGAGTGCGTTTCAGAAAGTTCATCATTTAAAGGATTAAAATGTATGCCATGAGACTATAGATAGATAGATAGATAGATAGATAGATATGATAGATATCTATATCTCAATGTCCTCACATCAGATAAACTTAGGTTTTGGACACTGGTATCTATCACCTTAGCCACCTTAAGATAATTCTCAAAACAGAAAGGGGGAGGAAGTGTAACATAAATAAGCTTGCGGTGTGTTTGAAAAGCTGAGTGCATTGGAGGAAACTGAGTCCTGGGATCCAGAAAGGAGTCTCTTGTGTTTGAAGGGTCAAAGGAGAGAAACTGCCTGTTGGATTGGGGCAGTAGTTAGTGGAGAAGACAATCTAAGTGTCTTCAGAGAGGGTGTGATCTCTGTATTGTGTTTAGGGGATATAGGATGAGCCCTCTGGTGCTGTTGAACTCCCTAGGACTGGAAAAGGGGCAATAGTTGTGAGTTTCACAAAATATAGATACCTGGACCATCCTGGGTCCAGCACTTCTAAGATATCAGGGCACTGGAACGGACAAACTTGTGTGACTGATGGGACCAGACACAAAGAACTGTGACCTATAGGTTGTGATATGGTTTGGCTCTGTGTCCACACCCAAATCTCATGTCAAATTGTAATCCTCACATGTCAAGAGAGGAACCTGGTTGGAGGTGATTGGATCATGGAGGTGGATTTCCCCCATGCTGTTCTCATGATAGTGAGTTCTCGTGAGATCTGATGGTTTACAAGTGTGGTACTTACCCCCGCTCCCCCTGCACTCACTTGCTTTCCTGCTCTGCCGTGGTAAGACGTGCTTGCTTCCCCTTCGCCTTCTGCATGATTGTAAGTTTCCTGAGGCCTCCTAGCCATGCTTTTGTACAGCCCACCGAACTGGGAGTCAATTAAACCTCTTTTCCTCATAAATTAACCAGTCTCAGGTAGTTCTTTATAGCTGTGTGAGAACAGACTAATGCAGGCTGGGTGTAGTGGCTCACATGTGTAATCCCAGCACTTTGGGAGGCTGAGACAGGAGGACTGCTTGAGTCCAGGAGTTTGAGACCAGGCTGGGCAACATAGTGAGACCCCCATCTCTACCAAAAAAAAAAAAAGAAAAAAGAAAAAAAACCTGTGACCTATGGATGTCCATGTGCCATGAGTTGAGTACCCTTGGTTGAGCAAATCAGAGAGAGAGTGGGGACACACTGGCCTGGGATAGGAGCTGGGTCCGGGGAACTTCACAGCAGCAAGAGTAACAACATTGGTCGGCAGCCACGGGAGACCAATGTTCTTCGTAACACTGGAAGGTAGAAGGGACCAACCACAGCAATGCCAGCACCAGGCAGCAGTCAGCTAGGATCTTCTGTGTGGGCTGTGTAAGGCCTGCAATGTTCTCTGACTGCCTGGAGGAGTACGGAGGAGCCTGAGAAGTTGCCACTGGATTTCCTGACCACCAGGCATATGCCGGCCTGAATCCTTTTTTTTTTTTTTTTTTTTTTTTTTTTTTGAGACAGAGTCTCCCTGGCTGGAGTGCAGTGGTGTGATCTCGGTTCACTGCAACCTCCACCTCCTGGGTTCAAGCGATTCTCCTGCCTTAGCTTCCCGAGAAGCTGGAATTACAGGCATGCACCATCATACCAGGCTAATTTTTTTTTTTTGTATTTTTAGTAGAGATGGGGTTTCACCACATTGGCCAGGCCAGTCTCGAATGCCTGACCTCAAGTGATCCACCCGCCTCAGCCTCGCATGGTGCTGAGATTACAGGTGTGAGCCACCACACCCAACCATGCCTGAATCTATCTTAATTGAAGATGGAAAAATGAAACAGACGTGACCTGTTTATACTCTGAAGTTTGTAAAAGAGTTCACAGAACACTAACCCTCAAAAACTGTACAGAACTACAAATTAATGTAGTGTCTTCACAAGCATCTTCTTATGTGGCCCTCACAGAAGTCCTGTGAGATGACTATGGGGTTGACATTATTTTCTCCATTTATTAGATGAAGAAATTGAGGCTTTGTGCAGCCAAATGAATTGCTCCAAATCACATAATTATTAAGTGGTAGGCTAGGTGCAGTGGATCACACCTGTAATCCCAGCACTTTGGGAGGCCGAGGTAGGTGGATAACTTGAAGTCAGGAGTTCAAGACCAGCCTGGCCAACATGGCGAAACCCTGTCTCTACTAAAAATACAAAAGTTAGTCAGGTGTGGTGGCAGGTGCCTGTAAGCCTAGCTACTCGGAAGGCTGAGGCAGGAGAATCACTTGAACCTGGGAGGTGGAGGTTGCAGTGAGCCGAGATAGCACCACTGCACTGTAGCCTGGGTGACAGAGCAAAACGCTGTCTCAAAAAAAAAAAAAAAAAAAAAAAAAAGTGGTAAAGCTCTGGCTAACAGATATTTTGACCTTAGGCCCTTAGGCCAGTGGTCTTCTATTATGCCATGATGCCTCTTCAAAACGGAGGGATAGACCCTTTTTGTGGTTCATAAGGTTGATTAGTGGGTTCTCATGACACTGTGTGAGATGTGCCTCCCTCAAACCTCGTTACAACGCCGGTGCATTAATCATCTGAGGTAGAAAAACGGGGAGCTGGGCACAGTGGCTCACACCTGTAATCCCAGCACTTTGGAAGGCCAAGGCAGGCCAGTCACCTGAAGTCAGGAGTTTGAGATCAGCCTGGCCAACATGCGGAAACCCCGCCTCTACTAAAAATACAAAATTAGCCAGGCATGGGGGTACACTCCTCTAATCCCAGCTACTCAGGAGACTGAGGCAGGAGAATCGCTTGAATCCAGGAGGTGGAGATTGCAGTGAGCCACCACTGCACTCCAGCCTGGGTGATAGAGTGAGACTCCATCTCAAAAAAGGAAAAAGGGGGAGAGGGGGAGGTATATGGGCCCACCCAAACATTTCAGAATTTTCCCTGGTGCTAGCCTGGAAGGAGTGAGTGATAGTGCAGGGTTTTATTCCTAAATAACTTCAGTTTAGCCCCAGTTGTTTTTCTTGAGTTAGTCCAGAACACCCACTCAAAGAAAACCGGCTGAGTGCAGTGGCTCCTGCCTGTTATCCCAGCACTTTGGGAGGCTGAGGCGAGTGGGTCGCTTGAGCCCACGAGTTCAAGATCAGCCTGGACAACAAAGCTTGATCCCTTCTCTACAAAAAATTTAAAAACTTAGTTGGGCTTGGTGGCACACACCTGTAGTCCCAGCTACTTCAGGAGGCTGAGGTGGGAGGATTGCTTGAGCCCAGGAGGTGGAGGCTGCATCGAGGCATGATTGCACCACTGCACTCCAGCCTGGGCAACAGAGCGAGACCCTGTCTCCAAAAAAGAAGAAGAAAACCTCCCTCCACACAGCTGGGCTGTCCAGCTGCTGCTGAGTCAAGTAGGTCCAGCCCCACGTCTGCACATGGGGTGCCCCCTGCCTGGATGGCTTGCACCCTGACCAGCCCCTGCCACCCCCACATCCCACATTTGTCATAGAAGTGGATGCTATGTTTAGTTCATTGGGATGTCTCCATTACCACTACCATCTTGCATGGTTACATATCTGGATTGTTGGTGTAGAATTTGTCTTCTTGTCTAGAGTGGCAGCTCTTTGAGGTCAAGGGCCCTTGTTTCAGTCACCTTTGGTTCTCAGCGGTGCCTACTTCATAGGAAGGGGCCAGCAAAATGCTTCAAATAAATGCTTTTTCTTTTGTCTCAAGCATACAGCAGGTGCTCAACAAATATTTGCTAATTGCCTCATTGGCAAGTATCCTATTCTGTAGGCAACTCCTCCCTCTTCAGAATGGGCCTTTAAAAAGGGCATATTTTGCCAGGCACAATGGCTCACGCCTGTAATCCCAACACTTTGGGAGGCTGATGCAGGTGGATCATGTGAGGTTGGGTGTTCGAGACCAACCTGGCCAATATGGTGAAACCCCATATCTACTAAAAATACAAAAATTACCCTCATGCCTGTAATCCCAGTCACTCAGGAGGCTGAGTCGGGAGAATCACTTGAACCCGGGAGGCGGATGTTGCAGTGAGCCGAGATCATGCCATTGCACTCCAGCCTGGGCAACAGAGGAAGACTCTGTCTCAAAAAAAAAAAACAAACAAAAACAAACAAACAAAAGAGCATATTCCCAGCCTGGGCAACATAGCAGGACCTCATCTCTACTAAAAAAATTTAAAAATTAGCTGGGTGTAGTGGCACATACCTGTAGTCTCAGCTACTCAGGAGGCTGAGACGAAGGATTCCTTGAGCCAGGGAGGTCAGTGCCGCAGGGAGCTGTGACTGTGCCACCGCACTCCAGCCTGAGCAACAGGCTGACACCCTGTCTCAAAAAATAAATAAGTAAATAATAAAATAATACATTAAAAGGGCACATTCTGTGACTCAGTCACGCTGTTAGAGTCATAATAAGTCATGTCATGCTTCATCAGCAAGTCACCTCAGTCCAACAGTGGTATTGGGTATTTTCTCATGCCTGATTCAAACCTCTGTAGGCTTGAATGAGTGGCATTTTGGGGGCCATGTCGCCATTATTCATCCACTCATCCAGTCAAGCAACCAAGCATTCATACATTTAGTTATTCATTCATTTGTTTAAAAAATAGCAAAAATAGCACCTACTACACATTAGACATAAGGTAACATGTAACTGCTAGTTTCATTATATACTCCTGAGCCTCTAGAATCTCTAAATGGATAAATTTCCTATATAAGTGACATTCTGGTAATATACAGACAATAAACAAAATGAGTAAGATAGATAGCATTTTAGATAGTGATATATGCTAAGAAAACAGGAAAAGGGATATGAAATGTCAGGGGATGGATTTTTTTTTTTTTCCAGACAGAATCTCGCTGTGTCACCCAGGCTGGAGTGCAGCAGCACGATCTCTGCTCACTGCAACCTCTGCCTCTCAGGTTCAAGCAATTCTCCTGCCTCAGCTTCCTGAGTAGCTGTGACTATAGGCGCCCGCCACCACACCCGGCTAATTTTTATATTTTTAGTAGAGATGGGGTTTCAGCATGTAGGCCAGGCTGGTCTCGAACTCCTGACCTCAAATGATCTGCCACCTCAGCCTCCCACAGTGTTGGGATTACAGGCATGAGCCTCTGTGCCGGCCTCAGGGGATGGATGTTTATATTCTACATAAGTTGGCCAGGGAACCAAAATCTGTATTAGTCATGGTTCTCTAGAGGAACAGAAAATACCAATAGGATGAAAAAATGAGGTGGTGGGGAGAAAGAGAGATTGAAGTCTGCAGGGCAGGCCAGAGGACTGGAGACCCAGGGCAGAGTTGATGTTTCAGCTAGAGTCTAAAGGCAGACTGGAAGTAGAATTCCTTCTTCCTGGGGGGACTGTGGTCGTTTTTTTTTTCCCAAGGCCTTCAGCTGATTGAATGAGGCCCGCCCATATGATGGTGTGTAATCCACTTTGCTCAAAGTCTACAGAGGAGGTGGCTTTGACGAAAAAAAAAAAAATCTGCAGAAAGTGAGGAAGTGAATCATGCAAATAAACATCTGGGAAAAAGAAATCTAGGTAGCATGAGAAGCAAGTCCAAAGGCCTTGAGGTAGACATGTGCTGGACACGCTGCTGGAATAGAGCGACTGTGATGGTTAATAGTGTCAATTTGATTGGATTGAAGGATACAAAGTGTGTGGTTCCTGGGTGTGTCTGTCAGGGTGTTGCCAAAGGAGATTAACATCTGAGTCAGTGACTGGCAGAGGCAGACCCGCCCTCAATCTGAGTGGGCACCATCTAATCGGCTGCCAGTGTGGCTAGAAAAAAGCAGGTGGGAGAAGATGGAAGAGCAGACTGGCTGAGTCTTCTGGCCTTCGTCTTTCTCCCATGCTGGATGCTTCCTGCCCTCGAACATCGGACTCCAAGTTCTTCAGCTTTTGGACTCTTGTACTTAGTGGACTCTTAGACCAGTGGTTTGCTGGGGCTCTTGGGCCTTTGGCCACAGACTGAAGGCTGCACTGTCAGCCTCCCTGCTTTTGAGGTTTTGGGACTCAGACTGGCTTCCTTGCTCCTCAACTAGCAGACTGTCATGGGACTTTGCCTTGCGATCGTGTGAGTCAATACTCCCTAATAAACTCCCTTTCATAGATACATCTATCCTATTAGTTCTGTCCCTCTAGAGAATCCTGACTAATACAGTGACCAAGGGTGAAAGCAATGGGAGATTTGAAGTCCAGGACACAGAGCATGTTGGACCTTGCAGGTCTTAAGAACAACTCGAGTGTTACTCTGAGAAAATGGAGCAGATGGATTGAACAAAGGAATAACACTATTTGACTTATGTTTTAACAAGATTGTTGGCAGCTGTGGTGAGAACAGAGTGCAGGTGGGCAAGGACAGAAGCAAGAAACAGGTTGGGAGGCTATTTCAATAGCCCAGGTGAGAACTGATGGTGGCTTAGATCTTGGTAGCAGTCAGAGACAGAGAGAAAGGTCAAGGGAAATGGCTGAATTCTGTTGATCGTTTGGAAATATAGCCAAGAAGATTCGCTGACAGGCTGGATATGGGTTATGGGAGAAAGAAAGGAATTGAGGATGACACTAAGGTTTGTGTCCTGAGTCAGGGCATCTGAGGTGAAGTGAGGAAGTTTGCAGGAGTAGCTTGAAGTAGAGGGCAGGGTACACCTCCAAGACTCTGCTGGGGACAGGCAAGTGGGGTGCCTAACACACCCCAGATGGAGATGTCTAGTAGACAGTTGGATGTACAGATCAGGAGGGAGACGGGTTCAGGCTTGAGATATAAACTGGGGAGTTATCGACATATAGATGGCTTTAAAGTCCTGAAACACTAAAGGAGACCACGTAGAAAGTGAGAGTAGATAGAAAAGAGGTTTAAGGATTAAACTTTGGGGTACCTCAACACTTGGAAGTTGGGAAAATGAAGAGGAACCCAGCAAATGGGACAAGAAAGAGTGCTCAAAAAGAGAAACCAAGTGGGACTCCATCTCAAAAAATAAAAATAAAAGAGAAGCCAGCTCGGGCACGGTAGCTCACACCTGTCACTCCAGCGATTTGGGAGGCTGAGGTGGGAGGATTGCTTGAGCCTAGGAGTTTGAGATCAGCCTGGAAAATATACCAAGACCCCGTCTCTACGAAAAATTTAAAAATTAGCCAGGCTAGGCCGGGCGCAGTGGCTCATGCCTGTAATCCCAGCACTTTGAGAGGCTGAGGTGGGCAGATCACCGGAGGTCAGGAGTTCAAGACCAGCCTGGCCAACAGGGTGAAACCCCGTCTCTACTAACAATACAAAAATTAGCCAGGCGAGGTGGCGGGCACCTGTAATCCCAGCTACTTTTGAGGCTGAGGCAGGAGAATGGCTTGAACCTGGGAGGCAGAGGTTGCAGTGAGCCAAGATGATGCCACTGCACTCTAGCCTGGGCGACAGAGCAAGACTCTGTCTCAAAGAAAAAAATATTATCCAGACATGGTGGTGCACACCTGTAGTCCAAGCTACTCTGGAGGCTGAGGTGGGAGGATCGCTTGAGCCCAGGTCAAGGTTGCAGTGAGCTATGATGGTGCCACTGCGTTCCAGCCTGGGCAACAGAGAGAGACCCTTTCTCAAAAAGAGAGAAGAGACAGCTGGGCATGGTGATGTGCACCTGGAGTCCCAGCTACTTGAGAGGCCGAGCCAGGAGGTTGAGGCTATAGTGTGCTGTGATGCTTGAGCCTGTGAAGAGCCATTGTACTCCAGCCTGGGCAACATAGTGAGACCCTATCTCTTTAAAATAATAAAAAGTCAAAAGAAGTGAGTGGGGTATTGTGGGAGCCAAGGAGTAAAGTATTTCAAGGGGAAAGTGATCAACATATCAAATGCTGCCCCTAAGGACTGAGAAGTGATCATGGACTTGACAAATGTTGGAGAGCTTTTGTGACTAGGGCAGTTGCAGTTTGGTAGAGATGAGGCCTGATTGGGTGGGTTCATGGGAGAATAGAAGCAGAAAAATTAGAGACAATAAACAGAAGCAACTTTCTATTTTTATTTTTATTTTTATTATTATTTTTTTTTGAGATGGAGTCTCTCGGCTCACTGCAACCTCGCTTCCTGGGTTCAAGCGATTCTCCTGCCTCAGCCTCCTGAGTAGCTGAGATTACAGGGGCCTGCCACCACACCCGGCTAATTTTTGTATTGTTAGTAGAGACGGGGTTTCGCCATGTTGGTCAGGCTGGCCTCAAACTCCTGACCTCGTGATCTGCCTGCCTCAGCCTCCCAAAGTGCTGGGATTACAGGTGTGAGCCACCATGCCCAGGCTTTTTTTTTTTTTTTTTTTTTTTTTTTTTAAAGGCTGGAGTATTGAGCAGAGCACAGACAGGCTGGAGTGCAGTGGCACTATCATAGCTCACTGCAGCCTTGAACTCCTGGGCTCAGGCAATCTTCCCACCTCAGCCTCCCGAGCAGCTAGGACTACAGGCTCACACACCACTATACCCAGGTACATTTTTCTTTTTTTGTAGAGACAGGGTGTCACTGTGTTGCTCAGGCTGGTGGTCTCCAGCTCCTGGCCTCAAGCAGTCTTCTTATCTCAGCCTCCTGAGTCACTGGGATTACAGGCATCAGCCACAGGCATCAGCCCAGAAGCAACTCTTACTAATTAATATCAAAGAAATAGTAGCACATGTGTATGCTGATGGGCGTGATGCAGTAAATAGGAGAAAGCTGGTGATGTGGTAGAGAGGGGAGAATTGCCACAGCCTGTTCTTGAGAGGGTATAGAATCTAGCACGCAGTGGAGAGGCTGCAGTTGGCCAGGAACATAAGTCATTCATCTTATTGGAGAGGAAGTGGAGTATCACGGGTCCAGATGCAGGGGGAAGGGTAGCTGCTGTGCTGGGAACTTGTGCACATGCTCTTCTAATAATTTCCATTTCCTTAGTGAAGTAGGAAGCAAAGTCAAGCTCAGCTGAGAGAGTGAAAAGAGAGGAGGAGAGGTTGAAAGCTTGAGGAGAGAGTTAAAATATCCAGTGCTAAATTTTGCTTGGATTTCTACGCGTCGGAAGCAAGCTCTTCAGTAGTTAGAACACACGACATACCAAACCCAGGAGGGAGTTAAAGCAAAGTCTGAAGTTCACTGTAAGATCAGTGTTCGCAGAAGGGAGGGAAGAGGGGAGTGCAAAGAATGCCAGGATGCCCGCAGCAAGACAGGAAGTATCCCAAAGTGGACAAAGGGCTTACCAGGTAGGGGACCAGAGATACCAGTAATGGGGTCCTGAGTTAGACCCCACTGTGAGGTCTGTCAGTGCCTCCAGGAAGTGATAGATAAAGGGCATTCCCTCCATCGTGCCCATTTACTCCCTTCAAATGGAAGATGAGATGTAGAAGGTCGAGTAGGCCAGGAAGAAACATTTGTTTGCAGGGCCCCCCACCTCCAAGTGGCTGGCCCAGTTTCCCCATTAACACAGAGTGTGCTGTGATGATTATGCCTGTGAATAGCCATTGTACTCCAGCCTGGGCAACATAGCCAGACCCCATCTCTTTAAAAATAAAATAGTAAAAAAAATGAAAGAAGGCAAAAGAGGTGAGTGGGATATTGTGGGAACCAAGAAATAAAGTATTTCAAGGGGAAAAGTGGCCAAGCTCCTCCATTAACACATGGCAGTGGGGTGGGCGGTGGGGGGGATGCTATGAGGAAGGAGAGAAGAATGATCTGCACTTTAAGAAGCTCTCTGTGTGAGAAGGCTATGGTTCTCAAGTGTGATCCCCAACCAGCAGCATCAGTTTCACCTGGGAAATTGTTAGAAATGCACATTCTCGGGCCCCACCCCAAACCTGCTGCTCTGGTTTGAAGGCATCCCCTCCAAAATTCATGTTGAAAGGGAATCCCCATGGTGGCAGTATTAAGAGATGGGGCCTTTCAGAGGCGTTAAGCCACGAGGGTTCTGCTGTCATGAATGGATCTGTGCCATATAAAAGGGCTGCAGGGAACTGGCTTAGGCCTTTTTTTGCCCCTCTGCCCTCTACTATGTGAGGGTGGCGCTGGGAGAAGACACCATCCATGGAGCAGGCCCTCACCAGACATTAAACCTATCAGTGATCTTGGACTTCCTTGATCTTGGACTTCCCAGCCTCCAGAACTGTGAGGCATCATTTCTGTTCTTCATCAATAACTCAGTCTCGGGTATTTTGTTATAAATAACGGAGTCTCGGGTATTTTGTTATAGCAGCACTACGAGACTAAGACATCTAGTAACTCAGAAACTCCGAGTGCAGTGAAGCCCAACAAGCTGTGTTTTAACAAGATCATTGGTATGTACACCAAAGTTTGAGAAACAGCTCTTGAAGGCAGCCTGCAGCAGTTTCTATCTGCTCTTATCCAGTACTGCCACCTATTGGGCAAACTCTTCAGAAGCTCTGAGGTTAATGCAAACATTAGGAAAAA
This sequence comes from Chlorocebus sabaeus, assembly GCF_047675955.1. Lineage (NCBI taxonomy): Eukaryota > Metazoa > Chordata > Mammalia > Primates > Cercopithecidae > Chlorocebus > Chlorocebus sabaeus. The sequence continues at coordinate 128,575,225 of NC_132933.1, forward strand.
CAAAAGGGAATTTCCTTTTTCAATATTAAATAACTTACAAACCAAAAGCAAACCCTTTGCATTATGCAAACACTAATTTTCCATGGTTGTAATGAGTGTATTTAGACTCTTCTGTTTCTTTCATAAAACATTTTGTACCCACTTTCCATATATTCACCTAGTAAAACATAGAGTTAATTTTTTTGTTATAATATTCCATCAGGATAAAATTACATAGTCACAGTGACCACACATTTCAAAGTAAACTGGATGCATGCTCTGGCCAAGCATAAACAGATGAAGACAATGTGACCTAATATTTGGAATTCATACCATCCATGGAAATCTTAGACGTTTGTTATATCACAAATTAGTCTGTTGTTTCATGGTTTTATATGCTTGAGTTATTTTTGGTTTTCAGTAGTTACTATCAATAAGGGCAATAAGTACCATGTTACTATAGCTGAGTGATAATTTCTTTGGGATTATAATCTCTAAAGTAAAATCTCTAGCCCAAAAGGTATAGTAACAGACAGTATTATTTTAAATAAGTTTAAAAAAAATAGCCCAAAGGTGTTTGCAACAACCTTATCACAACATAGTGCCAAGGAATCTTGCCAAGGTTCGTGGCTTCCCAGCATCTTTGGAAGCTTCATTAGTCCTGCCTCCCTGGTAGAAGCCAGAGAACTTGCTTTCTCAGCTTCCTTTGCAGAGAGTTCACACATGACCCAGGGCTCATCCATCAACCATCTCAAAATTGGACTGATTCCAAAGTGAGCAATGTGAAGAAGCAGGAAACACATGGAACCTAATTTGTGGTGAGGGTGGCATCGGCGTCCAGAATCCAGAGGTTCTGGAATCCATTTCTCACTATCACAGGTGCAAGCTGTGGGTTCACATCCAGTGGTCTTCACTGGACACCCAGTGATGCAGTTTGAGCAGTACTCCTGGCTGAGTAACACGCCCAGTCAGTGAACTAATCTTCTTTAATAAACTCCCTTTTGGGCCAGGCGCGGTGGCTCATGCCTGTAATCCCAGCACTTTGGGAGGCCGAGTTGGGTGGATCACCTGAGGTCAGGAATTCGAGACCAGCCTGGCCACCATGGTGAAACCCCGTCTCTATTAAAAATACAAAAATTAGCTGGGTGTGGTGGCAGGTGCCTGTAATCTCAGCTACTTGGGAGGCTGAGGCAGGAGAATCGCTTGAACCCAGGAGGCGGAGGTTGCAGTGAGCCAAGATCGTGCCATTGCACTCCAGCCTGGGCAACAAGAGCAAAACTCTGTCTCAAAAATAAATAAAAATAAACTCCCTCTCTGCCAGCATGATTGTTCTAGTACTTTTGCTACATTACAAATCAACCTAAAATTTAGTGGATTATGTAGTTTAAGTAGGGTTTCTCAATCTCAGCACAGTTGGCATTTGGGACCAGATAAGTCTTTGTCCTGGAGGCTGTCCTGTGTCCTGCAGGATGTTTAGCAGCACCCCTGGTCTCCACTCACTGGAAGCAAGTACCACCATGCGCCCACCCCCAAGTTATGGCAATATCTTCAGGTGTTGCCACACATCTGTGGGCGGGGGCGGGGGGGCGGCGCAAAATCTCCCCCAATTGAGGGAGATTGGCTTAAAGCAACATTCAAGTATTGAGGACTGTATTAGCTGGGAGGGTCTGGCTTAGTGGGATTCATGCAGTTGTAGTCAAATGGTAGTTAGAACTGGACCAGTGGGGGACTGGAGCAGCGGGGGGCTGGCTGGAAATCTTTTTCTTCTCATGTAGCCTCAAGGGCTCTCCCCATGATCTCTTTGTATGAGCTTGTTTGGGCTTCGTCATAGCATAGTGACGTCAAGTTAGTTTCACTACTTGTATGGAAGCTCTGGGCTCCAAAGGGGTGTCTCAGAAAACTAGGTAATGCCTCTTAAGACCTAGCCTCAGCAATTACATGTTACCATTTCCACCATAGTCACAAGATTCAAGGGAGGGAACACAGATGCCACCTCTCCATAGGAAGAATGCCAAAGTTACATTGTAAGGTCATGTGGGATGGGAGACATTGTTGAGACTTTCTTTAGGAAAATCTCATCTGTTCCAGTGATCAGTATCACTACTCATCAGGCAAATGCACATTAAAACCATGAGATACCTCTACAAATCCCCAGAAAGGCTAAAAATTAAAAGGCTCATAATAGTAGGTATTGGCAAGGATGTGGAGCAAGTGGAACTCTCATACACTGCTGATGGGAATATAAATTAGTACAACCACTTTGGGAACATTATTTAACTGTATCTACTAAAGCTAAGTACATGCCTGGTCTATGGCCCAACAATCTCTTTCCTAGGTTTGCACCCAAGAGAAATGAATGCATATGTATACCAAAAGACATGAATGAGAATGTTCCTACAAGTTTTATTCAGCATAACTAAAAACTGGAAAAGAACCAAATGTCTGTAAATAGGAGAATGAATATGTAAACTGTGATCTATTCATCCAATAGAACATTACACTGCAATATAAAAGGACAACTTATATACACGACAAGGATGAATCTTGTAACTGTATGTTTAGCAAAGGACGTCAGACACGTACATATGGTGTAATTCCATGTATATAATGTTCAAAAACAGGAAAACTAATCGATGATGATAGAAATCAGAGGAAATGGTTACTTGTAGTGGGAAGAGGAGGTTCATACTGGGAAGAGGCACAAAGAACTTCTGGAAGGCTGAGGATCATCTATATTTTGATCCAGGTGGTGATTACGCAAGTGTATACACATGTAAAAGTTAAGGTGTATAATGTATTAATGCTCTTTAAGTACTTTATTCCATTCCTCAATAAAAACTAGAAATAGACTGGGCGCGGTGGCTCACGCCTGTAATCCCAGCACTTTGGGAGGCCGAGGCAGGCAGATCACCTGAGGTCAGGAGTTCAAGACCAGCCTGACCAACATGGAGAAACCCCATCTCTACTAAAACTACAAAAATTAGCTGGGTGTGGTGGCACATGCCTGTAGTCCCAGCTACTTAGGAGACTGAGGCAGGAGAATCACTTGAACCTGGGAGGCGGAGGTTGTGGTGAGCCAAGATCATGCCATTACACTCCAGCCTGGGCAACAAAAGTGAAACTCTGTCAAAAAAAAAAAAAAGAAAGAAAGAAAAGAAAGAAAATTCCTTTGCTGTTTAAAAGTAGTTAGTAGATTCTATCAGTTAAGCTAAGACCTTCACCCTTCACCTCAGGAAGATGGCGACCCTCGCTGCTGGGAGGTCCGGGCTCACACTGCAGCCAATGTGTTCCTGTGTGGCCCGCCCCTCTGCCAGTTAGGCCCTCTAGATAACCATTTCCACTAGGGATGCACCCAGGAGAATTTGCCTAGAGGAGAGAAGTACACAATCAAACATTGTAACCATAAAATATTAAAAGCTTAGCAACCAAAAAATGTATCAGTGAATAGCAGATTATACACAGCTGAAAGATAAGCCAGGAAGCTGAAGGCTATATTGAGAAATTTTCCCAGAACAGAGCACAGAGATAAAGGGATGAAAAGAATGAAGAAAATTGTAAAGACACATGGAGAAAAGATTCAGTAGTTACAAATTCCTCTGAAAGAATTTCCAGAAGGAGATAATTGAAGCAATATTCAAAAAATAATAGTCAACAAATTCCTGGAACTGCACCAAAACACAAGTCCTTAGATTGAGAGAGGCCTCTCCGAATACTAATCAGGAGTTTAAAAAAAACATAGGCACTGTGGTAAATTTTCAGAACAAGAAGGATGAAGAGCTACCTACCTAAAAGTTACCAGAACAAAAAGACCCCCCCAAAGATGAGAACGAGATTAACATGAGATTTCCCATCAGCAAAATAGATGCAAATATATTGATCATTGCTGAAGTCAAGGGAGGGATATCTGGGGTCTCATTGTGTTATTCCTTCTACTTTTCTGTAAGATTAAAATGTTTCAGAGTAAAAAGATGTTTTTTTGGTTTTGCTTTTTTATGAATGCAAGAAGATAATAGAGTAATAGTTGCTAAGTGCTGAGGGAAAATATCTTTGGTTTTTGTTGTTTGTTGTTTTCTTCCTTTGTCTGTTTTTGAGATGGAGTTTTGTTCTTGTTGCCCAGGCTGGAGTGCAGTGGCACAATCTCGGCTCACCGCAAGCTCCGCCTCCCGGATTCAAGCGATTCTCCTGCCTCAGTCTCCCGAGTAGCTGGGATTACAGGCACCCGCCACCACGCCCAGCTAATTTTTTGTATTTTTGGTAGAGACAGGGTTTCACCATGTTGGCCAGGCTGGTCTCGAACTCCTGACCTCAGGTGACCCACCTGCCTCAACCTCCCAAAGTGCTGAGATTACAGGTATGAGCCACCACACTCTGCCAGGGAAAATATCTTTGAACTTCAAATTCTATATCTATTAATATTGTCCTTCGAGAATGAGGGCAAAATAAAAACATCCTCAGATTACAAGGATTCAGACATTTGATCGTAACAGATGCTCCAAGAGCACTTCAGTAAGAGAAAAATGAAACCAGGCTGGGCACAGTGGCTCACACCTGTAATTCCTATACTTTAGGAGGCCAAAGAGGGAGGATCACTTGATCTCAGGAGTTCAAGACCAGCTTGGGCAACATAGTGAGATCCCATTTCTACAAAAAATACAAAAATAAACAGCCAGGAGTGGTGGCACATGCCTGTGATCCCAGCTGCTCAGGAGGCTGAGGTGGGAGGATCACTTGAGCCCAAGAGGTTGAGGCTACAATGAGCTGAGATCACACCACTGCACTCCAGCCTGGGTGACAGAGTGAGACTCTTTCTCAAAAAAATACATTAAAAAATGAAACCAAAAGAAATAGTAGGATGCAAGAAGCAATAGACAACAAAGAAATTAATAACATATGTGGTAGGTCTAAGTTATTATTGCTTGTAAAATTCATAGTCTTTAATACCAAATTGTAACTAAAATTCAAGATATATCAACATGGGAGACAGGAGAGGGAGGAAGGGAATTAAAAGCTTTTTTTTTTTTTTTTTTTTTTTTGCTACATGGAGTCTCACTCTGTCGCCCAGGCTGGAGTGCAGTGGTGTGAACTCAGCTCACTGCAACTACCTGGGTTCAACTGATCCTTTCGCCTCAGCCTCCTGAGTAGCTGGGATCACAGGCACATGCCACCATGCCCAGCTAATTTTTGTATTTTTAGTAGAGACAGGGTTTTGCCATGTTGCCCTGGCTGGTCTCGAACTCCTGGCCTCAAGTGATCCACTTGCCTTGGCCTCCCAAAGTGCTGCGATTATAGGTGTCAGCCACCACGCCCAGCTGGGAATAAAAGCTTTCTAAAGGTCTGATTTTGTTCAGGTTGGTTATACTGGAACTAACCCTTAAACTAGTGCTCCTCAAACTTTAATATGTATGCAAATCCTCTGCAGAATTTTGTTAAAGAGCAGTTTCTGATTCAGCAAGTCCCAGGTGGACCTGAGATTTTGCATTTAAAGCGAACCCACAGACCACACTTTGAGTAGCAAGACTTTAGACAAAACAGTGGTTCTGTACTGTATCCCACTGTTCTGTGTCGATTCAGGGGGAACATATGCTTTCCTCACTGTGTTTCAAAAATGTAAGAAATGATGGTGTGTTTCATAAAATACTCAAGGACATGATTTTTAAAATTCCTGGACTGGGCCGGGCGCCATGGCTCACGCCTGTAATCCCAGCACTTTGGGAGGCCGAGGCGGGTGGATCACGAGGTCAGGAGATCGAGACCATCCTGGCTAACACGGTGAAACCCCGTCTCTACTAAAAATAGAAAAAATAAACCGGGCGTGGTGGCAGGCACCTGTAGTCCCAGCTACTTGGGAGACTGAGGCAGGAGAATGGCGTGAACCCAGGAGGCGGAGTTTGCAGTAAGCCGAGATCGCACCACAGCGCTCCAGCCTGGGTGAAAGAGCAGACTCCATCTCAAAATAAAATAAAATAAAATTCATGTACTGGAAACTTAGTGGAAACTCATTGCAATAAGTGGGAGCTTAATGCACTGGCCCATAGCACCCAGGACCTGACACAAACAGCGAAGTCTGGAATTTGAACTCCAAGGAATAAGGAACCACTGTATCCCTATTCGCAGGAAAAGTAATGCACTGAGCTTCTGCTCAACCAGCTATGTTTGAAAAATTCTTACCTAGCTGCTTGAGAGTGCAACTAGAAACAAAGTTTTTGCCTGTGATAGAGTGGAAAAGCAGAGATATTTACTCAGCAGCCACCAGGAATACATTTCATGCGAGCTCCTGGTTTGGAATTGTGATATACTCACAGGGCAAGAGCCCAGAGCCACTGAACTTTGTTCTCAGGACACTGGGCTGAAGCAATCATAAAAGCATTTTCCAGGGAGAGTGGGAAAGAAAGAAAGCCTCCATGTAAGATGAGCACTCAAAAAAAAAAAAAAAAAAAAAAATTACAAAGGCTACAATTAAACCCAACATATAAGAAGATTCACATAAAAGAAAATAGAAGTAATACAGCAATCTGGAAAGGATTTAAAAATGAGTGCAGTTAAAGTCAACAAACAGGCCGGGCACGGTGGCTCACGCCTGTAATCCCAGCACTTTGGGAGGCCAAGGTGGGTGGATCACCTGAGGTCGGGAGTTTGAGACCAGCCTGACCAACATGGAGAAACCCCGTCTCTACTAAAAAAAAAATACAAAATTAGCCGGGGCATGGTGGCACCTGCCTGCAATCCCAGCTACTCGGGAGGCTGAGGCAGGAGAATAGCTTGAACCTGAGAGGCAGAGGTTGCGGTGAGCCGAGATCATGCCATTGCACTCCAGCCTGGGCAACAAGAGCAAAACTCCATCTCAAAAAAAAAAAAAAAAAAATCAACAAAACAAAAGCAGGTGGCTATGAATCAAGAATAGATGAAACTCAGCCAGGCGCGGTGGCTCACGCCTATAATCCCAGCACTTTGGGAGGCTGAGGTGGGCAGATCACTCGAGGCCAGGAGTTCAAGACCAGCCTGGCAAACATGTTAAAACCCCATCTCTACTAAAAATTTAAAAAATAAAAATAAAAAGCTGGGCATGGTGGCACATGCCTGTAGTCCCAGCTACTCAGGAGGCTGAGGCAGGAGAATTGCCTGAACTCGGAAGGCAGGGGTTGCAGTAATCCGAGATTGCACCACTGCACTCCAGCCTGGTCAACAGGTCTCAAAAAATGATAATAATAATAATAATAATAAAAACAAAAATAGATGAAACTCTTGGAAACCTTTTTAAAGCCACCGAACTAATTTTTAGATGGCATGTCAGTCAGGGTCCAGTTAGGAAAAGAAAAATCTCTCTAAATACTTTCAACAGAGGTATGTTTATAGAAAGAATTTATTACACAGGTGATAGAGGAACTTAGAAGCCAAGAGGGGATGGTGAGGCATCCCAGAGATTCAAAACAGGAAAAAAAAAGAAAAAAGCTGCTACCTCCCCTGTGGCTAAAGGGGCAGCAGAAGGAGGGTGTGTTACCAGAATCAAGCATTTAGAGCTATCTGATCGGGACTAGAACCACAGCAGGATCTGAGACCATGGAAGGTGCAGCTATCTGGCAGGAGATGGAGACACAGTCTCTTCCAGAGACATTGCTTAAAGCAGAGACAGTGGGCGAGAAATACCCTAGTTTCACTCCTCTCTCCCTCAAGTCATCTGCCAATACTTCCCACCCGCCAAACTTAAACAGAAAAGACCATGGGGTATATAGTTCCCTGCAACACAGCATGGGGCAGAGGAGGATGGGGAATGAATCTGGGAACAAAGTAACAAGTGCCCAGCATAATGAGATAAACAAGAGAATGGACGCGAAGAGTGAGTTTGTGATTTAGAAGGCTGAGCTGAGGAAGTCATTCCGAGTCAGTGATAAAGAGATGAAAAATATGAAAAAGTAGTTCAGAGCTGGAGGATAGATTGAAAAGCACCAAAACATATTTAATAAAAGTTCCAGAGAGAGAAACTAGAATCAGGAGGTAGTAATATTTAAGGTGATTATGTCTGAGAATTTACCAGAACCAAGAAAGACAGTGTCCCTAGATTTAAAAAGCTATTTCTGGGAAAGAAAGATAGGCTATACTATTTATACTAACCATCCCATTGAAAACAAATATGTGATATAAAATTTTATTTTTTTTCTTTTCATGCCGTTTTAAGGACTTTATAAAATTGTAAATCTTTTTGCTTTCTTTTTTAAGAGATGGAGTTCTCACTATGTTGCCTAAGCTGGTCTCGAACTCCCTGGCCTCAAACAATCCTCCTGCCTCAGGCTCCTGAGTAGGCGGGAATACAGATGTGTGCCACTGCACTTGGCTTAAAATTTTAAATCTTAAGAGCATTAAAAAGCTAATGGAAAAGTAAAATTCCAGGCTAAGCTCCAAGAAAAAAGCAGAAGCCTATAGAAAGATAATTTTAAAGCACAAAACCACGCTTACCCCAAGGTGGTATGCTAATAAGAAACACTTGTGCTTCAATTTTAGTGGATTAATGAGAAAATTTGGACATAAAACAATGCCAGGGCCTGTCCAAGGTAGAGAAAATAACAGGAGGCCTTTTACAGACTAAGCTGGGATTGCACTGACTTGGGATACTTGGAGCAGGAAGAAAAGGAAAAGGAAGAAAATCTTGGGCCCATGAAGCTGGCTTTTGCGTGAATTTGCAGCACAAGTTCAGTGTCTGGGTAGTTCAGAGAAATTACAATTGTATCCTCATCTAAAATGGTCACAGATGAGGAGTAATCCAAGAAGAAAAAGTAAATGTAAAATCTTCTTGAGAAAAGCCGCTTCATCTTGAGTGGGCTTCAGTGAATCTCCAAAATAATTTTTCAAGCACAGTGACCAGTATAAAGTAAAAAATATTGGCTCACACCTGTAAGTGCTTTGGGATGCTGAGGCAGGAGGCTCTCTTGAGCCCCAGGAGTTGGAGACCAGCTTGGGCAACATAACAAGACCTCGTCTCTACAAAACATAAAGTTAGCCGGGCAGGTGCTGGTGCATAACTGTGGTCCCAGATACTCGGGAGGCTGAGGCAGGAGGATTGCTTGAGCCCAGGAGTTGGAGGCTACCATAAGCTACGATCATGCCACTGCACTCCAGTCTGGGTGACAGAGCAAGACCCTGTCTCTATTTTTTAAAAAATTAATAATAACCAAACAGGAGAACAAGGCACCAGGAGTGGGAGCCAGTTGAAACAACTGAGTGCAGAAACAGACATACCAAAACTTCAGAGACTAACTTTTTTTAAAAAAAAAAAAAAAAAAAAAGATGGAATCTCACTCTTGCCCGGGCTGGAGTGCAGTGGCACAGTCTTGGCTCATGGCAACCTCCACCTCCTGGGTTCAAGTGATTCTCCCACCTCAGCCTCCCGAGTAGCTGCGATTACAGGAGTGCGCGCCAACACGCCCCACTGATTTTTGTATTTTTAGTCGAAACGGGGCTTCACCATGTTGGCCAGGCTGGTCTCGAGCTCCTGACCTCAGGTGATCAATCCATCTGCCTCGGCCTCCCAAAGTGTGGGATTACAGGCATGAGCCACCGCGCCCGGCTGAGACCAATTTTTTAAATGCTTACTTTGTTTAAAGAATGAAAGACGTGATTTAAAATATCTGCAAGAAGAAATATCTAAACAGTGACCCTTCTTGGTTTCTAATACCATATTCTCCACTGAAAGGAACCAGGGGCTTGGTGTGGTGGCTCGTGCCTGTAATCCCAGCACTTTGGGAGGTCAGGACAGGCGGATCGCAAGGTCAAGAGATTGGGACCATCCTGGCCAATATAGTGAAACCCTGTCTCTACTAAAAATACAAAAATTAGCTGGGCATGGTAGCGTGCACCTGTAGTCTCAGCTACTTGGGAGGCTGAGGCAGGAAAATCACTTGAACCGGGGAGGTGGAGGTTGCAGTGAGCCAAGATTGCACCACAGCACTCCAGCCTGGGTGACAGAGCAAGACTCCATCTCAAAAAAAAAAAAAAAAAAAAAGAAGGAACACAGGGTTCCTCGGAGAAATTGTTGATTCTAGGACTGGAGCAGGAAAAATACAAAATGAGCCTGGAGCATCTTGAAGGGCCAGAAATAAGGAAGTACTCAAACAACAAAATGATGGGGCTGTGTCAAAGGGACATAGGAGGCACCTGAGGGGAGCTAGCAATGGCCAAAGCTGGAACAATTTGGACAGGGGAAATAAAATGAAAAATGTAGTGCTGAATTATAACCTGAAGTATAAAAGAAATATCCAGCCGGGTGCAGTGGCTCACGCCTGTAATCCCAGCACTTTGGGAGGCCAAGGCGGGCAGATCACCTGAGATTAGGAGTTTGAGATCAGCCTGACCAACATGGTGAAACCCCGCCTCTACTAAAAATATAAAAAATTAGCCAGGCGTGGTGGCGCGTGCCTGTAATCTCAGCTATCCAGGAGACTGGGGCAGGAGAATCACTTGAACCCGGGAGGTGGAGGTTGCAGTGAGCTGAGATGGTACCACTGCACTCCAGCCTGGGTGACACTCTGTCAAAAAAAATCCATGACTCAACAGTAATATAAACAGTTGAAAAAATTAATAAATGAGGCAGAATGGACAGTCTCTTATATAGAAGAATTCTACATGATTTATATATACACAGACTCCCCAGGGAGGTAAAACTTAACTCCCCACACCTTAAGTACAGGTTGTGCTTAGAGTTTTACTTCCAATGAGGACAGTATTAAAAGACGGGTGGAAAATAACAGCGGAGAAACTTCATAAGCACCATCTTGGCCAGGTGATCAAGGTTAATGTAATCTGTGACAAGTCACATTGATAGCATGTGTCCTTGATGTGATGAGGGCCCATCGCCTCTACAGCCTCCTTCCTAAAAACCTGTAACCTTAGTCTAACCATGAGAAAAATATCAGACAAGCTTAATTTGAGGAAGAGTCTGTAAACTACATGACCAGTACTCCTCAAAACAGTCAAGGTCACCAAAAATAGGTGAAGTGTGAGGAACTGTTGCAGTCCAGAGGAGGCTAAGACATGATGACTGTACATAACATATCTGGGAGGGATCCTGGAACAGAGAAAAGACGTTGAGGGAAGCTAATGAAATATGAATAAAGTCAAGAATTTAATAATATCAGTATTGGATTATTAGTTGCAACAAATGTACCATAATGTCAGATGTTAACAATAGGCAAGACTGAAGGCAGGGTATATGGGAACTCTCTGTACTATCTTTGCAGCTTGAACTTCCTGTACTATCTTTGCAACTTTTCTGTCAATCTGAAACTATTCTCTTTGGGAGGCCAAGGTGGGTGGACCACTTGAGGTCAGGACTTTGAGACTAGCCTGGCCAACATGATGAAACCCCCATCTCTACTGAAAATACAGAAATTAGCTGGGTGTAGGAGCACATGCCTGTAATCCCAGCTTCTTGGGAGGCTGAGGCAGGAGAATTGCTTGAACCCTGGAGGCAGAGGTTGCAGTGAGCCAAGATCATCCCACTGCACTCCAGCCTGGGCAACAGAGTGAGATTCCATCTCAAAAGTAAAATAAACTCTTCTAAAATCAAAAGTTTACTTTATTTAAAAAAAAGATGATCCCAAATACTTGGAAAAACAAACATACTTTTGTATAAAAAGATGACCCCAAATACTTGGAAAAACAAAATAGAACTTCTAGAAATAAAAAAAACAGTAAGCAAAACTGAAAATTCAATGGATAGGTTTAACAGTAAATAACACAGAGATGAAGAAAGAATAGCCAATTGGAAGATGGTTCAGAAAACATCCAGAATTTAGCATACAGACAAAATATGAAGGAGAAGTTAACATGGGAAATGATGTGAGAAGTCTAACATACATGTAGTTGGAGTTCCAGAAGGAAGAGAGAGCAAGAATTAGGTAGAGGCATATTTTCAAGTGATAGAAGCTGAGATAAAAGACATTGATCCGTATATTCCAAAAGCCCAATGCATCACAAATAGGACTTTCTAAAGGAAATCCATACCTAACACATCACATCAAAACTGAAGAAAAAAATCTTCAAAAACAAAAATTTAAAAACAGTCATGAAAGATATATTACCTACAAAGAAGAAACAGTGGACTTTTTGACAAAAATAATGAAAACATAATTTCAGTGAGCTCAAAGAAAATAACAATCTATACTTAGTGAAAATGTCCTTCAAGAATAAATGAGAAGGCCAGTCGTGGTGGTTCACGCCTGTAATCCCAGCACTTTGGGAGGCCGAGGTGGGCGGATCACCTGAGGTCAGGAGTTCAAGACCAGCCTGGCCAACATGGTGAAACCCCGTCTCTACTAAAAATATAAAAATTAGCCAGGGTGTGGTAGTGCCTGCCTGTAATCCCAGCTACTCGGGAGGCTGAGAATAAATGAGAAAAAGAAGAAAATTAGACAATAGAAGTAGAACCACAGAGATTCAGATGAGGTTATTAGATTTCAATTTAAAAAGTACTGTGGTTAATATGTTCAAAGACTTAAAATATTTAGGCTGGGCATGGTGGCTCATGCCTGTAATCCCAGCACTTTGCGAGGCCAAGGCAGGTGAATCACTTGAGGTCAGGAGTTCGAGACCAGCCTGGCCAACATGGTGAAACCTCCTGTCTATGAAAAACACAAAAATTAGCCAGGCATGGTGGCGAACGCACATAGTCCCAGCTACTCGGGAGGCTGAGGCAGGAGAATCACTTGAGCCTGGGAGGCAGTGGTTGCAATGAGCTGATATCACGCCACTGCACTTCAGCCTGGGCAACAGAGCAAGACTCCACCTCAAAAAAAATTTTTTGGCAAAAAATTAGAAACTGTTAAAAGAACCAAATGGAAATTGAGAACAAAAAAATACAGTAACTGAAATTAACTTGATCGATAGGTTTAACAGTATATTATACACAGCTAACAAAATAATTGATGAACTGGAAGATAGATGAAGAGAAAAAACAATGCATGACGAAGTACAGAAGGAAAAAAAGAAGAAAACAGTGTAAGAAACATAGGTTACAATGACTAGATCTAACAAAGGGTAATTGGAGTTCCAGCGGGAAAGAAGAGATAAATTGGAACAAAGGCAATATTTTGGAGATATGGCTGACAGTTTTCTAAAACAAATGAAACATATGAGCCATATATTTAAGAATCAATATTAATCTAAAGCAGGATAAATACAAATAAAGCCACAGCTAGGTACATCATAGTCAAACTGCTAAAAATGAAGAAAAAATCTTAAGACACATACACACACAATTACCTTCAAAGGAGCAATAGGACAGCTAGTTTCCCAACAGAACAAGTTCGAAGAAAATAAAATGAGATCTTCAAAGTGTTGAGAGAAAACAACTGCCTATCCCAAATTATATATTCGTTGGAAATAACCTTCAAAATTGAAGGTGAGAGAAAAATATTTTCAGACAAAAGACTGACAAAATTCCTTAAAGGAAATACTAAAAGGTATCCTTCAGGCAGAAAGAAGGTGATCCCAGATGAAAGTTTGTATTTGCAGGAAGGAATGAAGAGAAACTGAAATTGTAAATATGTGGGCTGTTCTAAATTAATACTGACAGTATAATACAATAAAACTAATGTCAACCAGGCGCAGTGGCTCACACCTGTAATCCCAGCACTTTGGGAGGCCGAGGCAGGCGGATCACAAAGTCAGGAGATCGAGACCATCTTGGCTAACATGGTGAAACCTCATCTCTACTAAAAATACAAAAAATTAGCCAGGCATGGTGGTGGGTACCTGTAGTCCCAGCTACTCGGGAGGCTGAGGCAGGAGAATGGCGTGAACCTGGGAGGCGGAGCTTGCAGTGAGCTGAGATCGCGCCACTGCACTCCAGCCTGGGCGACAGAGCGAGACTCCGTCTCAAAAAAAGAAAATAATGTCTTGTGAGGCTTAATATACACTGCTATAATGGCATAAAGGTGAGGAGAGGGTATAAATGAAGTGTTCTAGAGTCCTTGCATTGTCTGGGAAGTAGGCAAAAATGCCAGTTAACATTAGACTTTAACAAATAAAAAATGCATGTTGCAGTCTCTCTTACAACTACAGCCCATCAGTTTTACTCCTGGGTACATGCCCAAGAAAAATGTGTGAGCATGTGCACCAAAAGAGAAGTGTAAGAATATTCCTAGCAGTGGTATTCGACATACCCCCAGATGTCAACAGAGAAAAATAAGTTGTAGTAGATTCATCCAATGGAACAAAACAGAATCAGGGAGTTCCAGAAAGTCTCCATGGTTTGACAATCTTTCCCAGCACTGCCTCTGGAATGAATAGACTTGCTTCACTCCGTTTAGGATTAAAGGATTAAAAGTTCCGGAGGAGTGAGTCACCCTCACATACTTTCGGCAACATGCTGGCACCTTGGCTCTGTTGATGAGATTAGAGGAAGAATCTGGAAGATGTTGCCTTCAGGGGCCTCTTCATTTCTGTAGTGGGAGTTCTGCTAGATCCTCGATTTATCATTCCACCAAGATGGTGCACGCCTAGGGAACTGGCCAGAGGTAATCAGGCGTGCTGTCAGGAAGGATGAATGGATGTGGGTCGTACCGCCTTCCCCCACAAAACAGTCCATCCCTTTGGACGTAGCTTCCCATAGATATACTTTCCAAAATTCTGTTGCCTAAAATAGTGTGATTTTTTTCCCCTTACAACATAAAATGGACTCAAATTTCCCAAAGAGAGACACACCAAAGTCTCCTCCATTTCTGCACCCAACTCCAAGATACAGATCTTTGGATCAGACCTGTGCCTCTTCTAATCCCATCACAATTCTGTAACCTATGGTCTAAATAGCAAGTTTATCCATATTGAGGAAAAAGAAGCCAAAGAGATGAGAAATTCTTTAAAACATATAAACATATATATTTGGCAAGGAAGAAAATTCGAGGATCAGCAACAGTCTTTATGTTTGCAAGTAGCTATGAGGCTCCTGTCCTCCCTCATGCAATCCAAATTCCTCTTCCCTTGCTGGTGTGAGGTGTCCCAAGCTTTACTTCCTGAGGGTCTATGCCCTTGTTATTCCTGCCTGTTTGGGTATTCAGTGGTATTCCATTAACTGTTACCTGGGGACGCCCCCTGAGTTCCAGCCATCCTCTGTCCTGCCCCCATGGTGCAACGGCAACCTATTTAGATTTTACACTGATTGGAGGCCATCAGTCCAGTCAATGCCCTAACCCTGTTGTCACTGCCTTCACACAGTGGTGTGAGCAAGCACTTTGTGGACTGCACAGCCCCAGTGGCTCTCTCTAGATTAGTGACCTTGCTGAAAGCAGTGACTCCTCCTCACCCCAGAGGGAGAGGCTGTATGTGATCTCAGTTTCTCACAGTCTTCCCCCAGTGCCATCAACAATGGCAGCTTATGTTTTCAGAACTGGTATGCAACTCCCCCAGGTAGTTGGCACCAAGGCTAAAATCAATTCCCCATCCCCCTGCCCCCACACAGACACACACAACTCCTCTCATAAGAGCTCTGTAAAAAGGGGGAGGACCTGCCAATTAATATATGAAAAGATTGTCAACCTCACTAATAACCAGGGGAATGCAAACTAAAACAACAAGAAATCATTTTCACCTGCCAGACTGGAAAAATATGACATTTTGGCAAAGATTGGGGCAAACAGGCAATTTCATTACTGCAGGACGTATAAATTGGCACGGTCATTTTGGTGAGCAATTTGGGAGTGTCTCTAAGACTTAAAAATGTTCACGTGACTTCCTCTCCCCAACATTTCCTCTCTTCGGTGTCTTCCCTAGAAAAGGACACTCTGACATGGACAAGCAGGGGGTGTTCACTGTAGCATCGTGTAGAAAAATGAAAATCTGGAAACAACCTAGAAGTCATCAGTGGGAAAATAAGTTTTCATTTTTTATAGCTAAGAATTAACTAGATCCACATGTATCAACAGAGATTTCAAAACTGAATGAGATGGTTGAGTGGAAAAACCCGAGGAATGAAAAAAGTGAATGATGTGGAAGGAGAGTATCATTGTTGCAAAAACAAACACGTGTGTTTATGTAATTTTTTTTATGTCTGGAAAGACTTACTCCAAACTCATAACTGAGGGTGGGAGGAGAGGGACCTAGATCAAGTTATTGTTAAAGAGGACTCTATTTATAACATACTTATTTTCATAAGGAGAAGGTATTCATGTTATATTCTTGCAATAGAAAATTAGTGATAAAAAATAATACATGTTACTCTGGAAAGTGTACCTAACCTTCAAACACTCACTCACATGGTATATGATTAAGATTTACCTTTTGTGACATCCCCTTTGCAGGACTACAGACTGAGTGGCCCCAGAAGCTTCCAGAAGTATTCCCCTGGGAACACAAGGTCTAACAGGCTAAATAGGCAAGCACAGTAAAAAGTTTTTACTGAGGCTTATGAAGCCAAATTCAAGCAGGAAACTTCTAAAGCTTTTGAAAATCCATCAGAATTAGTTTGGGCCCCTGAATTAGTTACCTACTGCTGCATAACAAATTATCCTAAAACGTAATGGCTCAAAATGACACATTTCTTTTCTCACATTTTCTATGCTGCAGGAATCAGGGTCTCTCCCAGGGCTGCAATCAGAATGTTCACTGGGGCTGCTGGCTCATCTGAAGGTTTCACAAGGGAAGGATCTGTTTGCAAATTCACTCACGTGGTTGTTGGCCAGATTCCGTTTCTCACAAGCTGTTGGACTAAGGGCCTTGGTTCCTCTGAGGAAGTCAGTTTCTTGCTGGTTGTTGGCCAGAAGCTGCTCTCAGTTCCCGGCCATGTGAACCTCTGCATGGGGTGGTTGACAGCATGGTAGCTGGCTTCCTCAGAACAAGCACGCAAGAGGCAGGCATCAGAGAGAGACAGTTTGCGATCAAGACAGAAGCCACAGCCTTGGCCAGGCGCGGTGGCTCATGCCTGTAATTCCAGCACTTTGGAAAGCCGAGATGGGTGGATCACTTGAGGCCTGGAGTTCAAGACCAGCCTGGCCAACGTGGCAAAACCCTGTCTTTACAAAAAAAATATAAAAATGAACCGGGAGCGGTGGCATGCGCCTATAGTCCCAGCTATTAGGGAGGATGACTTGAGCCCAGGAGGTCGAGGCTGCAGTGAGCTGTGACTATGCCACTGCACTGCACACTGGGCGACAGAGCACGACTGTGTCTCAAAAAAAAAAAAAAAAAAAAAAAAAGTCACAGTGTTTTGTAACCTAATCTCAGATGGGATATCCCATCGTTTTTGTCCTATTCTGTTCATTAGAAGCAAGTCACTAATGAGCCCACACTCAGGGGATCCAGGTCAGAAGCTGCCTGTCATAGCCTCATGGGAATTCTGTGTTCCGCTCCAGCTGTGTTAACATGGGGCTAGTGGGATAGGGGGAAGGGAAGGGAGGGAATACTCCAAAAGAGTCCTGAAAGAGAATTTCTGTCGTTGTCAGAGAAAATATTAGTATATCCAGTAGGTGGCACCCATCGCTATGAACAAGGGTCCCCATCCCCTTGAGAATAGCATCTAACACAACAGACTCTGGGAATAAAGATTTCAGCAGTCAATCAAATATTCTTGTTAATAGGGAATTTTTGCATATTATGCAATTGTTCTTTTAAAAGTTAATGATTAATTTCTGTTCTGTTACCATTCGAAGTGATTTATGTGATTTTCTTTTTTACATTTTCTTGCGGATTTTGACACGCATGGTGGCAAATTCTATCATAAGGACATGTAAAGTTTTTGCACGGAAGCCAGGATGTTTCACTAAGGGTCCCTTAAGTTAACATCACAACTGATCAATTCAACATGTGATCATTTGTGCCTAACAAAATATACTTCCACAAAACACGGCTGTGCCATTCACGATGCACCAATTCATAACTTTTAAACCTTTCTTCATACGGTTAAAATATCTAGGTGGTTAGAAATATTAAATCTAGCAGTGCTTTTCTACCTATCGTATGTGACTTATTCGTGGATCAAAATAACTTGGAGGATTTTGATAAGTAAATTTATATCACAATTTTTCTTGGTAAATGATAAAATATACGTAACCTAAAATATATCACTGTAATTGCTTTAAGTGTACAATTCTGTAGCATTACGTATATTTAAAATGTTGTTTAGATCAGGCGCGGTGGCTCACGCCTGTAATCCCAGCACTTTGGGAGGCCAAGGCGGGCGGATCACCTGAGGTCAGGAGTTCAAGACCAGCCTAGCCAACATGGTGAACCCCCGTCTCTACGAAAATTAGCCAGGCATAATGGAGGGCGCCTGTAATCCCAGCTACTCAGGAGTCTGAGATGGGAGAATTGCTTGAACCTGGGAGGCAGAGGTTGCAGTGAGCCGAGATAGCGCCATTGTACTCCAGCCTGGGCAACAGAGTACGACTTCATCTCAAAAAAAAAAAAAAAAAAAAAAAAAAAAAAAAAGTTGTTTAAATAGATACCACTATTTCCAGAGCTTTTTCATCATCCCAAGCAAAAACTGTAGCATAGGCAATAGCTTCCCATTCTTTCTTTCCTCAGCCCCTGGTAACCTCTATCCTTCTCACTGTCTCTACGCATTTGCCTATTCCAGATGTTTCATATAAGTGGATAATATATTATTTGTCCTTTTACATCTGGTATGTTTCATTTAACACAGCATTTTCAAGGTTCATGTTGTAACGTGTATCAGAACTTTAGTTCCTGTTTTCAATTCTTTGGGGTATATACCTCAGAGTGGAAATATTGGATCATATGGTAATTTTTTTTTTTTTTTTTTAAACAGTCTTGCTCTGTCGCCTAGACTGGAGTGCAGTGGCACGATCTCAGCTCACTGCAACATCCACCTCCTGGGTTCAAGTGATTCTCCTGCCTCAGCCTCCCGAGTAGCTGGGACTACAGGCATGTGCCGCCACGCTTGGCTAATTTTTGTGTTTTTAGTGGAGGCAGGATTTCACCATGTTGGTCAGGCTGGTCTCGAACTCCTGACCTCAAATGATCCACCCACCTTGGCCTCCCAAAGTGCTGGGATTACAGGTGTGAGCCACCGCGCCTGGCTGGATCATATGGTAATTCTATGTTTAACTTTTTAAAAACCACCATACTGTTTTCCATAGCAGCTACACCATTTTACATTCCTACCAGCAATATACAAGGGTTCCAATTTCTCCACATCCCCATAACACTTGTTATTTTCCGTTTTTTTTTTATAATAACCATCCTGGTGGGTATGAAGTAGCATCTCATCATGGTTTTAATTTGCATTTACCTAATGACTAATGATGTTGAGCATCTTTTCATGTGCTTTTGGTCCATGTGTAAGTCTTCTTTGGAGAAATGTCTATTTAAGTCCTTTGCCCACTTAAAAATTGGGTCGTTTGCTTGTTCTTGAGTTGTGGGAGTTCTTTATAAATTTTGGATATTAAACCCTCATCATATGTATGATTTGCAAATACTTTCCCCCATTTCACGGGTCATCTTTTCACTTTCTTGCTAGTGTCCTCTGAAACATGCAAGCTTTTAATTTCGATGAAGTTCAGTTTATCTATTTTTTCTTTTGTTTCTTGTGCTCTTAGTGCCATATTTAGATAAATGAATGTCTTCATGAAATACAATAGAAAAATCACAATGTGGCCAGGCACAGTGGCTCATGCCTGTAATCCCAGAACTTAGAGAGGCCAAGGTGGGTGGGTCACTTAAGCTCAAGAGTTCGAGACCAGCCTGGGCAACATGGGGAAACCCTGTCTCTACAAAACAATACAAAAATTAGAAAGGCGTGATGGTGTGCACCTGTAGTTCCAGCTACTCAGGAGGCTGAGGTGGCAGAGGTAGGAGGATCACTTGTGCCTGGGAGGCAGAGGCTGCAGTGAGCTATAATTATGCAACTGCACTCCAGCCTGGGCGACAGAGGAGACCCTGACTCAAAAACAAAATCAGACCGGGTGCAGTGGCTCAGCACTTTGGGAGGCCGAGGCGGGCATATCACCTGAAGTCAGGAGTTCAAGACCAGCTTGGCCAACATGGTGAAACCGTCTCTATTAAAAATAAAAAAAATTAACTGGGCATAGTGGCAGGTGCCTGTAGCCCCAGCTACTTAGGAGGCTGAGGCAAGAGAATCGCTTGAACCCAGGAGGCAGAGGCTGTAGTGAGCCGAGATTGTACCACTGCACTCCGGCCTGGGCAACAGAGTGGGACTCTATCTCAAAAAAAAAAAAAAAAAAAAAAAAAAAAAAATTCACAATGCCTTACACATAGGGTAAACATTGTTTAATGAAACTCTTGTCTCAGTTACGCGTGTGTATCATGAATGAACGTCTATGTAAAACGTATTTCTTCTTACAGGTCACAATGAACATATTTTGAAATTCATCAGTGTAGAGTAATTCCCTGTCACATACTTAAATATTCTCCATCTTCCTTCTACTTAAACATGTCACGGTGTGGAGCTTGCTGCCTTCCAAGGTAGCCTCCTGGCATTTAGATACAAATTTCAAATGGATCACATGCACCTAAATCCCTTCCAAATGACTGAAATCACAGGAAAAAAAACATTTTAAAATTATTTATGTATAATACCACCAGAAAGCCAAACACTGCACACCAAAACATTTGAGGAACTCTTGAAGGAAAAATATAAGGTGAGAACAAACCCAAGAGGAAACTGAGGAGAGAGACTGGAAAAATTGGGGAGCAATAGATGGAGTGTGTGGGGGTCATGGGACAATCTTCCGGGTGGTTAATTTGAAGACTATGTGTGGAATTCTTTCTCTCTCTCTCTCTCTCTCTCTCTCCTCCCACCCCCGTGCCTTCTCCCCCTCCCATTTTCTCTAAGGGCTTGTGCTTACTCTTTGCCTAAAACTGCCCCCGGGGCCACCATTCCCCACTCCACTCAACCCCATAATCCTCAAAACAAGCTTTACCATCAGAGCCAGCATCCGTAGCCACACAAGCAGAAGTTCTCACACAGCAACACCAGCACACAGACAAAAACCACAGAATACCTAGAGAAATCCATTGACATGAAAGACAGGCACCAAGCTGAACTAACACAAGAAACAGCTTATGGAGAGACAGTTTTGTGTGGTTTTTTTCTTTCCACTCCACCTTGAGGAGCCCGCCACATCTCAAGATAGAGGTGATAAGAGGGGTTTTTAAAAACGTTAACTGATCACACCTGTAATCCCAGCATTTTGGGAGGCCAAGATGGGAGGATCACTTGAGGCCAGGAGTTCAAAACAGCCTGGGCAACATAGTGAGACCCCATCTCAAAAAAAAAAAAAAAAAAAAACATTAAATGTTGAGAAGGAGACATGAACTCTTTCAGCATAATTAAATTAAAAATATACACCAACAGGAAGTTCTCCTTCACAGAAATGTCTGATTGCTTTATAACTATTTCACCCACAAGTCATGGCATCACAATGAACTCTTCCACTGTCGACTTCCACCTTCAGGACCCTAAAGGTTTCTCCCCCTCACCCCTATCCAAGAGGGAAAGTGGATGGGGTACAATGTAACCAACAGTCCATGACAGAAGAGGAGACAGGAAGATGAAAGAGGATAAAAGATTAAAAGACTAAAGAATATGGGGAAAGGGACAAAGATGGAAAGGAAATGGTTCAAGGAGGCCACTCTCTAATGGCTGAAGGACTGGACACAGGTACCTAAGATGAGTTGAATGCATGAGGGCAAACTTTCCAAGATCTTCTTTAGACTCCATATGGCACAGAAGATGAAGGAAAGAACCAACTTTGTATGTTTCCTTGGCTGAGGGTGTGGGCATGCTACACGTTTTACCCTCTAATCACCCAGAAAACTTTGCTTTTTCCAAGTAGAAGACAAAGACAGGAAAAGGTCATGCAGGGGATAGTTATTGACTGTCCTGTCCCTTCTCCAACAAAGCAAGAGGCATAGGGCCTGGGTTACATTTGGAGTGCCGTAAACCATCTTTGGGATTTAAGGTGTGATACTCGGATGGACTTCAGATTAAAAGTTGCATGCTGGTTGGGTGTCGTGGCTCACTCCTGTAATCCCAACACTTTGAGAGGCTGAGGAAGGAGGATCACTTGAGCCCAGGAGTTCAAGATCAGCCTGGGCAACATGGTGAAACTCCACCTCTACAAACAAAATAATAAAAAATTAGCTGGGCATGGTGGTGCACACCTGTAGTCCCAGCCACTCGGGAGGCTGAGGCAGGCAGATCGCTTGAACCCGGGAGGTCAACAAAGCTGTGGTTAGCCGTGATCTCACCACTGCACTGTAGCCTGGGCAACACAGTGAGACCCTGCCTTATTAAAAAAACAAAAAAAAAAAACCAAAAAAAAACCTTTCATGCTAAACCGGCACCAGAAAACATTTTCACCATGTTTCACTAACAATGATGTCAAAAAACAGAAGCTGCCCAGCTCAAGCCATGATAATTCTGACATTAACCCCAGATAGCCCGGGAGAGAGACATTGTGAAGTCTGGTATCAGAGTGGCACATCTGGGGAGAACATGCTGTTTGAATTGTATATTACCAGAGAGAAAACCAAACATATGTGATATTATGTAAGTCTACCAAATTGAGAAAATCCATTATCTTTTTAAAACCTAATCTTGGCCGGGCGTGGTGGCTCACGCCTGTAATCCTGGCTACAAGCGCCCACCACCATGCCAGGCTAATTTTTTTGTATTTTTAGTAGAGACGGGGTTTCACCATGTTAGTCAGGATGGTCTCGATCTCCTGTCCTCGTGATCCGCCCACCTCAGCCTCCCAAAGTGCTGGGATTACAGGTGTGAGCCATCGCGCCTCGCCCCTTATTTATATTTTTTTGAGACAGTATCATTCTGTCACCCAGGCTGGAGTGCAGTGGCATGATCCAGGCTCACTGCAGCCTTGACTTCCTGGGGTCAAGTGATCCTCCCACCTCAGCCTCCCGATTAGGTGGACCACAGGTGCAGACCACAGGTGCACACCACCACACCTGGCTAATTTTTGTATTTTTAGTAAAGACGGGGTTTCGCTATGTTGCCCAGGCTGGTCTTAAAATCCTGATATCAAGTGATCCACCCGCCTTGGCCTCCCAAAGTGCTGGGACTATAGTCGTGAGCCACTGCATTTGGCAAGATGACCAGTTTCTTAAGAAATTGAAGTTGCTTCT
This sequence comes from Chlorocebus sabaeus, assembly GCF_047675955.1. NCBI lineage: Eukaryota > Metazoa > Chordata > Mammalia > Primates > Cercopithecidae > Chlorocebus > Chlorocebus sabaeus. The sequence goes on from NC_132933.1 coordinate 128,598,313, forward strand.
GGATGGGGACAGGGGATCCATGACCAACATGCCTGCACTCACTCAGGGTCCTATTGGGCTCCACCAGTGCCATCAGCTCCCTGGGACTTAGCAGCCTCTGTGAGGCTTGTGACCACATAGGCTTACCAGAAACAAATTAGTAAGAAGTACCTCTTAAGGTACCAGATCGGAAGGCTTGATCTGTGATTAGAGGTGCCAATGAAATGGTAAACGGGTGGAAGCCCCAAGAAGTGAATATCAATTAAGTGACTCCCGTGTGAGAGTTGTTCATGAACCTTAGGTCACCAAAATTGGTTTTGGTTTTGATTTTTGAGGGCTGCCTTATACCCCCAGAGAGAATAGCAGAATGGACAACTGCTGAAATTCATAGGCCCAATTTATCAGCACAGGTTGGTGAGAAAGGAGAAGGGGCACCCCTGTTCAGATTGGAAGAATGACCACAGCAGGCATCTACTGGGGAAGAAGCCAGCAAGGCTAGAAGGACCAGAGGCACCAGGAGCAGCAGCTCTCAACCTCGGCTGCACAGAGTCACCTGGGGAGCTTTTTATACTGATGCCTTCCCCTCAAGAGATTCACCTTCAGTTGGCCTGGCCTGAGTCCTGCAAAGAGGAACTTTGAAAGGATCCCAGGTGAGTCTAGCATGCAGCTAGAGCTGAGAACCTCTGATATAGATGAAGGGCCTATAATCCTAATTTATACTCAAGATGTATTCAGTTATCTTGGACTTCATCATGATCTTCAGAATTCTCAGAGTTGGTACAGCTGATCTGAGGGAGAGGAAAAGATTACCATATCTGTTCTCGAAAAGCAAGCTTACCTGATGTATTAGTCTGTTTTCCACTATTGATAAAGACATACCCAAGACTGGGTAGTTCATAAAGAAAAAGAGGTTTGATGGACTCACAGTTCCACAATCATGGCAGAAGGTGAAAGGCACGTCTTACATGGCAGCAGACGAGAGAAATAAGAACCAAGCAAAAGGGGTTTCCCTTTGCAAAACCATCAGATCTCGGGAGACTTATTCACTACCACGAGAACAGTGTGGGGGAAACTGCCCCCATGATTCAATTATCTCCAATTATGTTCCTCCCACAACACGTGGCAATTACGGGAGCTACAAATCAAGATGAGATTTGGGTGGGGACACAGCCAAACCATATCACATGATGAAGCTCAGATGGAGGATTCTGGTAGAGATCTGTGTGAGAGAAGTGATTCCAAATACAAGATGTACCCAGGATGAGCAAGATCCTAGTGGTTTGCATGAGCAAGGTCTGAAACCTGAATAGGGCCTCCCTCCCAAAAGTTCATTTACAAGACTGCACCCACTAATTTACTTTCAGCTGAACAGAATGAGTTAGAAGTGGGGTAGCGCAGGTCGGGTACGGTGGCTCACACCTGTAATCCCAGCACTTTGGGAGGCCGAGGCGGCCAGATCACGAGGTCAGGAATTTGAGACCAGCCTGGCCAACATGGTGAAACCCCACCTCTACTAAAAATACAAAAATTAGCCAGGCGTGATGGCACGTGCCTGTAATCCCAGCTACTCAGGAGGCTGAGGCAGGAGAATTGCTTGAACCCAGGAGGCGGAGGTTGCAGTGAGCTGAGATCACGCCACTGCACTCCAGTCTGGGCGACAGAACAAGACTCCGTCTCAAAAAAAAAAAAAAAAAAGTTGGGCAGCACTGAGTTTTTGGCTATTCATACCCTGGCATTTTGGAAACCCAGACACATGCAAAATGAAACCTAAAGGGCTAGCTCCAAACATTGGGAGGTTCTGTGTGTCCTGGGTTTGCTTCAAGCCGCAAAGGAAGAAGGTCATGCAGCAGCAGTCTACAGACACGAAGATAATCACTTGGTGAGCGTATCCTCATTTTCATATTACGTAGGGCAGAAACTGGCAGGTCTGCCACTCTCTGGCTCTGAAGTTTGTGAGAAGGAATCATCATGAATTCAGTCAAGCTCGACCTGGCAGGACCTCCAGGATTTCAAAAAAATAAGTAATTAAACTCACTCCCAAAAGGAAAAGGATAAAGATTGAACTGGAAGAAAACTCGTCTCTGGGTGCTTACCATCAAATACCAGGATTCCGTTTAGAGAGACTTTCAAATACTTTCTTGGGAAAAGCCTAACAGGGACAAAAATTCACAATCTTCCTTCACTATCTTCAGTTTCTAAGGGAGAAAAATTCTTCGTGTTACAGCTCCTAGGTTTCCTTTGATGTGGAGAATCCACAAGGAGAAATTTTTTAAAAAGGAAATAAGGCCAGATGTGGTGGCTCATGCCTGTAATACCAGCACTTTGGTTGGGAGGCTGAGGCAGGCGGATCGCTTGAGCCCAGGAGTTCGAGACCAGCCTAGGCAACATGGCAAAACCCCATCTCTACAAAAAAAAAAAGAAACAGATGTGGTTGTGCACACCTGTATTCCCAGCGACCCGGGAGGCTGAGGTGGGAGGATCGCTTGAGCCCAGGAGGCAGAGGTTGCAGTGAGCCATGATCATGCCACTGCACTCCAGCCTTGGTGACAGAGCCAGACCCCGTCTCAAAAAAATAAATAAAAAGAACCTAGAGATTCCAAGTTGGAAAAAGATGGGCAAAAAGGAAAAAATAGAAGCTGTATGCACTAGATATTAGAGGGGACTTGGGGAGGGCTGAAAAGTGCTAGTGGGAGAGATTTTCAGAGCTCTACTGCCAGAGGTGTAGGGTATATTTGGAGAGAAGAAATATTTAAGATGTTAGGCATTAAAAATACATTTCCTCTTTGGCTCTTCTCAAGAAACAAAATGCTGCAAATTACTTGTCATGAATTTTAGCTGCTGACCTAGATTTCTTTGGATGGATGCCTTGCAATAAATGGATTACATAAGGTCCTGATTTACATTAAAATTATTAGGGGTATATATGGAAAACAGAAGATGACTTAAAACCCATTATAATTAATATCTGGAGAAAGATTAAAGAGGTGATCACATTCATAAAACAAGAACTGGCTGTGAAGAAACCAGTGAAAGATTAGAAAATTAAAAATTGAATACCAAAAAAAGCTAGCTGGAGAACAAGTTTTTCTGAGTGATTTTTAAAAACACAGTGCAGGCTGAGCACGGTGGCTCATGCCTGTAATTGCAGAACTTTGGGAGGCTGAGATGGGTGGATCACCTGAGGTTATGGGGTTCAAGACCAGACTGACCAATATAGTGAAACCTCATCTCTACTAAATATATAAAATTAGCCAGGCATAGTGGCACATGCCTGTAATCCCAGCTACTTGGGAGGCTGAGGCAGGAGAACCACTCAAACCTGGGAGGTGGAGGTTGCAGTGAGCCAAGATCACGCCATCACACTCTTAGCCTGGGCAATAAGAGCAAAACTCTATCTCAAAAAAGAAAAAAAAAAAAAAAACCCAATGCAAAAGGGGAACAAAACAGACAAAAATGTCCAAAAATGTCCAAGAAAACTTAGAAAACAAAGATCCAGAAGTATCAACATTGATCTAATGCAAGTTCCAGAGGAGCCGAAGAGAGGGGAGAAAATCATTTTTTAAACAAGATGAAAATTCTCCAGAGGTAAAAACAAGACACCAGTTTTCATATTTAAAGAGTGCAAGGAAGGTCAATTTTTAAAAATATATCTGGACCTATCATGGGGAAATATCAGGACACCAAGAATAAAGAATAAAATTTGTAAAGTTACCAAAGAGAAAAGACATACTGCTTCAAAATAAACAGGATAAGATTATGCTTAGAATTCTCATCAGTGCCTCTAAATGTAGCAAGAAATGCACTAATATAGCTGCAACTGTCAAGAGTGAGAACGGAAGAAAGACGTATTCAGACATGCAAGGACTTAAAATTTATCTTCTTAAACCCTTTTCAGGAATTTAGAGGATGTGTTCCAGCATGTGACTATGTAAGCCTAGAAAGAGAAAGATATAATGTTAAAGAAATAGTAAATATAACTAGGAAAATAATAAGTAATTCAAGGATAGCAGCTGCACAAATCAACCTGGAGAGAAACCAAGTCAGTTGGAACAGGGGAAGGAGGATCCCAGAGAAAAATTTTTGTGAATAAAATCCAACCAACTAAATCCTGAATCAAAATAAACAGCTCAAAAACAGCACTGTAATGGTGAAATGGCTGGTGGTGAACAGTGTAACCATATACGTTTAGAACTACCACTAAACAACTCTGTAAATTATGACTGTAGAATAGAATGCCAATTCCAAACACTTTGATGAAGTAAAATAACCAACAACAAAAAAAATGAAAGGTAGGTTTTCTATTTCAGGCAGAAGTAGACTAACTTTTTGCATACCAACTCTCTCACTAAGTACAATCAGAAAAACTAGATAAGATGCTTAAGAGTGCAATGAGGACATGAGAGCGAAGATAGAACAACATTCAGTGCTGCTTTTCCCTCGAGACATCTACTAATTTAAAACACACACACACACACGCAGCTGAAAAGCTGAGCAGAAAGCGATGACTCATATATACCGAGGAGCTGTGCAGTGCTTCCAACAGTCTCAAAGGGATAGGGAGGAAATTAGACTTTAGAGTCCACCAAGGAAGAGACCCTCATAAACACTCCATGCTTTCAGCTGGAATATCTGAAGGGCCAAATATTTGGAAAACTGGTGAATCAGAAGGGAAGAAGCCCTCAAAAAGATTTATTCCCAGATTCAAATCGGCTCAATCCCTGAGTAGATTAAGGAGATCTGGCCCACTTTCAACTGACAGCCAGAAGCTAAATTAAAACTATTCTACAAGAAAATAACACTGTAGGCAGGGCGTGGTGGCTCACATCTGTAATCCCAGCACTTTGGGAGGCCAAGACAGGCAGATCACCTGAGGTCAGGAGTTCGAGACCAGCCTGGGCAACATGGTGAAACCCCATGTCTACTAAAAATACCAAAAAAAAAAAAAAAAAAAAAAAATTAGCCAGGCAAGATGGCATGTGCCTGCAGTCCCAGCTGCTCGTGAGGCTGAGGTAGGAGATAATCTGATAATTGCTTGAACCTGGGAGGCAGAGGTTGCAGTGAGCAGAGATCGCACCACTGAGCTCCAACCTGGGTGACGGAGCAACACTCTGTCTCAAAAAGAAAAAAATACAGGGAATCAAATTATGTCTATAATTTTACATATGCCATATCAAACATTCAGTGAAAAACTTTTAGGAGGATTCTGGCCAAGATCAACTAAAAGGATTACCTTTATCCTCCCATCCAAAACAACCAAAAAGATGGGGGGGACGGGGAAATGAAACAATAGGTTACAAGACACTGAACGTTAAAGCAACAATAACAGTCATGGAGAGAGCTTGGAAACAAACAAGGTAAACCCTAAAATTGCCCTGCATTACTGCCTTGAAAGAGTTTCCAGGTCACGGTGTGGGGAAGGAGAACCCAAGCATAGCCTAACAAACAGCCTGAATTGAGGAGACAGACTGAAAATCTGGGGTGACAAAGCAGCTAGAATCTGCAGGAACGAGTACCAGAGAGGAGGAAGCTGCAAGGACAGAAAACTCCAGATATCTGCAGAGGGTTCCCCTTGAGTATTCAACAGAGTACTAATCAGTGCAAGCATGTTTGGAAACTACCCAAGGCCAGGGAATGAACCAATTGAGATTAGAGGGAACGGTGCTGAGAATTTACACAGGGCCAAGTGGAAATGGACTGTTGCCACTAATGAGACTGGAAAACCTCAAAATGCACAGGGAATTTGGTAGAGTACGCAGAAGAGTCTTGGGTCAGTTGTGGGGATAATTAATCCTAGACTAAAGGATCCTGGTCCTGCCTAACAGATTTTAAAAGCAAGACTTGAAAGGATCAAACTGTTTCCAAGTAACTTAACTGTGTCCCAGAGTAAAGCTCAAGAATGTTTATGGGAATAAAAATTATCAAACATTCAACAAGGTAAAATTCATAACGTCTGGTATCCAATCCAAAATTATTAGGCACAGGCCAGGTGTGCGCATTGCAATGAGCCACGACCGCGCCACTGCACTCCAGCCTGGGTGACAGAGGAAGACCTTGTCTCAAAAAAAAAAAAAATTACTAGGCATGGAAAGAAGGAAAATACAACCCAAAAGAGGGGAGTGGGTGGGGAATAAATCAAAACCAACCCCTAAATGAACGGATGTTAGAATTAGTAGACAGGAACATTAAGACTTATAACAGTATTTCATATGTTCAAAAAGTTAAGACATGGAAGATTTCTTTTAAAGACCCAAATCAAACTTCAAGAGATGAGAATTACAATGTCCAAGATGAAACATACTGGCTAGAATTAATAGCAGATTAATAATAGCCAAAACTTTTACAAGATAAAAAACTAGAATATTTGCAAATCATATACCCAACAAAGGATTTATATCCAGATAATAAAGAAACTCATAACAGTAAAAAACCAACAAGCCTATTGAAAATGGGCAAAATGTATTAAACCAAAATGATATGTGATAGTAAGTGAGCATATGAAAAGATGCCCAGCATTACTAGTCATTAGGGAAATGCACATTAAAATGGCTAAAAAAGGCCAGGCACGGTGGCTCATGCCTGTAATCCCAGCACTTTGGGAGGTCGAGGCAGGTGGATCATCTGAGCTCAGGAGTTCCAGACCAGCCTGGGCAATATGGTGAAACCCTGTCTCTAAAAGAAATACAAAAAAATTAGCCAAGCATGGTGGCACATGCCTGTAGACCCAGCTACTCGGGAGGCTGAGGCAGGGAGGATCCCTTGAACCCAGGAGGCAGAGATTGTGGTGAGCTGGATCATGCCACTGCACTCCAGCCTGGGTAACAGAGTGAGACCCTCTTTCCAAAAAAAAAAGGCTAAAAAAGAAAACTGACAATACCAAGTGCTGACAAGGATGCAGAACCACTGGAACTCTTATGTATTTCTGATGAGAATACAATATGGTACAGCTGCCCTAGGAAATATTTTGACAGTTTCTTTGTGTGTGTGTGTGTTTTTTTTGTTTTTTTTTTTTTGTTTGTTTGTTTTTTTTTGTTTTTTTTTGAGGCAGAGTCTCGCTCTGTCGCCCAGGCTGGAGTGCAATGGCCAGATCTCAGCTCACTGCAAGCTCCGCCTCCCGGGTTTACGCCATTCTTCTGCCTCAGCCTCCCGAGTAGCTGGGACTACAGGCGCCTGCCACCTCGCCTGGCTAGTTTTTTGTATTTTTTAGTAGAGACGGGGTTTCACCGGGTTAGCCAGAATGGTCTCGATCTCCTGACCTCATGATCCGCCCGTCTCAGCCTCCCAAAGTGCTGGGATTACAGGCTTGAGTCACCGCGCCCGGCCCGACAGTTTCTTAAAAAGTTGAACATACACTTACCACACTACCCAGCCATCCCACTTCCATGTATTTACCCTGCATAAATGAAAACTTATGTGCACAAAAACCTTTACATGAATGTTTATAGCAGCTCAAACCATAATTGCGAAAAAATGGAAACCCAAATGCCTTTTTTTTACTTTTTAAAAAAATGTTTTATTTTTTAATTTTTGTGGGTACACAGTAGGTGTATATATTTGTGGGGTACATGAGATGTCTTGATACAGGCATGCAATGTGAAATAAGCACATCATGGAGAATGGGGCATCCATCCCCTCAAGACTTTATTCTTTAAGTTACAGACAACCCAATTACACTCTTTTAATTATTTCAAAATGTACCATTAAGTTATTGTTAACTATAGTCACCCTGTTATGCAGTCAAATTGTATGTTTTATGCATTCCTTTTAACTATCTATTTTTCGTACCTATTAACCATCCCACCTTCCTCCCAATCCCCCCACTTCCCATTCCCAGCCTCTGGTAACCATCCTTCTATTCTCTATGTCCATGAGTTCAATTGTTTTGATTTTTAGATCTTACAAATAAGTAAGAACATGCAATGTTTGTCTTTCTGTGCCTGGATTATTTCACTTAACATTGTGATCTCCAGTTCCACCCATGTTGCTGCAAATGATTTCATTTCTTTTTTTATGACTGAATAGTACTCCATTGTATATATGTACATTTTCTTCATCCATTCATCTGTTGATGGACACTTAGGTTGCTTCCAAATCTTAGCTGTTCTGAACAGTGCTGCAACAAACATTGGAGTGCAGATATCCCTTTGATGTACAGATTTCCTTTCTTTTGGGTATATACCCAGCAATGGAACTGCTGGATCATATGGTAGAGATCCATTGCTGGATCTCTATTTTTGGTCTTTTGAGGAACTTCCAAACTGTTCTCCATGGTGGTTGTACTAATTTACATTCCCACCAACGGTGTATGAGGGTTCCCTTTTCTCCGTGTCCTCACCAGCATGTGTTATTTTGCCTTTCTTTTGAATATAAGCTTTTTTTTTTTTTTTTTTTTTTGAGATGGAGTTTCACTCTTGTTGCCCAGGCTGGAGTGCAATGGCGTGATCTCGGCTCATCACAACCTCCACCTCCGGGTTCAAGTGATTCTCCTGCCTCAGCCTCCCGAGTAGTGGGGATTACAGGCGCCTGCCACTAGGCCTGGCTAATTTTGTATTTTTAGTAGAGACAAGGTTTCTCCATGTTGGTCAGGCTCGTCTCGAACTCCTGACCTCAGGTGATCCACCCACCTCAGCATCCCAAAGTGCTGGGATTTCAGGCGTGAGCCACCGCATCCGGCCAAATATAAGCCATTTTAACTGGGGTGAGATAACATCTCATCGCAGTTTTTATTTGCATTTCTCTGATGATCAGTGATATTGAGCACCTTTTCATATGCCTGTCTGCCATTTGTATGTCTTCTTTTGAGAAATGTCTATTCAAATCTTTTGCCCATTTTTTGATAGGATTATTAGACTTTTTCCTATAGAGTTGTTTGAGCTCCTTATATATTCTGGCTATTAATCCCTTGTCACATGGGTAGTTTGCAAATATTTTCTCCCATTCTGTGGGTTGTCTCTTCACTTTGCTGATTGTTTCCTTTGCTGTGCAGAAGCTTTTTATGTGACCAAATGCCTTTCAATGGGTGAACGAATAAACAGTTGTGGTATAGCCTTATAATGGACTACTACTGAACAATAAGAAGGAACAGACTATTGATACATGCAACAGCATGAATGAATCTTAATGACACTACACTGAATGAAAGAAGCTACCTTCAAAGATTATATACTGCAAATTTCATTGATGTGACATTCTGGGAAAGGGAAAATGATTGTGATGAAGAATAGATGACTGTTTGCCAGGGCTTAGACGTGGGATGAGGGTATAATTACTAAGAGACAGCCTAAGAGAGATTTTGGGGATGATGGAATTCTGTATCCAGTTTGTGGTAGAGGTTATATAAATCTATACATTTGTTAAAACTCATAGAACTTTACACCAAAACAAGCATCAATTTTACTATGTGTTATCTTTTAATTACAGACCTGTACGCCAGATAGGTCAATTTTACTCTTTATTATTTAAAAGTAAAATAGAAACACAATGAGATATCACAACATACACCCTAAAATGGCTAAAATTTTTAAAAGACTGATCATAAAAAGTGCTGGTGAGGATGTAGAGCAACTGCAACTCTTAACACTACTGGTGGAATTATAAAATAGTACAACTATGTAGGAAAGTTTGGCTATGTCTAAAATGTTAAATATATACCTACCACACAAACCAGTCATTCCACCTACTCCCAAAGAATTGAAAACATATGTCCACACAAATATATAAATGTTCATGGAAGTTTTATGTGTAATAGCCCAAAACTGTGAACAATCCAAATGGCTATCAAGAGGTGAATGGGAAGATTGTACTGTATCCATACAATGGAATAATACTCAGCAATTAAAAGGAATAAACTATTGATATATGCAGCAATAGAGATGAATCTCAAAATAATGGTTCTGAGTGCAAGAAACAAGACTGAGAAGGGAAAAAAAAGGAGTAGCAGACTTAAGAGATGATATGTACCCCATAATGAAATTACTGAACTAGAAGGTAGGTCAAAAGAAACTATCCAGAATGAAGCATGGAGAGACCTAAAACATGGAAAATATGTTTTTATTTGTTTGTTTGTTTTCTTTTGGGATGGAGTCTCGCTCTGTCGCCCAGGCTGGAGTGCAGTGGCATGATCTTGACTCACTGCAAGCCCCGCCTCCCGGGTTCACGCCATTCTCCTGCCTCAGCCTCCCATGTAGCTGGGACTACAGGCGCCCGCCACCTCGCCCGGCTAATTTTTTGTATTTTTAGTAGAGACGGGATTTCACTGTGTTAGCCAGGATGGTCTCAATCTCCTGATCTCATGATCTGCCCGCCTCGGCCTCCCAAAGTGCTTGGATTACAGGCATGAGCCACCACGCCAGACCAGAAAATATGTTTTTAAAAGTGCAGAAGACATACAGGATACAATGTGAAGACCTAACAAATATTTGTCCTTTTTTTTTCGTTTTTTGAGACAGGGTCTCACTCTGTCGCCCACGCTGGGGTGCAGTGGTGCAATCATGGCTTACTGCAGACTTGATTTCCTGGGCTCAAGTGATCTTTCCACCCTCATACACTGCTGATGGGAATGTAAAATCATGCAACTGTTTTGGAAAATAGTCTGGCAATTGCTAAAAATGTTAAAAGTCAAGGTACCATATGAGTCAGCAACTTCACCTCTAGGTTCATGGCCAAGAGAAGTGAAAACATGTATACACAAAAACTTGTACACAAATACTTATAGCAGCACTATTCATAATAGCCAAAAGGTGGGACAACTCAAATGTCCATCAACTGATGGAAGAATGGATAAACAAAATATGCTATATCCATACAGTGGAATATTACTTAGCCATTAAAAGGAACAAAGCACTAAGACATGCTACAACATGGATGACACTTGAAAACATTGTGCTAAGTGAAAAAAGCCAGTCAAAAGCAGCATATATTGTATGATTCCATTTATATGAAGTGACCAGCATAGCCAACCTATAGAGACTAAAGGTAAACTAGTGGATGCCAGAGGCTGGGAGGAAGTGGGGAGTGGGAAGTGACTGCTTATGGGTATGAAATTTATTTTTTTTTTAAATTTTTTATTTTGAGACGGAGTTTTGCTCTTCTCACCCAGGCTGGAGTGCAGTGGCGCGATCTCGGCTCACTGCAACCTCCACCTCCCGGGTTTAAGTGATTCTCCTGCCTCAGCCTCCTGAGTAGCTGGGATTACAGATGCCTGCCACCACACCTGGCTAATTTTTTGTATTTTTAGTAGAGACGGGGTTTCGCCATGTTGGGCAGGCTGGTCTCCAACTCCTGACCTCAGGTGATTTGCCCGCCTCAGCATCCCAAAGTGCTGGGATTACAGATCTGAGCCACCGCGCCCAGCACTGGGTATGAAGTTTCTTTTGAGAGTGATGACATATTCTAAACTTAGATCATGTTGATGGTTGGACAATTCTGTGAATATACTAAAATTTGAATTGTATACCTTAAATGGTTGGATTTTATGGTGTGTGAATTATATCCCAGTAAAGATTGTTTTAAAAAGCCATGATGGGGCCAGGTGCACTAGCTCATGCCTGTAATCCCAGCACTGTGGGAGGCTGAAGCAGGCCGGGAGGCGGGGAGTTCGAGACCAGCCTGGCCAACATGATAAAACCCCGTCTCTACTACAAACACAAAACTTAGCTGGGCCTGGTGGTGCGTGCCTGTAGTCCCAGCTACTCGGGAGGCTGAGGAAGGAGAATCACTTGAACCCGGGAAGTGGAGGTTGCAGTGAGCTGAGATTACACCACTGCACTCTGGCCTGGGGAACAGAGTGAGACTCCGTCCTCCCCCGCCTCCCAAAAAAACGTTATGGGGCACAGTTACAGAGAAAGACAAATGACAAATGGAACAAAACAGAGATCCTAGAAGCAGATTCACATACATAGGAATATTTTACATATCACAGAGCTGGCTCTGCAAATTAGTGGGCAAGTATTCATTTTTTTCAATAAAGAGTTGAACTGTATGAAGTTGAAGTTGAAAAAAGTTAAAGTGAATACTTAACTCACACTATATCCTAAAACTGATTCGATGTGGATTAAAGACATAAGTATGAAAAGTCAAACTACAGTGCTTTAAAAAACTGATATCAGAGAATAACTTCATTACTATCAGGAAGAATTTCTTAAGACACACAAAGTATTAGTCCTAAGGAAAAGATATCAATTTTACCATGTTATAATGATGAACTTATGTTAATCAAAAGACATAATACAGTAAAATGGCAAGCCACAGACCAAGAGAAGATATTTATAGGGATTTTAAAATTACATATATGACCAGATGTGGTGGCTTATACCTATACAGCACTTTGGGAGGCCAAGGCGAGAGGATCACTTGAGCCCAGGAGTTTGAGACCAGCTGGGGCAACATGGTGAAACCCCATCTCTACCAAAAAAGAAAAAAATACAAAAATTAGCCAGGCGTAGTGGCATGCACCTGTGTTCCCAGCTACTCGGGAGGCTGAGGTGGGAGAGGTGGTTGAGCCCAGGAGGTAGATGTTGCAGTGAGCCGAGATTGCGCCACCACACTCCATCCAGCCTGGGTGACAGAGCAAGGCCCTGTCTCAAAAACTAACTAAATAAAATTACATATAACTGACAAAGGACTAATATCAAGACTATATAAAAGGGCCAGGCGTGGTGGCTCACACCTGTGATCCCAGCTCTTTGAGCCCAGGAGTTCGAGATCAGCCTAGGCAACATAGTGAGACCTTGTCTCTTAAAATAGATGATTGATAGATAGATAGATAGATAGATAGATGTTTATGGATCAACAAGAAAAAGGTAAGCGATCCAATAGAAATGAGCCATTCATAGAAAATAGGCCAAAAAACTTAAATAGGCTTGTCACAAAAGAGGAAACGTGAATAACCAATAAATATGTGAAAAGATGCTCAATAGTATTCATAATTAGGGATATGTTCATTAAAATCTCAATGTAAAATCTCAATGTAATATTCTTTTACATGCACAAAATTGGCAAAACTTAAAAGTGTGCCAATATTACAATGTTCTCATTGCTGCACATCCTCACCAAAACTCAATATTTTCCAATTTTACTGTAAAGAGTGTAAATTGGTCCATTTTGAAACAAAGCTTGGCATTGCACATGTGAACAAAAGTTCTCTGGAAAGGAATTTGGAGGAAAGATACTTTATTTCAGTGAATGGTTTGCAAACTAAGGAGAGGAAGGCTTCCCTGTAAAACAAAGGTGCTTTCCAGAGAACAAAAAGAGGGTTAGGGTCTCATAGCAAAAGTTCTTGACCAAGTTCCCAATCTAGTCTGTTCATACAAATAAAGGACTGAAACTTAGTTTTGATTGGTCAGTGAAGCTGATTTCTGATTGGTTGATACAGCTGAGTCCTGATAGAGGCAGGTAGGCTCTGATTCGTTGATTCAGGTGAGTTCTGGAGTCCCAAAGTTGAACAGAGGTGTGGATTTAGGGGTAATTCAGAGAATATGGGTGACCTCTAGTCAGCAAATGGCTGCTTGGCTCTGTTTTATTTTTATAATTTTTTTCCTTTTTTTTTTTTTTTTCCTATACCAGTTGGTTCACATCTATTTTAAATGTAGGCCCAGTTAGCCACTGGGGATCCATCTTGAATGATTGGCTCTCTCAGGTTCACATTTGTTCACACACGTTAAATTTGAATAAGATCAGGAATGACATTCAGGGACAATGGTGATGTCTGCTACAATAATGCTTTCATTCTTGCTCATTTAACAAAATGTGTAACGTACAGGGAAAGGAAGAGATGGAGAACTCTAATCCAGCACCGTGTACCTAGCATTAAGACTTTTTCACATGCTTCTTTATTTAAAGTTAAGGCAAAGAAGGTACTCAGAATGCTGTTACTCTTTGAAAGGAAATTTCTGGCTGAAGTTTCTTCTAGGGAGAAATAAATCAGGAGCACTGTTACTCCATCAGGACAGGCTGCACATTTACAGACTATCACTCTCTTCCTTCTTTTTTCTTTTTTTCTTTCAGCAATCCCACCACTGGGGACATACCTTGCTTCTCTCTTCAAGAGACATCCGTTTCAAACATTTAAATTTTTTGGTACAATAATGATCACACGCTGGGGCACGGGATTAAAGGGATTCTTTCTTCTTGGTGCCATTTTATGATGACAAGACAAATCCAGGAGACATTATATTTGAAAAATAGGAATTCCCAAAGAAGCAAAATGCCAGTAGGAGAAGTAATAATTACACACAAGATGTAAGAAAACTTATTTAGCTGAAGAGAGACTTAACAGAAAGAAAGAAATCAGCAAATAGCAAATCCCAGATGTGATTAGAAGTACACACAAACACACACGCACGCACACACCCCTAGATAGATCCTAGTGACCTTTCTGAGTTCTAAAGACAAAGGAAAATTCATATGAACTTCAGGAAACAAAGAAGAGGCATCAGAGTTCTCATAACACTGAAGTTGGAAGACAATGAAACATCTATAAACTGTGAAAGAAAAGAGACTGTGAACAAAAGTTTATACCTACTAAGATCATTTGTCAAGGCAAAAATAGATGTTTTGGGGTAGTCAAGGTTTTAGAATATACACCCACATACCAAATATGAAGTAACAAACGAAGTGTACATCAACCAAACGAAAATTTATTCAGCACAGAGATGTCAAATGGGGAAAGATGAAATGGACAAGAAACAGCTGTAGCCAAAAATTCTGCAGTGTACACTTATGTCTAATTATAACATGAGAATTTTTAATATAAGAGATAAGAAAGGATTGAAATAGAAAACACATATCAAAGTAGAATTCAAGACCAAATACATGAAAGAGGACAAAAATATCCTGTAAAACATACAGTCATAAATAAGATCGGTCAAACATCTATGAAACAAAAATCAACAGAAACCAAATACATAAAGCAAAACTTTAAGTACAAGGAAATTCCATAAAACTCTCTTATAGTGGGATATTTTGATATTTTTTCAAAAATTAAAAATCAAATAGTCGCCAGGCACGGTGACCCATGCCTGTAATCCCAGAACTTTGGGAGGTTTAGGTGGGAGGCTCGCTTGAGCCCAGGAGTTTGAGACAAGCCTGGGCAACACAGCGAGAACCTGTCTCAAAAAAAAAAAAAAAAAACAAAAAAAAAACAAAAAAACTCAAGTAGTCAAAAAACAGCAAGGATATAGGATATAAAGGATCTGAATAAACAAGCTCAGTTTTATCTATAAGTTTATACCTATAAATGTAAAGATACATGTTAAACTATATCTGTGTTGTATTTTCCAAAAAATTACGTCTTGCCTAAAAGGAAAACTTCAAAAATTCCAAAAAAAAAAAAAAAAAAAAAAAAGTAGAGGTTATACAGGCCATACTTTGAACTCAAACCAACAAAACTAGAGATCAAGGCTAAAGGGATTAATAAAAATGTGTACTACTTGAAAGTTAAACTCTACTGTAAATAGGAAATCAAAACAGATGTAAAACTATCTAGAATACAAAAAAGGACAACTCATATACAGTGGCCTATAGCTAAAGTTGTATACCAAAGGAAATACACAGGTTTCAAGGATTTCCTTTAAAAATAAATGAAAATTAATGAAATATGAAACATCAGACATTTTGATTAGACAGTAAAATATACCAGAAGAAAATAGGAAAAGAAAATAAGCCAGGCACGGTGGCTCACACCTGTAATCCTAACACTTTGGGAGGGGGATGAATGTGGATCGCTTGAGTTCAGGAGTTTGAGACCAGCCTGGGCAACATGATAAGACCCTGTCTCTACCAAAAAAATACAAAAATTAGCTGGGCATGCTGGTGCGTGCCTGTGGTCCCAGCTACTCAGGAGGCTAAGGTGGGAGGATCACTTGAGCCCAGGAGGTCAAGGCTGCAGTGAGCTGTGATCACACCACTGCACTCTAGCCTTGGCAACAGAGTGAGACATTGTCTAAAAAAAAAAATAATAATAATAACAATGAAAGATAAAATTAAGTAGAACACCAAAAAACATAAAGAATAAAAGAGCAGTTTCTTTGACACTACCTATGAAATAGCAAAACCTCTGAAAGCCACTTAAAGAAATATGAGCCAGGCACAGTGGCTCACACCTGTAATCCCAGCCCTTTAGGAGGCTGAGGCAGGTGGATCACCTGAGGTCAGGAGTTCGAGACCAGCCTGGCCAACATGATGAAACATCATATCTGCTAAAAATACAAAAATTAGCCAGGCATGTTGGCATGTGCCTGTAATCCCAGCTACTCTGGAGGCTGAGGCAGGAGAATTGCTTGAAGCTGGGAGGCAGAGGTTGCAGTGAGCTGAGATCACACCACTGCACTCCAGCCTGGGCGACAAAGCAAGACTCCATCTCAAAAAAGAAAAAGAAAAAGAAAAGAAATATGACAGCAAACAAAACATGTAATATTTAAGATGAGAAAGGAGATGCAACCAGAAATGCAAGAGAATAAAATGAGACTGTTAAATAATAAGAAAATACTGTATATCTATGGCAATAAACTGCAAATCTAGAAGAATGGTTCAAATCTTGGCTACACATTGTAATCACCTGAGGAACTTGAAAAATTACTGTCTGAGACCCATTCCCACCTGACTCTGGGAAGTTCAAAGGCTGCCCCGTTTGATTTTATGACCGAAATTGAGAACCACTGAATTCTTAGAGGGCTTGGACTGCGTGGTCCATGGACCACAGCATCAGTATCACCAGGGAGCTTGCAGGAAGTGCACAATCACAAGCCCCACTCTAGACTCACTGAATCAGAATGAGCATTTTCACAATATCCCCCAGATGATGCATATGCACATTAATACATGAGAAGTATTGATCTAGAGAAAATGGATGATTTTCAAAAATACCAGATCTTAAGAAGAAAAGCTGATGGGCTAATTAATGTAGAAGAGATCAGAAAAGTCAAGGCCTCCCATTTTATTTTATTGATTGATTGAGATGAAGTTTTGCTCTTGTTGCCCAG
Organism: Chlorocebus sabaeus; assembly: GCF_047675955.1. Lineage (NCBI taxonomy): Eukaryota > Metazoa > Chordata > Mammalia > Primates > Cercopithecidae > Chlorocebus > Chlorocebus sabaeus. The sequence goes on from NC_132933.1 coordinate 128,615,268, forward strand.
GCTGGAGTGCAATGGCGTGATCTTGGCTCACTGCAATGCGGCCCAGGTTCCCAGGTTCAAACAATTCTCCTGCCTCAGCCTCTTGGAGAGTAGCCGGGACCACGGGCCCACCACCACGCCCAGCTAATTTTTGTATTTTTAGTAGAGGCAGCATTTCACCATGTTGGCCAGGCTGGTCTCCAACTCCTGACCTCAAGTGATCCGCCCTCTAAGTGCTGGGATTACAGGCGTGCGCCACGGCCGCCTGGCCCCAAGACCTACCGTTTATAAAGAGGCATCAGACCCAAATGCTTTCACAACTGAGTTCTATCTAATCTTCAGGGATTAGATAATGCTTCTAGTTTTTAAACTGTTTAAGATTGTAGAAAAGTTTCCAAGTTTATTTTTTAGAGTTGAGTTAAATTAATATGCAAACTAATTAGTATTAGTCTTGGCCAGGGGTGGTGGCTCACGCCTGTAATCCCAGCACTTTGGGAGGCCGAAGCGGGCGGATACCTGAGGTCAGGAGTTCAAGACCACCCTGGCCAACATGGTGAAACCCCGTCTCTACTAAAAATACAAAAATCAGCTGGGTGTGGTGGAGCATGCCTGTAATCCCAGCTATTCGGGAGGCTGAGGCAGGAGAATCGTCTGAGTTCAGGAGGTGGAGGTTGCAGTGAGCCGAGATCTCGCCACTGCACTCAAGCCTGGGCAACAGAGTGAGACTCCGTCTCAAAAAAACAAACAAAAAAATGCATGTGTTCTGAATTAAAAATCCCAATGAGGCTTTTAAGGGAAACTGGGTAAAATGATTTTCATGTTCCTATGGAATAAGGGTCAAGAAAACTATGAAAAAGAACTAAAGAGGGACTTGCCTTCTGGTTCACCAGGGTACTGTGAGAAAAACAATATGGCATTGGCACAAGAATGACAAACAGACCAGTAAAACAAAATAGACTTCAGAAATAAATCCAAGGATATATATGATACCACATAAAGTGTCATTTCAGCTCATGAGGGTAAAGGGTGACTTACTTAACAAACAGTACTGGAATAGGTGGCTCTCTATCCAAGAGAAAACAGAAATTAGATGCCCTACCAAACAATATATTTTTAAAAAATTTTTTTGAAATGGGGTCTCACTCTGTCACCTAGGCTGGAGTACAGTGGCACGATCATAGTTCACCATAGCCTTGAATTCCTGGGCTCAAGCTATCTTCCCACTTCAGTCTCCAGAGTAGCTGGGACAACAGGTGCATGCCACCTTGCCCAGGTATTTTTTTTTTTTCAAAATAATTTTTAAAATCACCGTTGGATCTGCTAAACTAAATAATTTTAATTACATAAAAATCCAAACAAAACAATAAAAATATAGGAAGAAAATCTAGGCATATATTTGTAGAACCTTGCAGTAGAAAATAACTTTTTAAGCAGAACAAGAAACACCAGGAATCACAAAGGGAAAAAAAAAAAAAACATTTGATTACACAAATATTAAAGATTTTTATATATGAAAAGATTACATAAGCAATAAGATAAATCATGGACTACAAAAATGTGCAGCAAATGTATTAGAAAGTTAATAGGCTTAATGTACAAAGAATTCCAAATAGAAAATGGGGCACAGGATTTGAACAGTCAATTTATCAGAGCGACAACTTAAAGTGCTATTATATATATAAAAGTATTAAACTCCGCTAGGAGTCACGTCAAAGCAAATTGAAACAGCGATGACATAGTCTTTATTTTTTTAACCTGTGAGATTAGCTGTAACACTCACTGTTTGAAAGGCTGAGGGGAACAAACTCTCCCATATACTGGTGTAGACACATGAATTACATTTGATGTTTGAAAAGAAAATCCCTGAACCCAGAATAGAATTGATATTGTGGTTACAAGACAGATCAAAGATTTATGTGTATGGACTAAGATTAGAAGAGAACAAAGACAAGCAATCCCTTTAATAAAGGTGGTGGCCTTGTGGATTATGATTTTCCCAATTTTTGTTACAAAAGCATGCAATAAAAATAACTTGGAAGATTTCCATCTTTGTATAGTAAGTACATTCGCCCTTTAAAAATTAATTTTCTGAAGAACAACCAAAGCATACTGCCTTGAGAGAGAAAGGAACTTTAGAAGGTCTGCCACAACCACCACTTCAAGGGGGAACAGTAAAAATCAATAAAAGTGGACATAAACATGCAAGGCTAATGGGGAAAACCTCACATGTTGCTAGTGTGCCAGTGCCAGAGGGCAATCCAGAATTGGACTAACCTTTATTAGGATGACGTAAGGGAACTCTTCTCCCCCTTTTCCTGTGTCCTAGCCTGGGAGGGCTGGAGTAGATGCTCCCTTTCTCTGATGAGAGAACTAGTCTCTTGATAGCTCACAAAGGAGTGGAAGGTAGGCCCCACACCTTCAAATGACTGGCTACATCAGTCAAGGCCTACATTGGAGGGAAATAGATTGGAAACAAGCTCATCTCAGCCTCTGGGTCTCCCAGTCCAGCCTTACTAGAATAAATCACACACCTAATTGGTGGTTTCTGGTCTATTTTCAATGTGGTTGGAACTCAAGAGGGGAGGACAGATGACTAGAACCTTCAAAACCCCAACAGATGGCTTTGCAATACCTCTCTTATTTCAAATAATCTCAGACAAAAGGAAATGGGTTCTGCATTTAAAAGCAGAAACTGGCCTCTTAAAAAGCAAAATAATATAGGTCTAGTTAACTATTCTATAATTTTAGTCGATGTGTTTAGATACTTCTGTGGTAGTTCACATAGCCAAACGACATCGAGAAGTCCTGAGCAAGTTTTCAGTAGCCAAGTCTCCTAGTGGCTTTACAGTCTCAACAGGTCACTGTAATGCCAGATCCTTTGTGTCCACCAATACCAGCAATACAAGTAACATGGGAGACCAACTGAATAGGAAAAACCAAGTAAAGGAAAGTAATTCTTGATTTTGACCTCAAACTTGATGGACTGAGCATTTCCATCAGAGGTCAGAACATGATTTTGAAATCCAAGTTGGTACAGATGCTACGCCTATATGCACCAGTGATATGTTCCTTGGTGCTATTATTAGTGTTGAACTACTGAAGGGAGTCGAATCACCTCTAGCAAGTTGGGAATTCATGAACTGTGTGATTTAAATCTCCTCATTTCGAGTGTATACCTTGTCTATAGCCAACACTCCACTAGGGTAACTTAAAACAAAATAGTAATTTATTTACAATAGCAAAGATGTCAAAAATAACAGGAACAATATATAACAAATCCAAGATTTTTATGAAAAAGGCAAACAATATATACACGAAACCAAAGATGAAACAAAATCCATAGGGTAAACTTAATTTGACCTTAACAGTTACAGAATGTGGCAAAATGGTTTTTTTTATTATGATTTACTTAAGTAACTCTGGGCCAATTACACACACACACCCACACCCACACACACAATCTTTTTCAGCCCTTCTCTTTTAAATGCTGAATCTTCCTCTGAACTCAATTTACCTTTGAGGAATGTAACTATGGGAGGTCACACAAGATTTAGGAAGTGCAGGCTATTTACATGTGCGCTAAAGGTATACTTGTTGACTTGGCAGGCTTACACTTTTAAAACAGCAAACGGAAAGTATCAACTGTCTGGGTCCTATTTTTCTCTCACTGTTCATTTCTGATTTTTTGTCATTTTCTTATCTACCACACAAATGTTGAACTAGTCATCTTTTAGGTTCCTCAAGTGCTCTAAAAGTGTTTCCCAAGTTTGAACAGGCATCAGAATCACCTGGAGAACAAGTTAAAACAAAGATCGCTGGGTCCCACGCCAGTTTCCCAATTCAGTAGGACTAGGGTGGGGCTGAGAATTTGCATCTTTAACAAAGTCCCAGGAAATTAAGACGCTGCCAATGCTGCCCGGCCACACTTTGAAAACCACTGCTCTGAAAGACTGTCCCTTTAAGATACTGATTGGCCATGTTTTTCCTTACATGAATGCTAGAATTTGTGGGAAATGAAATTGTTAATACTGGGATTCCCAGAGAATACAGCAGCACGTTATCTGACTTGTTGGATCACAGACAGGTTAGGTGTCATTTGTTAGGTGTTCCATTACAAGTTTTTCAGCATGCTATGGTTTTGTCTGATATATGGCTCTGGACAGTGACATTCTTCACATTCCCTTCGTTATTTACTTAAACTTTTGATTTATTGTTTCAACTATTAGGCAAACATTTGTTTGTTCATACAGTCGGAAGAACTGCAGAATGTTGTCTATAAAATCAAAGATGGCACAACTCTATCTCTTTTGACTCCTGACATTTACTTAACTGCCGATTTTTAACTGTGGCAATGACCATTCTCTAGTATGTTAGCATCTACTAGAGTCCTCTAAACTGGGCACCAAGTGGTAACTCGAGGGCACGACTTCTGCTGTGGAGGTGGTAACAGTACCCACTGATTAAATATGCTGTAAATTAATACTGAAATGAACTTTATTAAGTGCTCTCAAAAACCACTTTATGCATGGGTAATTTATCTCAGGGGAACTGGAGATGCTAATAAAACAAATCCTTTATGAAGATAAAAGAAAAACTGAATTCCAAGGACATGCTCATCAAAGGACTCACCAATCACCTCTTAACTTCTCTATTACTTGCAAATTCACAGAACTGAAATGTTACCAGTATTTGCATCCAAGTCACAAAATTCAAAGCAATCAAGCACTTTGCATTCCACTGCTGTGAAAAAGGAATTAAGAAATGGGGGGATGAAAATAATCCACTGCTTTTGATGTTTATTAGGTTTACAAAAACTGTACATTTTTTTTTCCTTAAGAAAAAGCATTAACTTAGTACTGGTATCAAATAGACTAAACATTCAATAACAGGAAAATATTCTGATTTTTATTTTTGCACGTTATTCTCAAGTACACAATTACAATAATGTCACACATCCCTATATGATTTTCTTTTTATGTATTTTACTTTCTTTACAAAGTGTACAGAGGGAGGGACATACAATATTTAATAGGATATTTCTACAGAACAATAACTTATATTATGTCCTTGTAAAAATCTGTACCTCTTTAAAACATTTAACTGAAACATCCATTTTTTTAGCTTTGCTAATCAAAATTGTTTTAAGAATTAAAACTAGGTTGTAACTAATGTCAGTACATAACAGTGACTACGATTTCATTTTCTCTTTATACAGACAAATGTTTTATCATATTCACTTGACCAAACCCTTAAATACCTTTTAAAGGTTTTAATATTGTGCTTTAAAAAGAAAAGAACTGTGTATGATTCCAGAGTATGTAAGAGAAATATAAAATGTGTGAAGTGTTGTGTTCTTTATCTTTCAGTTTATTTAAAAAAAAAGACCCAATCATTTATATTTTCTGTATTAATTTTATAGGATTTAAAATTAATACATTTCCACTTTCATTTAAGTGTTTTTACATTATTTCTGGGAAAATAAAAATTAAGGGAGATTTTAAAGGTTCTCACAAAAAAACAGACAGAGCTTTCAAGAATCGCAGGGCAATGAATCACGGATCACAAAATTGCAAGTTACTTTAAAAAAAAAAACACATTATAGGGGCCAAGAAGGTACAGGAATTTCCTATAAGATAGGCTAGGAAAACCCATGCCTTGACTTTGATTGGCATTTGGGCTAGAGTTCACACCTGCCTAAAGCACTTGATTTAAAACTAAATCAGTCTAGCACTTCAGGTTTGCCAAACACCAAATATTTTTATTTCTAACCCTAAAAATGTAACTCTTGAATACAAACATCAATGGCAAAGAGAAAGATGAAAGGTAAAAACCTAAGTACACAGGGGACGGAGCACCATAATGAGGTGGCAAGGCAGCTATCGGGTGGGAAGACAATTTCTAAATATCCTACAATGTGCTAGATGCACATGGACCAATAGCCAACTGAAGGGACCCCAAAAACTGTTTTCTGTTCTCCAAGATTCGTCTTAACACAACCAAGTTCTAATTAACCGAGTTTGTTTTATGACTGTATGACACTGATTCAGACCTATGTGGTGTCTAAGCATGGTGGCTCACGCCTGTAATCCCAGCACTTTGGAAGGCCGAGGCAGGTGGATCACGAGGTCAGGGTTCAAGACCAGCCTGGCCAAGATAGTGAAACCCCATCTCTACTAAAAATACAAAAAATTAGCCAGGCGTGGTGGCAGGCGCCTGTAATCCCAGCTACTTGAGAGGCTGAGGCAGATAATTGCTTGACCCCAGGAAGCAGAGGTTGCAGTGAGCCAAGATCATGCCACTGCAGTCCAGCCTGGGCAACAGAGCGAGACTCCATCTTAAAAAAAAAAAAAAAAAAAAAAAAAAAACCACCTTTGGAAGACTTAGTGATGTTCCAAATAAGGCCTCAGACTTTCCTTATCTACTTTAAAACACATCTTTACGTTTTAATCAAAGCCAACTTGAGTGTTAAGTTTTTAAAGTTTGCTAACTGTAACTGTCTGAGAAATACCAGATCGGCCTGAACTTGCCGAGTGTGATGCCATAATTAGCACCTGTTCTCTGGTCCACAGAGCCATCGCTTCTTTTCCATCCCTCTCACTAGGTAAGACAGAGTTCCCTCTCGGGCTTCTCAAAGAGAACTGTGGGAGTCATGTCTGGATACTCATTTGCTTTTCAGAAAAATATAAAGACATGGAGCTGAAACTGTATGAAAACATTCTACCTAGAAACATCTTAACCTCTATTTTTCAATTACCAAAGATATTTAAAAGAAAATATCTTTACTCTTTAAAAATACTAGTGTCCTTATTTTCCTTCTAATTCTTCACCTGAGTAATCTCTCTGAAGAGCATGACTTACAAAATGCTCTCTCATGCATCCCTGGATCTTTCATGTTATTGTAAATTTAATACTTTTCATTATAGATTTTAAACAACTACTGTAACTTGGGGTTGTGTGTATAAATATATAAAATAAGCAATACACACAGGTACATGATATATATGTGTATATATATAATTCGGGGTACATTTACATACATAAAGTTGCAAAAGATCCTATAAGCCATGAGTTACCTCTAGGAGATTCCAAAATGCAGTCCTCAGTAAATGTCATTTGTAGCACAAAACCATTCCAAGACGAAGCCGCACAGACAGAATAATCAAAATACAACATGATCAAGCATAATTTTTCAATAAGATTTTCTAAAAGTTTGCTATGCTGACAAAAGATGTAAATAATCCAAAGAAAATCAAAAGTAATATATTTGAAAAGTAAACACGAACCCAGCCACTGCTCTTAAGCAAAGCCAGGGACGCAAAAGCTCAAATGGAAACTTTCACTGTCAAGTGGTCTGAAAATATTAAGTAAATGACTTCCATGTTATGATAATTAGACCTGACTGTAAAATCTCCCATTTATATTAGTAGATGTCTCTGACAATTTTATTGTGAGAAATGTATGGGGAAGGAAAATGAGTCAACATGAATACTTTCAGAGTTACCAATATAAAGTTACCTTAAGTTAATGGTCTTAGAAGAGTACCATCAAGGTAAGCAAGGTAAATATTTAAATAAATATAAAATTCTAAGATATAAAAATTCGGTATAGAATCAGGGATTACTTTATTAAAAGTAACTAGCATGTTGCCAGTTTTCCCCATTTATTAAACAAACTGAATTCAGAACACACTACTGAACAAAATGTATATTAAAAAAAGTCAACTAGAAGCAATAATTCTATTTGTACACAGCATAAATCAATATACAGTATTGTATGTGAACGAGACTGATTGGCTTTAAAATGAATTTTCTGCTTCAAGGCCAATATCTCTACAAACGTCTGTAGAAGTATTGTTAGGGCAGGCCAACTTCTTTATGATGTCTCATTATGTGCTGGTTCTTTTCTGAAGGTCTTCGGAAGCCTTTCTTGCAGTACTCACACCGGTGAGGATAGTCTTTTGTGTGAATGGAAATAACGTGCCGTTTAAAGCCTGAGGCATCTGTAGTGCTATACTCACAGTACTCACACTGATACACTTTCCTGCCACTGTGTGTCTTCATATGCTTTTTAAGCTCATTCTGTTGCCTAAATCCCTTTCTACATCTCTTGCACCTAAATGGAAGATCCTTTGTGTGAACTGAGAGAATATGGCGACTTAGAACAAACGGATCTGCAATCTTAAAGTCACAATGTCTACACTGGTGCATTTTTTTGCCCTTGTGGGCAGCCACGTGTTTCTTGAGTTCTGAAGGCCTATGAAAGCCTTTATCACACATGTCACACTTATGGGGGTAGTCTTTCGTGTGAACTGAAATTATGTGTCGTTTCAAATCACTTGAGTTCGAACTCTTGTGGTCGCAATGCAAACACTGGTGTGTTTTGCTTTCTTGGTGGATAAGAGCATGTTGCTGCACCTCTTTGGTATCCGAGAAAGTCAGAAGACAAATGTCACACTTGAATGGCATCTCTTTACTATGCTTAGTTTTGACATGCGTTTTCAAGTTAGAAGAGTCTGCAGACCTATATTCGCAGTACTGGCATTGGTACGGCTTCTCCCCAGTATGGATTCTCATGTGCTTTTTGAGCTCTGAGGGGTGACGAAAACCCTTACCACACTCCACACAAATATGAGGAAAGTTCTTGCTGTGGACCGCCAAGAGGTGGCGATTCAGTAACCCTTGTTCAGCTGTCTCGTATTCACAGAATTTACACTTGTGCATTTTGTTGGCTCCTTTTTCCTTATGCACCATTTTGTGAGTAAACAAAGCCCCTGCATGAGAGAAATGCTTCCCACACTCATCGCATTCTATGGCCTTCTCTGCCTTGCTGGTCAGCTTGTGGCTCTCCAGGTGGTTGTGTAAACTTATCTTCTTGTTGGTAGTGTAATCACAGTCAGTACAGCGGTATTTCTTCTTGGCAAGGTGTTCGGGATGGTTTTTCATGTGCCTTTTCAAAAAACCTCTCGACTTAAACTTCTTCCCACAAATCATGCAAGGATAGACAGTCAAAGGATGTCCATCAGGGCCAATAATTATTGCTAAGAAAGGAAAAGAAAGGAGTATGAGTGCTCAAACCAAGTTCTGTTCCAGTTTCTTTGCGAATGTAAAGTGTGGTTTCTGACCACTGTTGGCCAAGGACTCCTAAATTGGACTATTTGCTACTTAACATTCCTTTTACTGTTTTTCAACACAAGAGATATAGCAACCTAGTCATAGAGAAAATGGTCTGGAAACTTCATTCATGAGGACTGTACCACCTTCACTCCCTCTAGTTTAATAAAATTAATGAATATGTAACTTTTATCAATTAGTGATTAAACCTACAGCAATTTAGAAATTGGTGGAAAACTGGCTGGGCATGGTGGCTCAGGCCTGTAATCCCAGCACTTTGGGAGGCCGAGGCAGGCAGATCCCCTGAACTCAGGAGTTCGAGACCAGCCTGACCAACATAACATGCTGAAAACCCGTCTCTATTAAAAATATGAAAATGAGTGGGGCACAGTGGCACACATCTGTAATCCCAGCCACTTGGAAGGCTGAGGCAGGAGAATCACTTGTACCCAGGAGGCAGAGGTTGCAGTGTGAGTTGAGATCATGCCACTGCACTCCAGCCTGGGTGAGAGAGCAAGATTCTGCCTCAAAAAAAAATAAACTGGTGGAAAATTATTCATAAAAATAAACTTTGGTGACAAAAATTTCCACTGTTTATTCCAAAAAACATAACTTACATTAACTTACAGCAAAGTTTAAACCCATAAAATTTTTAATACGCAAATCATCATACAAGAATAGGAATGTCGTATGAACTAAAGTACTTATCCTGCTGCTCTGTAAATTATGCCTGCTTTATGCTGACATAGATTCTCTATATTTACAAAGTTAATGCTTATAACATATTTGAGGGATTTCATTCCATGTACACATAAAAATCATCCAAGTTTTGAATTTTTCTCATCCATGTTTCTCAGTCATGTACTGTTTTTCTTTTTATCTAAGGAAATCATTCATGAATATCACTGAATTCTGAAAATTATATTTTCAAGTTCAAGAGACAAAGCTACATATGGTCTAGCAGCTAAAATGCCATTGTGACACCCCTGTGGATACATACTAGAGCTTCCTCTGAGAGCACGCTGCGCCATGGAACTCGTGCGCCCTCACCTGTTTGGTACTGCCTGGAATCAGGTCTTCTCCTTTTCTTTGGTTTTTGTTTAGCCAGTCTGCCGAGGCCAGCAGACTCATCTATGTGCAAGAGGGCACTTGCAGTGCCATTCCGGTTTTCAATTCCATCAGAATTATTACCTAACAATGTGTATTAAAAAACAAAATTATACAGTATTATAAATTTTAAAGAATTAGGAATTCTTTATTAACTACAACAACGAAAAGTAAGCCATGATACTCATGAATGACAGAAATTCCCCATTCTAGGTCATGGGTTTTATGAGCACATTTATTATCGTGAGACCGCAGGAAACGCCTAGCTTCCAAAGCTAAAAAACGCATGTCAGCAGTTTTGCCCCATGGACGCCCTTGTCTCCCAAAATGAAAAAGTCATGGGCCAAATATAATCAAGATGAAAACTTTCAGCTTGAAAGCCTGTGTACTTCTTGCAGTACTTCCTTCTACATAATATACACATGAAGGAAATTCCTGTCAAAAATAAACACAAAATGTAGACTTTATACTCTAATTCAATTCAAATAATCCTTACAGGACACTGGTATTTCAGACTTCTGAAACCTAAGACTACAGAAACCATTTTTCAATCATGGATTCATGTTCAAGAACCAACTTCTTCAATGCTAAGAGGTGCTGGGCAACTTACCATAAGCTGCTGCCCATGCTATCGGCATGAAGGTTTTGATTTCATTGTCGTCCATTTGCTGCTCATGCACAGCAGCGGCTGCCGCTGCTGCCGCAGCATCCTCCTCTCCTACAATCACTTCCATATAAACTTCGTCAGCAATTTCAGCAACATCTAAGTAAAGGAGAAAGTTACAAAAACTTCTGTGACCAGGTTTACAGAAATTACAGGAAACATGTTTTTATTTGAATTCAGTTAATAGACAAAATGGAAAGAAGGTCCAAATATTACATACCTAGAACATAGCTTTCACGTAGTAAACACTCAATAAATATTTGTTGAATGAATCATTCACTTCTTGGCTTTCACCATAACTTGGTTTTAAAGCAACATTATAAGCATACATAAAAGAGTCACTGATGTTTCCCTTGGAATGCAGTAGCATAATCATCTCTAAAATAATGCTACTTATTTCAAACGCTGGTCACTTAAAAGCTCCAGAAACATAAAATTTTCTCCCACAAAAAGGCCACCTACTTACTTAAATCTTCATCTTCTGGCTGAGAGTCATTGACAGTCATATAAACCATCTTTTCCCTGGGCACACGAATACTGCTGTTCTGATCAAGCAGTTCAACTCCATGATCATTCTCAGGCTCACTCTCCACAATGTCTACAGTTCCACCTATCCGAGAAGAAGACAGCTTCAATAATTTATTTGAAAACTTCATTTCCATCTATTTCTTTTTACATACTTTTCTTATTACTTTTTACAAACTTTGCTATTACGACATTGGAATTCTTATACAAAAGTTACTTCAGAAAAGATTCCAAATGTTCTCAATCTAAATAACCCAAAAGTAATCAGGCTGAAACATTTGGATGAGGATGTACAATGTCTAAACACTTCTTCTTACCTAAGTCATCTTCTCCAGGGTCAGCTTTAAAAATGTACACCTTGATGACTTCAGGGCAAGTGCCATCCACTTTACAAGGATCAATTTCCGACTCTGTGTCCATGGTCATTCCAGAAGAACCGTCGTGTTCTATTTTGCCAGCATCATCCACTAAAAAGGAAGGAAATAAATCACAAATAATAATAGATATTTAAATAAAATGTTACTATTTGCAAAAAAAAAAAAAATTTTTTTTTTTTTTGAGATGGAGTCTCACTCTGTCACCCAGGCTGGAGTGCAGTGGTGTGATCTCAGCTCACTGCAACCTCTGCCTCCTGGGTTCAAGCGATTCTCCTGCCTCAGCCTCCTCAGTAGCTGGGACTACACGCGCCCACCACCACGCCTGGCTAATTTTTTGTATTTTTAGTAGAGACGGGGTTTCACTGTGTTTTCCTAATCCACCCGCCTCGGCCTCCCAAAATGCTGGGTTATAGGCGTGAGCCACTGCGCCCGGCAAAAGTTCTTTTACAAATATAATCTCTGGCCGGGCGCGGTGGCTCAAGCCTGTAATCCCAGCACTTTGGGAGGCCGAGACGGGCGGATCACGAGGTCAGGAGATCGAGACCATCCTGGCTAACACGGTGAAACCCCGTCTCTACTAAAAAATACAAAAAACTAGCCGGGCGAGGTGGCGGGCGCCTGTAGTCCCAGCTACTCGGGAGGCTGAGGCAGGAGAATGGCGTGAACCCGGGAGGCGGAGCTTGCAGTGAGCCGAGATCCAGCCACTGAGCTCCAACCTGGGCGACAGAGCGAGACTCTGTCTCAAAAAAAAGAAAAAAAAAAAAAAATAATCTCTAACTTGATTCACGTAAAATTGGATTTTACCTAGACAAGTAAAAGATTCAATAAATACATTTCTAAAGACTTCTAAAAACAGAAGATATTAAAGCAAAAAATACTATACATAGAGAAAACTACTGGTAGCCTAGAAAACTGTAAATACAAAAGAATATACTTATAGCCTTTGCTAAGCCATAAGGTAAAAGCACTCCTATATTAAAGATATTCTTCTAATACTAAAATCTTCAAAGAACTAGCCAGGTGCAGTGGCTCATGCCTGTAATCCCAGCACTTTGGGAGGCCAAGGTGGGTGGATCACTTGAGGCCAGGAGTTTGAGACCAGGCTGGGCACCATGGCAAGACCCCCATCTTTACCAAAAAAAAAAAAAAAAATTTTTTATATATATATATATATTTTATATATATATATATATAATTTTTTTTTAAACACATACAGGCTATTATACCTTCTTTAATGAGAGCAATGGGTGTATGAGAATATGTTTAAATTCACGTATTGCTGTATTTGCCACCAAGGACCTAGACTCACTATTGTCATAAACTAAAATTGTGTGTGTACGTTATACGTATTTACATTTAAGCAGATTGAAGTTGAATTTCCGTTGGCCATCTCATTGCAGTGTACCTTTCTGGAAATCATGTTTTGATTATTTTCAAATGTATTATTCTATTGGAGACAGATCATATCAAATGATACTCAAGAATATATATATGTGTGTGTGTGTGTGTGTGCATATATATATGTATATATATAAAAAAAAAACTGGGCATGGTGGCACGTGCCTGTAGTCCCAGCTACTCAGGAGGCTGAGGTGGGAGAATCACACAAGCCTGGGAGGTCAAGGTTACAGTGAGCCAAGATAATGCCACTGCACTCCAGCCTGGGTTACAGAGTGAGACCCTGTCTCAAAACAACAACAACAAAAAACTTAGAATGTCCTAGAAGTAAAATCAAGAAATAGTCTTCATATATAAATATTTTATAAGCAGTACTTCATGGTCACTATTCTTGAGTATCATTCGATATGATCTATCCCCAATAGAACAATACATTTGAAAATAATCAAAACATGATCGCCAGAAAGGTACACTGCAATGAGATGGTCAACGGAAATTCAGCTTCAATCTGCTTAAATGTAAATACACATAACATACACACACAACTTTAGTTTATGACAATAGTGAGTCTAGGTCCTTGGTGGCAAATGCAGCAATATCTGAATTTAAACATATTCTCATACACCCATTGCTCTCATTAATGAAGGTATAATAGCCTGTATGTGTTAAAAAAAAAAAAAAATGAACAAATGAAAGAGAGACACAGAGGGGGATAAAAAGAGAAAAAAAAAAAGATACATATGACTTCCAATAGTAGAGACTCGGGGGATATACAACAAACATCACATTTATTTATTTATATTTTATTTTTATTTATTTATTTATTTTGAAACAGAGTCTCTGTTATCCAGGCTGGAGTGCAGTAGCACAATCTTGGTTAATTCTGCCTCCTGGGTTTAAGCAATTCTCCTGCCTCAGTCTCCCAAGAAGCTGGGATTACAGACGCCGGCCACCACACCCAGCTAATTTTTGTATTTTTAGTAGAGATGGGGTTTCACCATGGTGGTCAGGCTGGTCTCAAATTCCTGACCTCAAGTGATCCACCCACCTCGGCCTCCCAAAGCGCTGGGATTATAGGCATGAGCCACCATGCCCAGTCCAACATCACATTTTTTAAAACTTTACAAAGTAGCCAAGAAAGTAAGTGTCCTGTTATTCACAGGACCTGGAAAATAAAGCTGCAAAAAATGGTGTCTTCAAATAACAGACTCTGGATTTGAATAAATACCAACCAAAAGCATAATCCCCATATAATGTAGCCTTACATTACACGTCCCTTATGGGCACTGACTGCTATCTCTAGGTCAATAAAAAGTGTAGCAAAGACTAATGAAAAGTTAGCACCCAATACAATTTAATTTATCACAAAAGTTGGGTTTTTCAATGTTGAGTCCATTAGTGAAACTCTGAAGGAATGTTCTCTCTGCTCTAGGCCCAGCTGGCCTATCTGGCATAGTGGAAGACCAACTAGAGGGGAGCAGGACTGAGGCCCAGAAAAGAAGGCTCATTGAGCTTGTTTGTAATACCTGCAACAAGCCTTTTCATTTCCCCTTTGCCCTTTTAGTTCCCTTTCTGGTGTTCCTCTGCTAGATCTGTTTTCCTTTTGGATGGACATTGTTTTATTCAGTTCAGCAAACAGTGAATCACAACTACATTAGACTCTAGGCAGGTATTGGAGATGCAAATATGAAAAAGTCAAGGGCTCCAGAAATTTACAGTCTTGTGGCAAAGTGGACAAGTAAACAGGTGGGTATTTTTAAATGTAGTAATAATAACGCAGCTACCATTTACTAAGTGATTATGGTAAGTACTACTTAATACTTACAACAACCCTGTGAGGCAGATGGTACAATATTCTCTACATTTTACAGTAGAGTAAACTGAAGTTTAGAGAGGTTGAGTAACTTATCTGGAGTCACACAATTCACATCTCAAGCTACGCTGGTCCCAGTCAGGGCTTGTCAACTTCTGGAATTTGGAGCATGGGGTTTAAATTGGTAGAGGCAACTGTGATTTTTGAAAAATTAAAAAACAGTGTAACTATCTAAACATGCTTTCTTTTAGTGGAAAACGAATGAATGTGCTCATGACTCAGGCAGGCATAATTAGTATTGCAACCAAGGCTAGGTGGTGGTGATTCTGACCACTATAACTTTTAACATTCACAGTCATCCCTTGTGTAATTTATACCCGTTATACCAAGACAGAACTCAGATTCTGACATCTTTGAAATGATACTTCTGCAAAGTTCTGTCACAGTCTCCATCAGCTCCAAAAACTCTGTTTACCTAATCAAAATTCTTACGCAGAACATCAAGATGAATCTACTATCTCAAAAGCCAACATTAAAAAACAAAAATACAGTGACAAATTATCAACTTAACTTCTGACTTATTGAGAATCAATACTATCCACATCCCAAATTACATGCAAAGAAAAGCTTGAAAATGGCAGCCCCAAACCTTTGTCATTTACAAACATAAAAATTATAAAATTTAATCAGCTTGTTTCAAATGCAAAGTTCAAGAATCCCAAACTCTGGGTCACTGAAAGCAGTTGTTGTTTTGGTCTATTTTTGATATCATTAATCACCAAACTACATTCTAATATATCTTCAGTTTCAAAACCAAACAAGTCACTTAAAAATGCGCTTGTTGATAAATTATACTTTTTCTTACATAAATTGAAATGAAGGTCATTTATGAGAAAAAAGCAAAAGCTTGTTTATGTACATTGTAAGATGACAATGTTGAACCCTCTAATGCAATCTTTAATAAATTGATACAGAAAAATGAGAGGATGAGAGTCAGAAATGACTGGCAAACATCATTGTGCACTGATCTCTGCCATGGGAACAAAGGAAAGATACCTCACCCAGGTTAAGAGAAAGAGAAGGGCAATTACATAAAGGGACAAATGAAGGGAGACACAAAATGGTGTGATGGTAAGGGAACGCATGGTTCAATATTGCTGGAATGTGAGGGTCAAGTGTGGCAAAGGACGTGGCAGGAAATGCAGCCGACTGCGAAGCTGAAGCCAGGTCACAAAGGGCCTTGTGCACAGGCAGAGGGACTCAGACTTTATCCTTGCAGGCCAAGGGTTTCTCAGTCTAGTCAGGTGTCAACATCTCTTAGGGAATTTAAAAACAAAGCATCCAGTCCAGCAGCTCTACAGAATCAGAATCTGCAGCACTCGGACCTGCTATACAGAGACAGATTTAGGGGCGTCCTGCCTCTCGGACTCTGATGAGAGGCTGGAGAGTATCTGCGCAGGACTGAGAGACTTTCACACAGAGCAGTGACTAAGTCAGGTGCCCATTTCTGCTGGCCTTGGAAAGGTAGATCCAACGAGATCAAAGCATGGAGCTGACTTGCGTCTACTGCAGTAATGCAGGTGACAGATGGCGAGGCCTTGAATCAGGACAGAGGTAGTACAACTGGCGGAGTGGGCTGGACTTGAGGCCTATCTTGGGACTGAAATGAGTAGAACTTGGTGTCTGACTGAAAACCTAACATGACAAAGAAGCCAAGGATAACTAGGTTTTTAAAATTTAGGTGACTGAGTGACTGGGGTAAGAAATGTGAGAAATGAGGAAAAGAATCTCTCTTCCTGCATGTTTGATTAATTTAAGGTCCCAAGGATAACGTCCTGAAAAGCCCTCAGAACCAGTGATTGTCGCTATTGCTTTGTGCTCACGGCACCCTTTGCTTGCTTCTCTCGGAATACATGATTCACTGTGTGGCCACTGTCTGGTTTTTCTCCCCGTCTTTCCCATTGACACAGCAGAACCTGTATTTTCATTACTCAGTCTTTTAAGACCCAGTCTGGTGATGGTAGATGATCAGAATATTGATGAATCAACAATTCACTGAATGAATGAGATGTGAAGCCAGCTGCTTAATATTCAAGTCTGAAAGTGGAAGGCTGACACAGTTTGGGGAGCCCTCAACTGTGTTAACTAAGCTTTGTCATCACGCAGTGAGAATCTGCAGTGTGAGGACAGAGTCCCAGGGAATGCCATAGTTGAAGGGAGGGGCAAGAATAGTTCATAAAGAAACCAGAGAAGGGAAAGCTGTAGAGGGTGGTAGAAGGGTATGAAGGAAGCTAGGGAGTTAAAAGATGCAGGAAGCCTAGTAAGTAAGGCCCTAGTAAGTAAGTAATGCAGCACCACACAAGAAGGAACGTGGAGAAGGAATGTCCACTGTGTAGTAGCGTGAGGTCGCTGTTCTTGGTTAAAATCAGTGGAGTGAAGGCCATAAGGGGTCAGACTAGAGTGGGCTGAGGAGTCAATGGAACATGTGAATTTCTTCGAGTCTAGTTTGAAAAAGGCAAACAGAAAGACAATAACTAGAATGGGTTGCAGAGTCAAGGACTTTTCCATTTAGTATTAGTAGATAAAAATACTCAAGCATGCTCGGTCTGTGGGAGAAAACAGAATAGAAAGTGAGAGACTGAAGCCAGAGGATATGAAATTTGGGGATCCAGATCTCAGAGGAAAAGGGATAAATGAAACTAGGAGCAAAGATGAAGGAATTTTCCTTAAATAGAAGGAGAAACACGCTATCCTTCTGAGACTTGAATGATAATGTAGCTATGCTGTGTTTAGGGAAGCAGGGAAGGTGATAATGCAGAAAGTTGTAGTTTATGGCTGGTGGCTTCAATCATAGGTATGAAACAGGAGGCAAGAACTTGGGTAATCAGTGAGAAAACAAAAGACTGGGTTAAGAGCTTGAGAAACTAGAGAAAATGAGTGATCCAGGACAAGCTTAATGATATGAAGGTTCAAAGAGTCCAACTGGTTAAACTCTTTGCAGTTAAAAAAACAACTACAGGTTCTCTAAACACTGGACATAACTATCTAAATTAAAGTATCTTGATTATGCTTTATAAAAATGGTTTGTAGGGAGAAAGAGTCAGCATTAATGTTCTTACTTCTGGACTGATACGTACTTACCCTTTTTCAAAGCTATTTTTATGACATACCCGGCTAACTGGGCCAAGGTTATTTTCTTAAAGGTGGTTTGGAATTTCAAACCGAGGTAGCAATGGAGGGATAAAGTTATCACCAAACTAGGAGAAAATTTGTAACATCTTCAGATAACTTAACTCAAAACAGTTTGATGATGTTGATAAAGCTGGCCTCTTTTGAGAAGGCTTGTCAAAACTGATTCCAGCAAGTACTGGAAAATCCAATGTCCCTCTGTTTAAAAATAACAGGGCCAGGCTTCTTGTTTTTGCATGTCAGTTTGTCTGTACCCTTCAGGTTAAACCTTTGATGACTAGAAAATCCAATCATTTTAGAGCTTGCAAAATGTCATGGTTTTACCTGTAACTTGGAGTAAAAGACCTCTGTTTGCTTTCACAAATGTGTGGGAAAACACATTCCAAATCTATGAGCTTACCTGGTAGCAAAGCTATTCTATTACATAAGTATAATTCACCTTCAGATTTTCACCTTGAACATTTATCCCACTAAATCTATAAAATTATTCTGAATATGAAATGTTACAGGAATGATTTATCTTTTAAAAAGACACTTTGATGGTCCTGTTAAGTACTCAGAATTTCACTATGATTTTAAAGCTACCATTATTAAAAATGAATTTCTAAAAACAGACAAAGAAGGCTTCGATAAAATTGAGTCATCCTACCTATGATTCCTGCATAAGTGCCTTCTCCTAATGTAGTAATGAAGAACTAGAGCTTTAGAATAAGGCCTCTCCAAAACAGAAGAGCATAGTTTCTGGAAATTAAGACTACTTCTAATAATAACTACCATTTGCATGGCATTTTGCAATTTCCTTAGCATTTCTACATTTTTTTAATTACATTTGATTCTCATCTTTTCCAGATAAAGAAATACAGGCTCTGAAATGGCATGTGATTTGCCCAAAGCCAGTGAGCTACTAAGTGAGAGGTGGAAGAGAAAGTGAGGTGCCTGACTTTAGAACTCAGACCTTTATCTTCATCTTCTGAAAGAAATGAAAACGTGCTCAAAATCCTGCCACTGGGAACCATCAACAGAATTTACAGATCATTAGACATTTCTCCAGGCATACTACAAATAAAAGGATGGAAGAAAGAACAGAGAATTTTTTGTGAAAATGAGATGTTGTAACATGCTCTTTTTAAACAAAAGTTACAACATGAGAATTTAAACTCAACAACAAAACAATTTTAACTCCAAAGTCAATCCCATTTCCTCGCCCACGATCTCAGTTCCCTTACCCTACCCCTTCTTTTGTTTCATCACACAGGCTTGGCACAATCACACACTTTACAATTTGCCTCTTTGCCTCTGCACCAGCCTCTAGGTAGCTAAATATGGCTGGAAACACACAGAAACACAAACACACCCAGCGGATGGTTTCACTTTAAATTCATAACCCTGAACCTGAAGTGAGCCCTTTCTGCTACTTTCTGTCCTCTCCTCTTTTCCCTATTCTCCTCACCCCTCAAATCTCTAATACCACCTCCCCATCCCCTCTCAGTGGCTGACCTTCTTACTTCACCTAGAAATCAACCAGAAGAGAAGATTCACTACCGCATCTAATCCACCTGCCAGCAACTAAGCCCACATACACTGTCTTCAGCCTGTTTCCACAAACCATTTGTGTTCCTACCTAATGCCTATCCCCTCTTTTTGAAGCCCCTTCTTCACTGCTTGAGCACCTCTCCCCTCTCTTTCCCTGCATCCTCTACTGGATCATTCTCATCAGGATACAAACAAGCCATTCTTTCTCCCCTGCTTAAAATGAGCAAAACCTCCTTTTTTTTTTTTTTTTTTTTTTTTTTGAGATGGAGTTTTGCTCCTGTTGCCGAGGCTGGAGTGCAATGGTGTGTCTCAGCTCACTGCAACCGCCACCTCCTGGGTTCAAGCAATTCTCCTGCCTCAGCCTCCCAAGTAGCTGGGATTGTAGGCGTGCACCACCACATCTGGCTAATTTTGTATTTTTAATAGAGATGGGGTTTCACCATGTTGGTCAGGCAGGTCTTGAATTCCTTACTTCAGATGATCCACCCACCTCGGCCTCCCAAAATGCTGGGATTACAGGCGTGAGCTACCGTGCGCCACCGTGCCCGGCCAAGCAAAAACTCTTGATCCCATTTCTCCACCACCTCCATTTCTCAAATTTGCCTTATTTTATATCCTTTAAAGTAACTTCAAGGTTGGGTGCAGTGGTGCACACCTGTAATCCCAGCTCTTTGGGAGGCCAAGGCAGGAGAATTGCTTAAGCCCAGTAGTTAGAGACCAGCCTGGGCAACACAGCGAGACCCTCATCTCTACAAAAAAATTTAAAAATTAGCCAGGCATGGTAGTGTGCGCCTGTAGTCCCAGCTACCCAGGAGGCTGAGGTGGGAGGATCACCTCAACCTAGGAGGTCGAGGCTGCAGTGAGCTGTGATTGCACCACTGCAGTTCAGCCTGGGCGACAGTGAGACCCTGCCTCCAAAAAAAAAAAAAAGTTCATTTCATTCAGGTCATTCTTTGCCCACAACTTCACCAAAACTGACCAATTCTCGGCCCTCACGTGACTTGCAGCGGCAGCATCTGACAGATACACACTCTCTGTGATTCACTTTCCTCACTTGGCTCCCATGACCCAATCTCTTGGTTTCCTCTCACCTCACTGACCATGCCTCCTCACTCTTTTGCTGGAGCCTCCTTTTACCACCCAATGCTGCAAACCCCAGGGCTTAGTCCTTAGTCTTAAGTTTGTCTACAATCACTCCTTTAGTTATCTCACTCTGTCTCATGACTTAAATTTCACTTATATACCAACAACTCCCAAATTTACATCTCCACTCTAGACCTGTCTCCATAACTCAGATTTGTACATGTATCTCCTCTTTGATGTCTAACCAGATGTCTCAAAAGTGTCTGCTCAAATGTTACCTTCTCAGCAAAACCCTGACCATACTTGTAACCCAAATCCTCCTTATACCTCTTTTTACCTCCCCAAGTACGTATCACTTTATAATATGCTGTACCACTCACCTATGTCTGTGTACCTCTGCTAGAATGTAATGTCTATGAGGGAAATAAACTTTCCTGTGTTTTGTTCACTAATGTATATCCCAAGTGCCTACAATACTGCCCGGCGTATAGAGTAAGCGCACAACATTCATTTGTTAAATATATAAATGCTAATCTTCAAGTAAATGTTTGGTCATTAAGATATTAGTTCTTAACCGTCTAAAAAAAATAAGGCAGGTGCAGTGGCTCATGCCTATAATCACAACACTTCGGGAGGCCAAGGTGGGAGGATTGCTTCGGCCTGGGCAACATAGTGAGACCATCTCTAAAAAATTTTTAAATTAGCCGGGCATGGTGGTATGGGGCTGTGGTCCCAGCTGCTCGGGAAGCTGAGGTAGGAGGATCACTTCAGCCCAGGAGGTCAAGGCTGCAGTGAGTCATGATCACACCACTGCACTCCAGCCTGGGCTACAAAGCAAGACCCCGCTTCAAAAAATAAATAAAAGTAAGAAAAAATATTATAAAAGCATCCATATTTTGCCTATAATACACAAATAAGTTTTAGACCCAGCATCTACTGTCACTTTACTGTGAAAGATATGGAAGTTAACATTTCAACTTCTCCACTCCCCCAAATATTTTATAGCTAGTTTTATATTAAATGAACTCAATGCTCATTTCTAGTTTTTTTTAAAATCAGTTTCTCCATTCTAGGGTTCTTTCTATTGATCGATCCTTTAATCTGCTAGATTCAATACCAAATAGTTCCCCCATCCAAGAAAGGCCAATGGGTGCTACAGTCCCTGAATTTCTGCCTACTTGAAAATGTTGGTCCACAGCCTTTACTTGAAGAATGAATAGGCTGAATATAAAACTCTTAGGTTACAATTTCCTCAGAACTTTGCAGACATTGTTTCACTGTCTCCTAGCACTGAGCATTTCTGTGTGGATGTCCCTATAATTCTTGATCCTTAAAGTTCACTAAATAACAGTATGATTATGATTTGGTTGTTTTACCATTTTGACAATTTCTTGGAACAAAAAAGATTCTAATTTTTATTTCAGGAAAAAAATCTTCCATTATAAATATTTTTCTAGTTCATTAGTTGTTCTCTTCTGGAATTTCACTTATGTGTATTTGTGTCCTTTATCTTTCTCCATATCTATCATTCTTCTCCATAAGCATTTTCGCAATTTTATTTTCTTAACATTTCATTTTGTGATTTACTAAAGCCCAATCCCTCTGTCCTTGGCTATATGCTAAGACACATTTTTTCTTATTGTTGCTTCTATGATGGCTTTTACCTTGATCATATTTTTTTCTCTTCAGCTTCTTTCTGGATTTTGTCAGTTTATACTCTAACTGTCCCTATTGCCTTGTAATAAATAATAAATAAATTTTTTTGTTTTGGTAGAGATGGGATCTCACTGTGTTGCCGAGGCTGGCCTCAAACTCCTGGCCTCAAGCAATCTTTCCACTTCCATTTCCTACAGTGCTGGGATTACAGGTACGAGCCACCACACCTGGCCTGTCTCAAGTTTTTAAAAAGATATCATATTGTTTGCAATTTCACTGAGCCTGCAGACCAGTGCTAACCAACAGAACTTTCTTTGATGAAGGAAATGTTCTGCACTAGCCACATGTAGCTATTGAGTACTTGAAATGTGACTGGTGCAATGTAGGAACTGTATGTTTAATTCATTTTAACAACTTTAGCCAAATATGTGGCTAGTGGCTACTATTAGAGGAAATCTCCAAATTCAAAGGGCTCCCATGCATGAAAATACAATGCATAAACAAACAAACAAACAACAAAAAACCTACAGCCAAACATGGTGGCTCACACCTGTAATCCCAACACTTTGGAAGGCCAAGGTGGGAGGATCACTTAAGCGAGAAGTTTGAGACCAGCCTGGACAACACAGTGAGACCCCATCTCTACAAATAAATTATCTGGATGTGGTAGCACGTGCCTGCAGTCCCAGCTCCACAGGAGGCTGAGACAGGAGGACTGTTTGAGCCCAAGAGTCCAAGGTTGCAGCAGTGAGCCATGATCACACCACTGCACTCTAGCCTGGGCAACAGAGAAAGATCCTGTCTCAAAAAAAAAAAAAAAGAGAAAAAGGAATACAAGGGGGAAAGGGGACAATAATAATTTCTGGGGGAAAAAAGCTGTATGCAAAAATGTAATCAAAGTGATCAATGGTTATGCTGCGAATGGTATTTTCACAATCAAAATAATGTAAGCACTAAGTACTGATTTTCTACTTTATTGGAAGGCTGACTAATGGTTATAGAACATACATGGATTGGCTGGGCGTGGTGGCTCATGCCTGTAATCCCAGCACTTTGGGAGGCCAAGGCAGGCGGTTCACCTGAGGTCAGGAGTTCAAGACCAGCCTCATGGAGACCAACATGGAGAAACCCCGTCTCTACTAAAAATAGAAAAATTAGCCAGGAGTGTTGGCGCATTCCTGTAAGCCCAGCTACTCGGGAGGCTGAGGCAGGAGAATTGCCTGAACCTGGGAGCCAGAGGTTGTGGTAAGCCGAGATCACGCCATTGCACTCCAACCTGGGTAACAAGAACGAAACTCCATCTCAAAAAAATAAAAATAAAAGAGAACTTAAGATGGATCAGCCTCAACAATACAAAGTAAACATAGATTGGAAGGTAGGCTGAACAGCTTAAAGAAAGTGGAGGGCAAAGGCACTGATATCCTCATCTTAAAAAGCAGGAGTCAAAAGATACTGTCCACATTTGATGGAACAAGAAATAAAGATGTTAATGTATTACTTAAATTTTGAAAAGTAAAAGAACCAAAAATTGAAACACACCTATCGTGAAAAGTCATGGGAAAGGGATGTGAGAACAAAAGTGAGCAAAATTGTCAGCTATCACAGCAGGACATGAAGAAAGAACGTATGAAACAGAAGTAATAAAAATCAAGAAAGTGGCCGGGCGTGGTGGTTCACGCCTGTAATCTCACCACTTTGGGAGGCCAAGGTGGGCAGATCACAAGAGACTAGCCTGGCCAACACAGCGAAACATCGTGAAACATTGTCTCTACTAAAACTACAAAAATTAGCCAGGCAAGGTGGCAGATGCCTGTAATCCCAGGTACTCAGGAGGCTGAGGCAGGGAGAATCGCTTGAACCTGGGAGGCGGAGGTTCGGTGAGCCGAGATCACGCCACTGCACTCCAGCCTGGATGACAGAGCGAAACTGTCTCAAAAAAAAAAGTCAAGAAAGTATATTATTTAAAATCATACAGATAAGTACCATTAGATATAGCTGAAAGAGAAAGTTTAAGTCCTCACGTAATGTCATTGGTAGGTTCTCAGAAATTGTGACTTTCAGCCAAACAACGTAGTATAACAAAAGCAATTTTTTGGCCAGGCGCAGTGGCTCACGCCTGTAATCCTAGCCCTTTGGGAGGCTAATGCGGGAGGATCACTTGAGGTCAGGAGTTCGAGATCAGCCTGGCCAACATGGTGAAACCCCATCTCTACTAAAAATACAAAAATTAGCTGGGCAGGGTGGTGCACACGTGTAGTCCCAGCTACTTGGGGGGCTGTGGCACGAGAACTGCTTGCACTAGGGAGGCGGAGGTTGCAGTAAGTCAAGATAGCGCCACTGCACTCCAGCCTGGGTGGCAGAGTGAGACATGGCCTCAAAAAAAAAAAAAAAAAAAAAATTACTGTAGGCTAATTGATATAAACAAGAGTTAAGTTCCTATGGCATATTTCTGGTCACAAAAACATCACCAAACTTCTAAGTATAGTCTAAAACACTTCTAGCATTAAATGTGGAAATAAATGTGGGCTATACATGTATTTAAGAAAGATTAGTAAAAACAAGATGATAATTTGCCCAATGATTCTAGATCAGGGTCGTGGGTGTAGAAGCCTCTCCAGCAGCTCAGGGTACCAGGCAGGAACCATCACAGGGCATGCTCAGTCACATTGGGACAGTGTAGACATGCCAATTAACCTAATGTGCACAGCTTTGGGATGTGGGAGGAAACCCACACGGACATGAGGATAATGTGCAAACGCCACAGGGACAGTGTCCCCAGCAGAAAGTCAATTTTCTTTCTCATCAACATTATAAGGAAATAATATGTTATTCCAGGACCTGCCACAGTTGCCTTTGGGGGGATGAGCCAGGAAGAACAAAGGGTAGGTAAGGCAAAGGATTACTGCTTTAAAATAGTTTTTCCATGAATAAACACAATATGGTCTATCCATACAATGGAATCCTATTTAGCCTTAAAAAGGAAGGAAATTCTGACACAAGCTACGACATGAATAAATCTTGAAAAATCATGCTAGGTGAAATAAGTTAGCCACAAAAGTAAAAATACTGTATGATCCCACTTATAAGAGGTAGCCAGGGTAGTCGAATTCCTAAGAGAAAGTAGGAGGGTGGCTGCCAGGGGCTGGGAGGAGGGGATCAGGGAGTTCGTGTTTAATGGGTATGGAGTTTGTTTTGCAAGAGGAAGAGTTCTGGGGATGGATGATACTGATGGTCGCTCAACAGTGTGAATGCACTTAATGCCACTGAACTGTATAATTAAAAAATTGTTAAGATGGTAAATTTTATGTGTATTTTATAATTAAAAAATAATTTTAAAAACTAAAAAGCTTTTGGCACAATTCCATAACTATCACCTCTCCTTTTTTAAACATCCCTCATGATACTGGAAGATATTTTATTGAAAAAAGTAATTGCTTAAAGAGGAAAGGCTAATTTGGGGCCTTTAGTAAACAGAAAAGCTAATAATAAAGGCTCTAGAGGATTGTTGCTTGGCCCATTTGGCTTTTATCATTATTGAGATACAGTTTACATAACAAAATTCTCCATTTTAAAGTGTACAATTAAGTGATTTTTAGTACATTCACTGTGGTACAACCATCACCACCCTTCTAATTCCCCATAAAGAAACACCATACCCATTAGCAGTCAGGCCCAACTCATTCTTCCCCCAATCTCCTGGAAGCCACTCATCTACTTTCTCTATGGATCTGCCTCTTCTAGACATTTCACATAGATGGAATCATACAACATGTGGTCTTTTTCGCCTGGCTGCTTTCACTAAGCATAATGCTTGAAAGATAAGAAATGATCTCTTAAACCCAGAAAAGAGAAGTCATTAAACAGTCATTAAAATAAGCTCAAATAAAATCTTTTTTGGGTTTTTGTTTTTTTTGAGACAAGGTCTCGCTCTCTCACCCAGGCTGGAATGCAGCACACAATCCTGGCTCACTGTGGCCCTGACTTGGGCTCAAGCAATCCTTCCACCTCAGCCTCCTAGGCAAGCGCCACCATACCTGGTGTTTTCTTTTTTAAATTGTTTCTAGAGATGGGGTCTCCCGATGTTGTCGAGTCTAGTTTGAATTCCTGGGCTCATGTGATTCTCCCGCCTCAGCCTCCAAAAACGCTGGGATTACAGGTGTGAGCCATTGTGCCAGGCCTCAAAATCTTAATACTGCAACTCTGATTGCCACATTTCAATAAAGATTGAAAAGACCTTGTGCTCATCTTGAGAACAACTGAAATTATCTAGGAAGCACAGACAAGAGGGAAAATCTATGCCATGAGGACACAATCAGTCTCAAACTCTAATTAAACTTGAAGTCGATAAACCTATGGCCAATACTCACAAGGTAGACATAAATTCATTCACTAAATCCCAGCCTCCCAGACACCTAATAAATCTTTAAACAGACTAATTTGAGAGAAAAATAAAGATGATTTTACTTCCTAAGTAAGTTACCTCAAGGGGCAGTATGAATACACAAATCTTTTCTAAAGTTTTAACAAGATTCACACCTGTGATCTTGGGACTGATGTCAAGGAAGGAAACCAGGCCTTTCCTTACCATACACTTCACTATTGCTAAGATAAAATTAGGTTCTGTGAACAATAAGCCTATTCTAACTTACTATGACAAGTCTAATAGTCTTACTACCTAATTACCAGAATGTTTTTTAAACCTCAAACCCCAAAATCTAATCAAAAGAGAAACTGTAGGATAGACTTGGTATTATTCAACATCCTCAGGGTCCCTGTGTGGATGGCTACTTAATACTCAATGAAGGCCGGGCTCGGTGGCTCACGCCTGTAATCCCAGCACTTTGGGAGGTCAAGACAGGAGAATCACCTGAGATCAGGAGTTTGAGACCAGCCTGGCCAACATGGCGAAACCCCATCTCCACTAAAAATACAAAAATTAGATGGGTGTGGTGGCGCACACTTGTAATCCCAGCTACTCCAGAGGCTGAGGTAGGAGAATCGCTTGAACCCAGGAGATGGAGGTTGCAGTGAGTCAAGATCGCACCACTGCACTCCAGCCTGGGGGGACAGAGCAAGACTCCATTTCAAAAAAAAAAAAAAAATCCAATGAAGATATCAAAGATGGGTATTTCCTACTAAAAGGATATCTGAGCAACTATTATGTCCCAGGCACTATGGTAGTTTCCCTGTATTTTATTATGAAATCAACGACAACAACCCCAGAACTTAGATGTTTTGTCTCTACTTGACATATGTGAAAACAGAGCACCTAAAAGACTGAGTAACTTGCAGGAAGTATTCTGTCAAGAAGGCAAATGCTTTAGTAGATAAATACATTTAAATTTCACTCTTAGACCTTCCTCTCTTAAATTCCTCCTCAGGTACCCTCTTTGTGGGGTTAAAATTCCACCTTATTTTTATTATATAGCCTATAAGAGACTTGAAAGAATTGGGTACGATCTGATCTCCTTTAATTCTTGAAACTTTCCTGGAGTGGTTCAAAGGTTTAGTGAAATTAGCCTCATTCTGTAGACCAGGAATTAAAGGAACAGTACCAGTCAGGTCCCTGCCCGAAGTTACAGTGATCTGTAGCATGGTGTCAGAGACATAAGTAATGAAAAATAGTTGAATAGGTCTAAAACTAGTAAAACAATAACTGATTTCTTTATGCATTCAGGGGGAAGAGAAAGGAATAACTGTTACAATCCCACTCTATACCTGCCCTTACCCAAGAAGAATTCCCTGATGGGACAACAGAAACGTCATAATGAAGCTAATCGACATTGACCCTTGCTAGCCCAATGGATGCCACTGACTGAAAGCCTCTGGATAACGACAGCAATGGCTAGCAGTGACTGACAGGATCTCTCATTCTCACAACCACCCTGGAAGTCAAGCAGTATTACTGGCATTTCACAAATAAGGAAGCTAATACAAAAAGGTTAGTTAACTTGCCCGAATTCATTCAGCTAATGAGTAGCAGAGCTGGTATCCAAATCCAAGGCTGTCTGACTCAGCTGCAAGCTGACTTTCCATACACCAGATGTTGCTTCTCTAAGATAGGCAAGGAGAGGTATGTTCTCTCTCTCCCTCTCTCCTTTTCTTTTCCCTCCCCAGACCCATTACCTCACAAAGTAATCATATATCTGTTCAAAGGGCAAGGTGACATTTTTGTCTAGGTTTCAGTAGATAAACAGTAAATATTAACCAAAAGGCCAGTCTGAAGCTCCAATTGCTTGTAATGCTTTCAAAATAGAGACCTTTTCCCAACCTTGTTTTTGGCAGGGGAAGGGAGAAACTAAAACATCTTTGCCTATTTGAGTGCTTTATTCTTGTTATAAAGCTAGCCAACACCTAGATTGAACATTATACTGAAAACTCTTAAGTCATTAATTGTAGTGTTGATTTCTAAATAAATTTCAGTGTCTACAGTAAAGACACAATTTTAGATGGATTAAAATAACCTCTTTTTGAATTTTATCCAAAAAAGCTTTAAAAAGATGCTCGAGGTGATTATAGTTAATAACAATGCACTGTATACTTGAAAATCACTGAGAATAGATTTTAAGTGTTCTCACCACAAAAAAGTAAGAATGTGAGGTAATGTACGTTAATTAGCTCTTCTCAGCCATTCCACAACACATACATATTTCAAAACATCATGTTGTACATCATAAATATATACCATTTTTATTGGGCAACTAAAACAATTAATTTAAAAAATGAAATAAAATTTCAGAATGTTCAATACACCTTCTCCAAAATATCCTTAGTTCAGTAAGTAACACTTGTCAGAAATATTCCCATGTAGAGATACATTTTTCAAATTCCAAACTTTTTCCTGTGTTTTATCAAATGGTTTTTTAAAAAGTGGTAGGGTACCTACATAAAAATAATAAAATACATATACCTAGCCAATAATTAACCCATGGAACAAAGGAGTAAATATTTTACTATCTCTTCTGTGCTAATAGTCCCTAGAATCAATCAATAAACTATTTGATTGTGTTGACCCTCAGAGTTTATATGTTAAAGATAGGGGTTTGGACTTTATGTATTTATTTGCTCCCTGGTTTAAAAAAACTGGCAGGGTACATACATAAAAATAATGGCAAAATACATACCTAGCCAATAATTAGCCCATGGAACGAAAGAGTAAATATTTCACTCTCTCTTCTGTGCTAACAGTCCCTAGAATCAATCAATAAACTATCAGATTGTGTTGACCCATAGGGTTTATACATTAAACACACGGGTTTGGACTTTATTTATTCGCTCCCTGAACCACGTTTTATTGGATGTCTACTATGACCAAAGTCATGCTTAATTAGGAGCTAATATTAGAATGATTGGTCAAAATACCTAAACTAGATGACCAGGCAAACCAGGGCCACCTCATTACATATTTGCAGGAGTCCCTTTACATTGTAGTTGTATGCAGCAACCCTGTAAATAAATCCTTAGCATGTCCATCTGCTCCTCTTCTAGTAACAGTTTTGCCATGTGCCCAGCTGCATAAGCCAGAAACCAAGAAGTGAGCTGCAAACCCTCCCCTCTTCCTCAACCCTAAATTTAATCCAAATTCTACTTCCTAAGTATGTCATGAATCAGTTTCTGCTGAATTCTACTGATAAAACCTTATTTCAGGCCAGGCGCGGTGGCTCACGCCTGTAATCCCAGCAATTTGGGAGGCCAAAGCAGGTGGATCACGAGATCAGGAGATCGAGACCAACCTGGTTAACACAGTGAAACCCCGCCTCTACTAAAAATACAAAAAATTAGTCGGGCATGGTGGCACACGCCTATAGTCCCAGCTACTCAGGAGGCTGAAGCAGCAGAATCGCTTGAACCCAGGAAGTGGAGGTTGCAGTGAGCCGAGATCGCACTGCTGCACTCCAGCCTGGGCGACAGAGCGAGACTCCATCTCAAAAAAACAAAACACAAACTTATTTCGAACTATTATCAACTTTTTCTTACCTGAACTACCACAATAACCTTCCGAAATGTACTTTTTGTTTCTGAATTCACTCTTAATTTGCGCCTGCCCTGAACATGCCATTATCTAAACTATAAATCTAAACATGTTATTATTAATCTGTCTAAAATCCTTTAACAGCTTCTCACATCCAAAAAGTAAAGCAGGCGTCTATGTTCAAGAGCCTTTGTGTTTTGGGCCCTATTTGCCAATCTTCTTTCTCACCACTTCCCCCACACTCCTCACCAGACATTATTAGCACCCAAAGAATAGGTCTGTGAACCCTCAATGATCTCTCACATCTCTCTGCCTTTCTTCCCTCCTCAGCCACCTAATGAACATTTTATTTTATACGCCCTTCAGATTGAGTTCATGTCAAATTATTTTTTAAAGCTTTGAAAACGGGTTTTTTTTAATCCTTGTCTTTGAGAAGTAAATACTGAAATACTTATGAAAAAAATGTTATGTAAAATTTGCTTCAAATACAGGAGGGAGGAAAATGAATAGGAGATGAAATAAACTTGGTCAATATCTTCAAGTGAGCTTCCATAGAACTTCAGTTTATAATGCTTTTATAGCGTTCATCTCCCTCAAGCGTACCAAAAATTTTCCTTTATTTAAAATTTTCCTTTATTTATTTTGAGACAGTCTCACTTTGTCACCGGAGTGCAGTGGCACGTGATCTCAGTTCACTGCAACATCTGCCTCCCAGATTCAAGCGATTCTCCTGCCTCAGCCTCCTGAGTAGCTGGGATTACAGGTGCGTGCCACCATGCCCGGCTAATTTTTCTATTTTTAGTAGAGACGGGGTTTCACCATGTTGATCAGGCTGGTCTCGAACTCCTGACCTCGTGATCCGCCTGCCTCAGCCTCCCGAAGTACTGGAATTACAGGTGTGAGTCACCACGCCCAGCCCCATTTTCTTAGTGCTTCTAAAGTACTTTGTATATTTATATACCTTCCTACACTCAACTGTAATTGCCTGTTTCTGTTTCTCTTCCCTCCGAGTCTGTGAACTCTTAAAAAGCCAGAGACTTTGCTGTTTATCTCCAACCCCTAGTGAGGTTTGCAGCTCATTATCGCTAATCAATAAATGTTTTCTGAATGAATGAAGGCAAAAGAAAAATCAACACTGGCAAGAGTAAAAATAATAGCTTATAT
Source organism: Chlorocebus sabaeus (assembly GCF_047675955.1). Classification (NCBI taxonomy): domain Eukaryota; kingdom Metazoa; phylum Chordata; class Mammalia; order Primates; family Cercopithecidae; genus Chlorocebus; species Chlorocebus sabaeus. Next base: position 128,646,838 of record NC_132933.1, read on the forward strand.
ATGATTCCTTTTTCTCATGTAAACACAAATTTGAAAAAAATTAACACTTTTCAGTTAGAAAAACAACAGGATGGGGTTTGGAAGCTGTCTGGGCTTCTGCTAGAATGAGTTAAATAAGAAAATGCTTAACCCCTCCCAACAAATTACTTTTTAACATTGTTGAAATTTGGTATTCATTAATATTGTAAATTGTAGTTATCTTTGGAATTCTATTTGCCTCCCCTTCTACCAATAAGCACTATTTATCATGAACTCTACTGCTGTGTAGTATTAAGTTATACACACATACATACAAACATACATACACAGAGAGAGACAGAGAGAGGAAGCGGGGGCAATAAGAGAATTAAGAGTGGACACTTTGGAATAAAACATAACTAGTTTCAAAGCTCACCCTAATGCTGCTGGGTGTGACCTTCGAGAAGCTATTATTCGAGGCTGCAGTGCACTATGATCAGGCCTGCAGATAGCCACTGTACATCTACAGGCATATATGTATGTATGTACGTATGCCTGGGCAACACGGTGAGATCTCATCTCAAAAACTAACTATATTTTCAATTCCGGCACATAGATATTATTTATTGAAGATTTACTATTACCTATTTTTATTGTTATCAAGAGACAATAGCTACGGGTAAGGAAGAAATGTTATTGTTAATGCCTTGGATGAGGCATGATGTACAGACTTTCAGCTATAACATTCATATATTCATTTATTCAACAAATATTTATTTCATACCTAATACACACATGGTGTGATAAGCAGCAAAGATGCAGTAAATAGTTCCTGTCCTCAAGAAACATCTAAGTAACTTAGAAGCCAATCATAAAATCTAGATTGCAAAGACTAAAGAAGTCAGTCATCCTGTCCTCAAAGGTAGTTATATACTGTGACAATGAACATCTGTGTCTATATACACAACCATATTATAAAGAATGAGGACTGCTTCATCATCATTTATTGTTGTTTTGTGTGGTTTTTTGGTTTTTGGTTTTTTAAAGATGGGGTCTCGCTCTGTCACCCAGGCTGAAGTGCAATGGTATGATTATAGCTCACTGCAACCTCGAACTCCTGTGCTCAAGGGATCCTCCTGCCTCTGCCTCCTGAGCAGCTGGAACTATAGGCACACGCCACCATACCAGCTAATCTTTTTTTCGGGGGGAAGGGGCGGGGGTAGAGATGGGGGTCTCACCATGTTGCCCAGGCTGGTCTCGAACTCCTTACCCTCAAGAGATCCTCCCACCTCAGCCTCCCAAAATGCTGGGATTACAGGTGTGAGCCACCTTACCTGGCCCATCATCATTTTAAATGAGACCTGCAGAGGGAAGAAACCTGCCAAGATGGATACTAAAGACATTATAAAAGCTGTTTATTAGACACTCAGATCCAGTAACTTACTGAAACTTTTAAAGAAAAGAGAGTACTTGGACATCTGGCCACATTTCTGACCTAAAGATAAAGAGTGTTTAATAAATATAAGAATTCAGAGATACTACCATCTCTCATCACAATATGAAAAAGCGTAAAAGTTGACTACCAATAATGGTATCTCCACATTCTCTATCATGGATTAAAGTAGCCCATAGTTCCTCTATATACTTATGACAAAACCTTTGTTAATCCTTAACTTCTGAAATCAATATAGGTGTTTTAGGGGGGCTTTGGGAGGGGTTTTTTTTTTTTTTTAAGAAACAGGGTCTCTTTCTGTCACCCGGGCTGGAATACAGTGGCGCAATCAAGGGTCACTGTAACCTCTGAACTCCTGGGCTCAAGCGACCCTCCCATCTAGGCTTCCCAAAGTGTTGCTATTACAGGCATAAGCCATTGTGCCCGACCTCAATATAGGTTTTAAGTTAAAATGCATCATTAAGGCCAGATGCGGTGGCTCACGCCTGTAATCCCAGCACTTTGGGAGGCCGAGGCAGGCAGATTGCTTGAGGCCAGAGTTTGAGACCAGCCTGGCCAACATGACGAAACCCTGTCCCTACTAAAAATACAAAAATTAGCCAGGCGTGGTGGCACACACCTGTAATCACAGCTACTCAGGAGGCTGAGGCAGGAGAATTGCTTGAACCCAGGACGTGGAGGCTGCAGTGAACCAAGATCGTGCCACTGCACTCCAGCATGGGCGACAGAGCAAGATTCTGTCTCAAAAATAAATAATTAATTAATTAAAATAAAATTCATCATTAAGTATCTTTCCTGGAAGGCGCAGCCAAGAGAAATATTAATTCTCAAGTGTTCAATTGGTTTGATCCCAAAGCCAGTAGTAAATTAAATTTTAAAATATGATCATTACTTTGAAAGGAAAGGGGATGATGAAGTAGAGGGAAGTAAGAGCACAAAAGTGCCTGTATAGGCCGGGCAAGGTGGCTCACACCTGAATTGCAGAATTTAGGGAGGCTGAAGTGGGCGAACTGCTTGAGCCCAGGCTGGTTCAAGACCAGGTTCAAGACCAGCCTGGACAACGTGGCAAAAACCCCTCTCTACAAAAAATACAAAAATTAGGCGGGTGTGGTGGCGCATGCCTGTCATCCTAGCTACTCAGGAGGCTGAGGTGGAAAGATTGCTTGAGCCCAGGAGGCAGAGGTGGTAGTGAGCCACGATGGCACCACTGCACTCCAGCCTGGGTAAGGGAGCGAGACTTCATCTCAAAATAAATAATAATAGAGAAGACAAAAGATACTACTAAAGGCCACCATCTCTAAACCCAACTTAAAAACAACCATTTCATTATAGTGAAATACGGGAATATCACATGTGTGCATGCAAATGCTCATGTGTATATGTATTTGTTTAAATGTATCTCTGCATTATTTGAGTCTGGGTATGTTTTATTTTAAAAGGAAAAATTATATTACTAAAATATATACTCATACATAAAACATATTAAAATACACTAACAACAGCCATTTATGTTCATCCATATTTACTTTTTCAGGAACATTAAAATCTATATAAATTAGAAGAAACCCAGGGCCTAAAGATGACTACAAATAAGATTTTTAATGAAAATTTTACAAGTTTGTAAAATTTTACATGTCTCGTATTACAGATTCTGTATATAGAATCTATACATCTCCTCTTGTATACAGAATCTGTAATACAAGAACCTGATATGCTGAGTCAATTGTTACTAAAGCAACTCTGGGTTTTTTTTCAATGACTTCCTTGGAGGGTTGAACTTCCTAAAAGAGGAGAAAGTAAAGGCAAGAGATAGTGTGCAGTTAAAGGGCAAAACAATACCATGCATTTTACTCCTTAGCAAAAAAGCTGAGGAAGACGGAAAGGGCAGAAAGTGCAGAGAGAAGTCAAGGAGAAGCGAGAGTGCTTTCTCCTCTTCAGTATTTCACCAGGCCCTCTTCCCCTCACAAACTGGGATGAACTCAACTCTCTGCTTTCTCTAGCCTTGGTCCTGGTTTGCCCAGTCTTGTAACAGAAAATCTGGCAGTTGTAAGGGTTGAGTAACCCTTATCCAAAATACTTGGACCAGAACTGTTTCAGACTTCTGTGGATTTTGCAATATTTGCATATACGTAACAAGATTATCTTAGGGATGGGACCCAAGTCTAAACATGAAATTTATCTGTGTTTCGGCCAGGCGCAGTGGCTCACGCCTGTAATCCCAGCACTTTGGGAGGCCGAGGCAGATGGATCACTTGAGGTCAGGAGTTTGAGACCAGCCTGGCCAACATGGTGAAACCCCGTCTCTACTAAAAATACAAAAAAATTAGCTAGGCGTGGTGGCACGTGCCTATAATCGCAGCTACTCGGGAGGCTGAGGCAGGAGAATCGCTTGAACCCAGGGGGTGGAGGTTGCAGTGAGCCGAGGTGGAGCCACTGCACTGCAGCCTGGGAGACAGAACAAGACTGTCTCAAAAAAAAAAAAAAAAAAAAAAATTTAGTCCGTGTTTCATATACACCTTATACACATAGCCTGAAGGTAATTTTATACAATATTTTTTAACAATTTTGTGCTTGAAATAAAGTTTATATGCATTGAACCCTCAGAAAGCAAGTGTCAGGTGTGGAATTTTCCACTTGCGGTGTCATGTCTGTACTTAGAAAGTTCTGGATTCTGGAGCATTTCAGATATTGGATTTTTGGATAAAGGATGCTCAATCTACATTTTAAAATAGTATTTTTGGCTGGGCATGGTAGCTCACGCCCATAATCCCAGCACTTTGGGAGGCCAAGGCGGGTGGATCACCTGTGGTCAGGAGTTCAAGACCAGCCTGGGCAACATGGTGAAAACCCATCTCTACTAAAAAATACAAAAATTAGCTGGGCTTGGTGGCAAGTGCCTGTTATCCCAGCTACTCGGGAGGCCAAGGCACGAGAATCGCTTGAACCCGGGGGGTGGAGGTTGCAGTAAGCCAAGATGGCGCCATTGCACTCCAACGTGGGCAACACAGCGAAACTCCATTTAAAAAATAAAATAGACCCCTAACCTTAGCTGGCCCCTCAATGCAGTTCAGTAATCTATCTCATAAATTCTTGGCTTCCTACACTGGCCCATCCCCAAAAGACTAAAGCTTTTCAACCCTTTGCCATTATCCTTCAGCTTTCCACCCAACCTCTGCAGTCCTTTCATATGTGCAGATGAACCTGCTATACAGACAAAATAGCTCCCAACATTCAAGCACTCCTTTTACTTTCTGTCCCTGGAAAGCGGCCTCATCCTTAACTGCCTTCCTGTCTCAGAGAAGGGGACTCACTTTCTCTCTCCAGGACTCACCTAACAGCCATCTCCTGCAGCCCTGGACCCCAGTCCCTTTCCCCTTCTCTGGAACCTGCTCCACTAGCCCTTCCTTTATCTTCAGGCTCTCTCTGTTCAGTGATTTTTTTTTTCCCCTAAGTCTATAAACATGTTCAACTTGCTTTCGCCATCCAGGCAACCATCAAAGGCTATACTCCCACCTCTTCAGTCCCTTTGCTGACCAAAATGGCAATTTTTCCAAACCGCTTCACGTAACTCCACTTCCACTAACTTCTTAATCCATCACAGCTCATCTCTTTCATCTCCTCTCCACTAGCCCATACCTTACTGAACCTACTCTAATTTAGATACCAATGACCTCCTAAATGCCAAACCAAAAAGCCTGCTTTCTCCTCAGTGGCTGATACTTATAGAAACTCTATCCTTAACAGTGTTGGAAACACTTTTTCTCCTCCTTCTCTTCCCAAAACCTCCTGGTTTTTCAAGGATTCTTCTCTGCCTACTTCTTAAATACCTAAAGGAGCTACACTTGACACTCTTACTCGACAAGCATGCTCTGGGGACTACCATCAATTTCCATATACGATACTGCCTATATTCTGTTGTCCTAAATTTCTTCCTCTAGCAACAAACTCTCTCAAAAGCACCAAAGTCATATTTTCAACTGGCTAGAGAAAACATCCACCAGCAAGCAACTCAAACTATAACAGATCCCAAATATTTCCCCTGCCCCCACCTTCCTCCACCAAACCTACTCCTCCTTTCAGGTAATGGTATGACCAGGCATCCAATCTCCCAAGGTGGAACACTTAGGGTCATCCTTGAATTATCTTTCTTCCTCAAACCCCTAGCCTTTTTTATCTATCATCAAATCTCATCCATTTTTCTTCCTAATCTCTTTTGAATGCAGCTAACTCTCTGTCCCCTTCACTATTATTAATGTACTTCATATCATCTTATATATGAACCATTTCAGCAGCTCACTGCCACTAATCTCTCCCTCACTTAGTCTTATTCCACATACAAGGATTATCATCCTAAAATAAATTCAAAACTGAAACAGGATACTGTATTTTTCCCTATCAGACTGGCAAAAACTAAAAAGAAAAATAATACTGTGTTGGTTCGAGTGTAAGGAAATGAACATTCTCATAAATTTGGTGAAGGGAATATTAAGGCAAAATACCAACGGAATTTAACCAAACTTCAAGCATAACCAAACTTGTAAATGTGTATACCCTTTGATCTATCAATTCTATTTCTACAAATTTATTCTAAGGAATAAAACAGAACATACACAAAGATATATAAGTGTATCCTAAAGTTCCCATCATTGTCAGCAAAGGCCAGAACCTTTTTTTCTTTTTTAACATACTACACTATATGCCTGGAATGCCTTTCTGCCACCCATGCCCTTCATCCTGTAAAACTAGAATTCATCCTTGATTTTAAAGGTCAGCTACTCCATCCCATCTCCACAGCAGTGAGTCACACCTCTGCATCACACTACGAACTTTCTCTCCCACAGATGATCAAAAGCTCTCCAGGGATAATAGTTTTATGTATGTATTTCTTCAGCACATATCTGTATCTATACGACCTACAGCAATGTCTCACACATTAAGAGTCCAGTAAACGCGTTGAATAAAGGCATTTTGTTCCCCTTTCCACAAATAATTCTTTGATTTTCAAAATCTCAAGAAGTTTTCAAAGGAGTTTCAAAATCTCAAAGAAGTTTCCTAAAATGCTGGTAGACTCCAATATACTAATATTAAATTCCTGTATTAAAACAGGTATTCGAGCAAAGCAAACATTCTTGTAAATTTATAAATAGCCTATGAATCCTTTATATTTTAAGTTTAGTTCCTTAAGGCATAAGAATTTCCATACTGGGTCAGAACCGTGGCCTAGCCAATCTAGAATTTTATCTCCGAAATCGGTACCAAGAAGTATGTTGTAAGAAGATAACGGCTGTCCTTCCAGATGCTAAGATAAACATGTAAAGGTGTGTTTCAAAATACTTTACTTCTCTCCAATAACCTAATATGAATCCATCATACTTGATACCATGTTTTGGAATCATGTTTCATACTATACCAGAACTCTTTTTCATGTTATCTGTTATGTAGCATTTTACATATATTAGTACATAAGTATTACATAAACAGTACTGTGTATCCATATTCAAGAAAATAAGTAGCAGCATGGTATCTCACACCTGCAATCCTCCCACTTTGGAAGGCCAAGGCAGGTGGATTGCCTGAGCTCAAGAGTTCGAGATCAGACTGGACAACACGGCAAAACCCCATCTCTACTAAAAATACAAAAAATTAGCCAGGCGTGGTGGTGTGTGCCTACAATCCCAGCTACTCGAGAGGCTGAGGCACAAGAATCACTTGAACTCGAGAGGAAGAGGTTACAGTGAGCTGAGCTCGTGCCACTGCACTCCAGCCTGGGCGACAGAGCAAACAAGACTCTCCCTCCAAAAAAAAAAAAAAAAGATTGTAAGTAGCTTGGTTAGACTTTTTTTTCCCAACTCCTTTTAGGTTTCAAGAGCGTTCATAATTCTAATAAAGGCTGGTAACAGCCTAATCACATCCTTCATGATTCCAAAGTTCAGTTCTATTCCTTTCGGGTTTTTTTTTTTTTTTTTTTTTTTGAGAAGGAGTCTTGCTCTGTCACCCAGGCTGGAGTGCAGTGGCACAATCTTGGCTAACTACAACCTCCAGCTCCCCAGTTCAAGCGATTCTCCTGCCTCAGCCTCCCGAGTAGCTGGGATTACAGGTGCCCGCCACCACACCTGGTTAATTTTTGTATTTTTAGTAGAGACGGGGCTTCACCATGTTGGTTGGCCAGGCTGGTCTCGAACTCCTGACCTCAGGTGATCCACCTGCCTCGGCCTCCCAAAGTGCTGGGATTACAGGCGTGAGCCACCACGCCCGGCCTCACTTTTCTTAATTTTCAGTTATCTTGTAGGCTGCAAATGGAAACAACAATGCAGGTAAGTCTATGAGATTTACTTTAACTCTACAGACATTTAAGTCAGGAAAATTTCTCCCCTGATGTAAATTAGAAGAGGCAGCCTTCAAAAACACCTTTGACAATTACTGTACCCCAAGACTTACAGGAAATCATAAGGTAGTCCTCACAGTTGCCTTTGTCATCATCCTGCTGGTCCACAGGGATCCCATTGGCATCTATGACTGCTTCAGAGGCACAGTCTGCTACCAATACTTCTTCTGAAACTACGTCGGTAGTCAGAGGATCAGTGACAATTTCTGCTTCCACTACACTATCATGAACCACATGTTCAACATGTCCAACATGTCCAACGTCAGACACATGTATAGAATCACCCGTCAAGACGTGTTCGGGCATAGACATTGAGGCTGAAGTAATGTCAGAAGCTAAAACATCATCTGGGACTGTGCAATGTGCTAAAGAAACTTCTTCCGTTACATCTGAGTCCAGCACTTGCTCAGGAATGATGACCGTTTCAGATACATCTGCTTCTTCCATGATATCTGGGCACTGAACATCTTCTATAACAACGTCCTCAATAACATCTTGGATTACAACCGAATCTGGGTCATCAGGAACAAAGTTATGCACAGTTATGTCTGAATCCACAACATCTGAAACAAAAACAGTTTCTTGTACTTCCACAACAATTTGATCACCATCCATGTGTGTACCATCAGCTCCTTAAAAAAAAATTAAAATGACAAATTTCAGGTAAGTATGCATGACTACAATTAACGTAAATGTTATTTAATTTCTACTGGGAAAACAGACTAGCTCCTCAGTTTTCTTAAACATTAAGATAGATTAAAGAAATAAAGAGGGAATCTATTTTTGAATCAGATGTTTTTAACCCAAGAACTTTTGTAATCAAATCAATAGATTTTTAAAAATTAGGAGAACAAAGCAATTGAGGCAGTCACAGAAGAAATATATACATGAAAGTAAAATTCTAGGCACACTAATAAAATCCATATACAGCCAGGTGCAATGGCTCACGCCTGTATTCCCACCACTTTGGGAAGCCAAGGTGGGGGGATCACTTGAAGCCAAGAGTTTGAGACCAGCCTGGGTAACACCACCGCGAAACCCTATCTCTACTAAAATTACAAACATTAGCCGGGCGTGGTGGCACAAGCCTATAATCCCAACTTCCTGGGAGGCTGAAGCAGAACTGCTTGAACCCGGGAGGCCAACGTTGTAGTGAGCCAAGGTGGTGCTGCTGCACTCCACCCTGGGTGACAAAGCAAGACTTTTAAAAAAAAAAAAAAAAGGCCAGGCATGGTGGCTCACACCTGTAATCCCAGCACTTTGGGAGGCCGAGGCGGGTGGATCACGAGGTCAGGAGATCGAGACCATCCTGGCTAACAAGGTGAAACCCCGTCTCTACTAAAAATACAAAAATTAGCCGGGCGTGGTGGCAGGCGCCTGTAGTCCCAGCTACTCAGGAGGCTGAGGCAGGCGAATGGCGTGAACTCGGGAGGCGGAGCTTGCAGTGAGCCAAGATAGCACCACTGCACTCCAGCCTGGGTGACGGAGCGAGACTCCATCTCTTAAAAAAAAAAAAAAAAATTAAATAAGTAATGCAACTTCAGGTGACAAACATACAATATTCCTTCATTATATGTGTTTCACCTTTTTGCTCCATCTCCCTCTCCTCAACTCATAGTTGTTCTTCTTTCCATCTCTCCCATGTGTTTCTTTTACTTCTATTTTTTTTTCCTTTTTCCCTTCACATGCTTCCCTTTTTGTTCCGGTGCAATATACCACCAATATGCTCCATCTATGGCTAGAGGAATTTAGAAATCATCCTCTGAATCTAGGACATACAAGGATCAGAGGATAAATTAAAAGAGGGACAAAAGGCCACAGTTGAGGAGGAAAGACAACTGGGTTGAGGAGGCTCTGGAGACAGATAGGATAAATACAAGTGCAGCTGCGCTGGAGTGGTGGAGGGTAAGAGTAGTTCCAGCGGGAGCTGCCCCAACTTCACAGGGTACACTGCCTCCATCTAGCCTCCTCCCGTCCCCCTAGACCCCAACTCCCAAGGCAGTTTCTCAGAACATAGTCCTACTCTAGTCCATTTTGCAGTTAAGGAATGAAGGTAGAGGAGTCAATCAATTGAAGCCCAGTGAGATTAAATGACTTAACCAAGATCACACAGTTCGCACACTGTATGGTGCTCAGAAAATATCATTCTGAATGAATGTCACAAATGGAAATAGAAATCAAATATCCTCATCAAAAATATAAGATAAAATAAAAGAAGGCTGGGCATGGTGGCTCACATCTGTAATCCCAGCACTTTGGGAGGCCAAGGTGGACGGATCACAAGGTCAGGAGATCGAGACCATCCTGGCTAACACGGGTGAAACCCTGTCTCTACTAAAAATACAAAAAATTAGCTGGGTGTGGTGGCACATGCCTGTGGTCCCAGCTAATAGGGAAGCTGAGGCAGGAGAATCACTTGAACCCAAGAGGCGGAGGTTGCAGTGAGCCCAGATTGCGCCACTGCACTCCAGCCTGGGCGACAGAGCAAGACTCCGCCTCAATAATTAATAAATAAATAAATAAATAAAATATCTTGGCTTCTGTTCCAGAGAAAAGCAAAGTTTTAAAAAAAGTCTTACCTAAATAGCTATTCAGTAGATTAGTGCCTCTGGTTGACTCAGACCAGGCTGAGTCCAACCAGGTGCCTAACTCAATGACTATGTGTCACTGGCCAGGCCCTCAGAGAAATACACAGCTTAATCAACAATCAAAAATGATCAGGCCTGGCACAGTGGCTCACGCCTTGTAATCCCAGCACTTAGGGAGGCCAAGGCGGGCGGATTACCTGAGGTCAAGGGCTCGAGACCAGCCTGGCCAACATGGTGAAACCCCGTCTCTACTAAAAATACAAAAATTAACCAGGCGTGGTGGTGCATGCCTGTAACCCCAGCTACTCAGGAGGCTGAGGCAGGAGAATCGCTTGAACCCAGGAGGCGGAGGTTGCAGTGAGCCGAGATTACACCACTGCACTCCAGCCTGGGCAACAAACAGAGTAAGATTCTGTCTCAAAAAAAAAAATTCAAAGGCCAAAGAATATTAAACATTGTAGGAAGCCAACTAATATCTATTTTAATTACATCTAGAAATAATAAAAAGAATGTGTTCACTTTAGGCTGGGCGAGGTGGCTCACACCCGTAATCCCAGCACTCTGGGAGGCCAAGGCGGGAGAATCACCTGAGGTCAGGAGTTCGAGACCAGCCTGACCAACACGGAGAAATCCCATCTCTACTAAAAATACAAAATTAGCCGGACATGGTGGCACATGTCTGTAATCCCAGCTACTTGGGAGGCTGAGGCAGGAGAATCGTTTGAACCCGGGAGGCGGAGGTTGTGGTGAGCAAAGATCGCAACATTGCACTCCAACCTAAGCAACAAGAGCAAAACTCCATCTCGAAAAATAAAGAGTATGTTCACTTTAATTTCTACAGAACTTCTACAAAATGCTTTATACTTGTTTTCAATGTCCACAATATTATCATTAAGTAATAGATCACTAATTTCCATTTTGCATACATAAAAATGAAAGCATTTAGTTGCAAGAACACTGGTTAAAAATGTAAATCAGCCGGGCACGGTGGCTCACGCCTGTAATCCCAGCACTTCGGGAGGCCGAGGCAGGCGGATCACTTGAGGTTGGGAGTTCAAGACCAGCCTGGTCAATATGGCAAAACCCCATCTCTACTAAAAATACAAAAAAAGGAGCTGGGCATGGTGGTCTGCACCAGTAATCCCAGCTACTTGGAAGGTTGAGACAGGAGAATCACCTGAACGAACCAGGGAGGTGGAGGTTGCAGTGAGCAGAGATCATGGCCAATGTACTCTAGCCTGGGCAGCAGAGCAATTCTCCATCTCAAAAACAAAACCAAAAAAAAAAAAAAAAAAAAAAACACAAAAAAACAAAATCTAAATCAGAGAGTAGAGCAGGGTAGGACACTTATTAGTTTTGTGACCTTGGGCAAGTCATTTAACCTCTGAGTTTCAGTTTCCTCATCAGTAAAATGAGGACAGTAGTATCTGCCATGCATACCTCACAGGACTGTGGTGATGATCAAATGGGAATGTATGGGAAGTGTTCTGAAAAACTGTAATGAGAGGTTTTATTATTATTATGACATATGAAAACGGAGGCCCTGGCAGATTAAGTGACTTGCTCAAAGATAAACAAATACCATTAAGTGTTATCAATCAAGACTAAAATGCAATAGCCCTTCAATCTACCACTTAGCCCATGACCTAGGTTTGCCTGTGGCAAGATTAAGTGAACAAACACTGCACATTTTTCTCCAAAGAGTTTAGTCTCTTTCAAGTACATCACTTGTATTTCATGTTCCAAGGAAGAAAGAATTATAAACTTTACGTTTATCATTATCAAATTGAAATTACCAAACGAGTTAAAAGATTATCCTAAGTTGTTAAGAAACACGCACACACCCCTACTAGATTTAGAGATTTAAAGAAAATTTTAAAATTTGACCGAGCATAGTGGCTCACACCTGTAATCCCAGCACTATGGGAGACCAAGGTGGGAGGATCACTTGAGCCCAGGAGTTCAAGACCAGCCTGGGGAACAGAGCAAGACCCCGTCTCCACAAAAAATAAAATTAGCTGGGCTTGATGGCGCACACCTGTAGTCCAAGCGACTCGGAAGGCTGAGGTAGGAGGATCCCTTGAGCACTGGAGTCTGAGGTTACAATGAGCTATAATCATGCCACCGTACTCTAGCCCAGGCAACAGGGTGAGATCCTGTCTCTAAAAGAAAAGTAAAATAATAATAAAAAGAAAATTTTAGGGTTGGGCGCGGTAGCTCACGCCTGTAATCCCAGCACTTTGGGAGGCCGAGGCGGGCAGATCACGAGGTCAAGAGATCGAGACCATCCTGGCCAACATGGTGAAACCCCATTCTACTAAAAATACAAAAAAATTAGCTGGGCATGGTGGCGCACACCTGTAGTCCCAGCTACTCGGGAGGCTGAGGCAGGAGAATCACTTGAACTCAGGAGGCAGAGGTTGCAGTGAGCCGAGATCGTGCCACCTGCACTCCAGCGTGGCGACAGAGTAAGACTCCATCTCAAAAAAAAAAAAATTTAAAATTTAAAATCACTGACATTTAATTTCCTGATAAAGTTCATTGCTATTTCTTTAATATACTACAATCTGATCATTTACAGTCCAATGGAAAACTTACTAGCATTTTATTTATAGTAAGGGTAGCTAGCTACCTGGTGTGATATAAAACCCTTTTATATTTTTTTTCTTTTTTTATTCTCTTTCGAGACCGAGTCTCACTCTATCACCCAGACTGGAGTGCAGTGGCACAATCTCAGCTCACTGTAACTTCTGCCTCCCAGATTCAACCGATTCTCATGCCTCAGCCTCTCAAGTAGCTGGAATTACAGGCATGCACCACCACACCCAGATAATTTTTTGTATTTTTAGTAGAGATGGGGTTTCACCATGTTGGCCAGGTTGGTCTCGATCTCTTGACCTCGTGATCCACCCACCTCGGTCTCCCAAAGTGCTGGGATTACATGCACAAGCCACCGCGTCTGGCCTCAAATCCCTTTTATATTATAAAACCAAGTATAGGCCAGGCGCAGTGGCTCACGCCTGTAATCCCAATACTTACAGAGGGCTGAGGCAGGCAGATCGCATGAGCCCACGAGTTCAAGACCAGCCTGGGCAACATGGCAAAACCCTGTCTCTACCCCAAAAAAAAAGGAATACAAAAATTAGCCAGGCATTGTGACACACACCTGTAGCCCCAGTTACTCTGGAAGCTGAGCAGATCACTTGAGCCTGGGAGGTGGAGGTTGCAGTGGACCCAGATGGCGTCACTGTACTCCAGCCTGGGTGACAGAACAAGACCCTATCTGAAAACAAAAAAAAACCAAAACACAAGTGTAACCACTTTACAACGTTATATAATTATAACCACAGGTAATCTGAAATACATTTTTTCTAATACTGTTTTCTTCCTATTTTTAGAACTTCCTGAGTATAATTTTTCCTTGTACACTATGGGGAGTGAAGACTCCATCTTCCTTAAGCAGAAGTCTCTTTTTGGGAACTTGTGAGAGAGATGGTTATAAAAATAGGACAGGGTCAATGTGGCGGACCTTCTTTATCTGCTGGGTATTGGAGAACAGAGAAATGACAGGATCCACATGTTATTTTACAGTGAGTACTCTGATCAGCGGGCTAGATAAGAGAGACTAAGGGTAAGGAAAACAATGCAAAAGTTATTCCAGACTAAGAATGAGACGATAGAGCCTGTCTCTGTGGTAGGCACTAGGATGAAGAAGAGCAGATGTAAACAAGGAATATTTTTTCTTTTTCTTTTTTTAAACAAAGGTCCAAACAAAACTAACAAGGAATATTTTCAAAGGGAAAAACAACAGGAATTAGGGAAATAACTGGGGAAGATATTATCTTCATAAGCGAAGATAAAACTAAGGTTTGATATCACTGCTGTTACTGACAAGAATATGAGAGTTGGTTGTGAGGGAGCCACATCTTTGAGGAGGGTAATAATAATGTGCTCACCGTAACATCTGTGAATTTTGACAGGATAACAAGATAACCTAAGTGTGAATGATCAATGTGAGAGTTCTAGCAATTCATTGATGACAACCAACTCCAAATCTGGTAGATGAGAAGTGGAACAATTCAAGTAGTTATACCTGTTGCATCAAAAAATGAGTTTGGCTCTTGTTGTAATTCAAGCCCATCTTCATCCATGGCCTTTAATTCTCATCAGTCACAGCTCCTAAATCAGGGAAAAAAGTAAACCAAAGCCATTAGTTTTTTCATATCACGTACTGAACGCCACCATGATAGTTTCATTTCTGAGACACTCAAATTATGTGAAAGATAAATGTGTATCAAAAACATATCTAAAGTAAAATATAACTTAATTGATTTACAATGATAAATGGGCATCTATATGACAAGGCAGGGCAGATAAACAAGTCAACTTTGCCTGGACTTCTTTTTAAGTTGAAGCAATAAATGTATTGCTTACGTCCATCAAGTGCACATATTTTGATGAATTCTGATACATACATAAACCTTTGTAATCACTACCTTGATCAAAATATAGAACATTTTTAAGACCCCAGCACTCCTGTGTCCTCAGTCTGTAACACCCCATGTTCCCACAAGGTAACCAGTTTTGTTAAGGTTCAACTTAAAATACATTCTGTAGCTTATTGGGGGAAATTTTTGCACAGTTTTCATATTCTGTATATTTAATTAGTCAAAACAACTTCCAACCAGATTAAACAACGATAAAAATTCAAAGTGCATAACTGTAGTAAACAACCTTTGGGATTCTGCCTAACCTCTCTTAACTAACCCTCTCATCTAGAAAAGTAAATTCCCACAGTGTATTTACACTCTCCTGGCCACAGTTGATTGGCACTAGCTATAAAGTAGTTAAAAAATAAGTTCATCTTTAAGCACAATAAAATCAAAGTCCTATCCCTGAGAATCCAAAACCATGAGCAAGAATCAGTGTTTGTCTGTCTGTGTGTGCCCCTCTCTCTCTCTCTCTCTCTCTCTCTCTCTCTCCTGGTGGCTGGAACTTAAGAGCTAAGGAAAGTCATTTTGCAACTCTGGCTTAGACTAGTGAATAAAAAATAAAAATAATCCTGTGAGTGCCTTGAGTAACAGAATAGGGTAAGTAGGGAGGGGACACAGCTTTTTAGTTCCTGGTTCTAGACCTATCTGAGGTACAGCTCTATTCTTGCCTTGAATTTTTATAAGACATTCCAATGGCCTTAATTCTCCCTTTTCTACTTAAGCCAAAAACTTATGACAAAAAGAACCCTAACCAATAATTTCACCTTTATCGTTTTTTTTTTTTTTTTTTTTTTTTTTGCTGATAAGTACTACATGGTTATTAAAATTTCAAATAACAGAAACACAAGTCATTTTTCTAAAGCTAGGTGACATCATTCCTCTTTTTCAAAAATGTTTAATGGCTTCTTGCTCCCTCTAAGTAAGTTCAAACACCTGTCATCTTCTAATTTCTGGCCCCAAACTACCTTCCCATCATCATCTCCCCTAACTTTCCTTTAAGCACTTCCCTCTACCACTGTCAGCATGTACACAAACACACGGCCCCCACCCACATGAAGTTCAGCCAAACAAAAATGCTCAACATCCCCATAAAACCCCAACTTCATATTTGATTCAGGGTTCCTTCTACCTGGAACACCTTTCCCCCAATATCTCTGCTTTGATCTTTCCCCCCAAATCTCCTTCCCTCCAAAAAAAGAGAAAGCTGGAAATAATTTTTCCCTCTGAAATTTCCACAGCACTCTATTCTTCTCTTATTGCACTGGTTTGTCATATTATAATTATTTATATATGTCTTATTTACAGATACCAAATTACATATATAGTCCTTAAAAAATCCATTAACATGGAATAGTAGTGGAAATATCCATTAAACGTTAATTGAGAAAAATTAACATTCATAAAAGGGATTCTCGGCCGGGCGCAGTGGCTCAAGCCTGTAATCCCAGCACTTTGGGAGGCCAAGATGGGCGGATCACCTGGCTAACACGGTGAAACCCCGTCTCTACTAAAAAATACAAAAAACTAGCCGGGCGAGGTGGCGGGTGCCTGTAGTCCCAGCTACTCGGAAGGCTGAGGCAGGAGAATGGCGTAAACCCGGGAAGCAGAGCTTGCAGTGAGCTGAGATCCGGCCACTGCACTCCAGCCTGGGCGACAGAGCGAGACGCCGTCTCAAAAAAAAAAAAAAAAAAAAAAAAAAAGGGATTCTCAACATATCAACTCTGAGATACGGTCTACTCATTTTTAAGAAATAGCATGTTTCATGTTGTTTATTCAAACTGTTTCAAATTAAAGTAAATGGGTTGGGTGCAGTGGCTAACGCCTATAATGCCAACACTGTGGGAGGCCGAGGTGGGTAGATCACCTGAGGTCAGGCGTTCGAGACCAGCCTGGCCAACATGGCAAAACCCCTCCTCTACTAAAATACAAAAAAATTAGCAGAGTATGGTGGTGCATGCCTGTAATCCCAGCTACTTGGGAGGCTGAGGCAGAAGAATTGCTTGAACCCGGGAGGCGGACGTTGCAATGAGCCAAGATCATGTCATTGCACTCCAGCCTGGGCGACAGAGTAAGACTCCGTCTCAAAAAAAAAAAAAAAAAAAAAAAAAGGAAAGAAAGAAAGAAAAAAAGTTAAAGCAAATGAAAAACAGAAAGTGTACATGCTCTGAAAAAGTTATTACTGCCCTACTCCCGCAAAACCACCTCTGGCTATAGAATAGCTTTTCCCCCTTTTAAAAATGATAAACGTAAATTAATCTTCTAAGCATTGGCCGGATGTGGTGGCTCACACCTCTAATCCCAGCACTTTGGCAGGCTGAGGTGGGCCGATCACCTGAGGTCAGGAGTTCTAGACCAGCCTGGCCAACATGGCGCAACCCCATCACTACTAAAAATACAAAAATTAGCTGGGCGTGGCGGCGGGTGCCTGTAATCCCAGCTACTCGGGAGGGTGAGGCAGGGAGAACTGCTTGAATCCAGGAGGTGGAGGTTGCAGTGAGCCGAGATTGCACCACTGCACTCCAGCCTGGGCTACAGAGCGAAACTCCGTCTCAAAAAAAAAAAAAAAAATCTTCTAAGCATTATGAAACACTATGACATTAAAGCAAGCCAATTAAGAAGGCAATAAAGGAGATACATTAAGGTATGTAAGCCCCTCACCGCACAAATTTCCCTACATAAACCCAATCCCATCAGCTCTATGAATTCTCAACCTGCAGAACAACTTTTCTTGGCATTCGTCCTCCTTGGCATTTCTATTAGAGTTTAACAATCAACTCCCTAATTTGTGAAGTGCTCTCCTTCCTCCGTTGCTTCAAGTGACTTCTAGTTCTCTTCCCTTCTTAAATGCTGGCTGCTATGCCTTCCCTCACCCGGTACTGCAGTGCTCAACCCTCTTCTCTTCTGCTTTCTCTTTATTCCCATGGTTTCAACTACTATTTCCACAACAATTATTCCTAAAATCATCCTAACATGTCCAACAGACTGTTGAATATTGTCATCCGGATAAAACCCAGCCTTCTGATATGACCACTATGGCCTTTTTCTTCTTCTCTGCTCACAGTCAGATTGCCAGATATTGTCAATTCTCCTCAACTTCTCAAGAATCCATCCTTTTTTTTTCTTATTCCTAGTTACTATTCCCACTCGGCTTCATATTTCCTGATCCCTGGGGGATGAAAATAGCCTCTGGACTGGCCTTACTCCTTTCTGCCACTCCCACAACAAATGACTAGAAACCCTATTATCACACGTAAGGGCTGGTGCCAAGTATTGAGGCATTTCTGCAATCTGTAGGCAGATTAACCCTCCTGAGCACTGCTTTGATCATAGCACTTCGCTGCTCTGAACACTTCAGCAGTTCCTCAATACTCAGGGGCTCTACAATATTAACCCAAGCTACCATTAACAGACTGATTTGCTTTCTTCCCATCCTTTTATATCATGTGCATTTCCTAACAGATATTCTGGCCTACATGGGGGTGCCTACTCATCTCAAGTGAGCAGTAATTATTCAACAAACTATTGTTTTGCTGGTCATTTTCCCTTGTTTTGTCATTACAAAAATTCAAACATTCTAAACAGAGATGACTATACCTCAACTTTGTAATCCCTCTGGAGTCAGAATACTAATTCCCTTTGACAATCAGAATGAAACTGTGTTCTCAGAACAGAAGCTACTCAGGAGTTCTCAGATGTAACAAAGGAAGGGTGGAAGAAGGTACGTGATAACGCAACTGACGGTATCCATGCCTCTGTAGTACAAACCAAATCCAGAGATCAGTGGAACCTAAAGACAAATAAGCAGGATGGTTCAGAGAACCAAGAATCTCAGAATTTGGGTGAACAAGTACTAACATTTAGTCTTACTATCAAATACCCTCAAGGTATTTCTGGGACTCTACTAACACCTCAAATTCAGTAAGACATTCCCTTCCCAGTTACAAGAATCATGATCCTGAAAATGCTTCTGAAATAATTCACAGTGGAAAAACATAGTTTTTGGGAACACATTGTGAGGGCAGAAAGTAAAAAAAAAAAAAAAAAAGAAAAGAAAAACATATAGTTTTAAGGGAAATAATGGGCTCGGAGAACCCAGGAAATTCACAAAAATTTCCTTCCATTCTTTAAAATAAAGCAATATCATCCTAGAAGAAGGGAATTATAAATAAAATATATAATAAAGCAATAAAAGTTAACAGGTATAGCAATGGCATTTTATCTATCTTAAATTAGGGATCACGGATATAATTTATTTGTTTTATATTTTGATGCTTAGACACTTCTGTGATCTCCCTCTTGGGCAAGTTAACAGGATTCTTATTTATTCACTTTGCTTTTTGCAGCTAATATGCATATAAAAATCACTTTTCTGCTTTTGGTCTCCCAAAACCTCAATGCCTGTTAATTCTGTGACTCAACTCTAATTCTTCTCACTAAGTCACACTCAGAGAACCAAATTTTATTATACATAGTAGAAGGAATGCTTAAGCTGCAGCAAAGGAAACAAAGGCAAATGTGTCTATAACAATTTTTCTTAGAGGGAAATTAGAACTGGTGAAAACCTGTATTTAAGATCTAATTAACATCTTCTCTCTTAAGCTACATTTCTTTCCTAATTTTTCCCCCATGTTGTTCAGTGTTAGCCATCATTTCTCTAGATATCTCATTTTCAAATCTGGAGTCATATTTCACTTCCCTGACTATATCAGCCTTTAAATTAAATTCATCTCAAAGCCAGTAACTCTTAAATTTATCACTTCCTCTTTATTCTCACTGCTACCACTCTAGTAAGTTCTCCTCTTCACACATGCAGACCATGTGGGGCCTTTCAATCAAAAGACTTGAGCCCTTCTTGAACTCAGGAAAGTTTCTCGTTTCTATAACTTTCCTCCATTTTCTGTATCTGTTCTTATTAGCATTTTTATTACAGGACTTTTAAAGGCTACTAAATCTAGCTTCTGTATTGCTTTAACTTTTCTCTCATATTTTTTATCTTTGTCTTTCTGCTATACTCTCAGAGAATCCCTGAATTTTTTCTTCTAAGCTAGCTAATTTGATCTCTACTCCATCTACTGAATTTTTACAAGATCATAAGTTAATTCCAGTAGTTTCTTTTCCATAGCAATCTTTTCCTTTTTGGGTGGACATGATATCTTCCCAAATCTCTCTGTGGATTTAAAGTTTATTCTGTACCCTATATAAACTGTCTCCTCTGGTGTTTCATTATTCAGTTAGTTGAATTTGGTGCCTCTCTTTCAAACTGCTGGTTTTCCTGAAAAGCATGGCTCTTCCTGGTTGTCTATTCCTATTTGTAGATGAGGGTCTAGACTAGAGTTATATTCTGACTGCTGGGGTGAACTTGTTCAGCCCAAGTGAGAATTCCTGTTTGCCCAACAATAAACTTAAATTCAGATCACAGGAGTCCTATCTAGAATGAGTCCATAGGCGAGAAAGAAACCATGTAACCAGCTAGGTTCTCCTTTAATGGTGGAAGAGTATTCCATCTTCCAGGTGCTGGAGGGTCAATATCCTTCAGGATAGCTGCAAGTTACCTAAACTACTGCCCCTATCTTTCTTGCTATACAGCACTCACTTTGGAATTTCCTATGGACAAACAAGCAATTCAGAGAGCTGAATTTTGGGCATTATCCCAGCAGGAAAACCATTACAGGCACCTATACTAATAAGTAAATGGTTTAGTTTTCCATGGCTTCAATTATCTGGCTGTACTCATGGCTTGTTCAATCTCCAAGTGCCTCCCTGCTTTTGATGTTGGTGGTACTGCAGGATGCCAATTCTTGGCTGGTGCTTTCTACTTTGTGAATAAGGTCACACGTTCACTAAGCTCTCTTAGGTTTTGCCATTGATTGATTTCCAATTGCTTTATTCAACCAGAAATTCATCATGTTCTGATTCATACCACTGAGGTTTTCTTGTTTCTCTGGATTTCTTTTTACATTCTTTATGTGATTTTAGAAGGAAGGAAAAAATAGGCCGGGCACAGTGGCTCATGCCTGCAATCCCAGCACTTTGGGAGGCCAAGGCGGGCGGATCACAAGGTCAGGAGATCGAGACCACCCTGGCTAACACGGTGAAACCCTGTCTCTACTAAAAAAAAATAGAAAAAATTAGTCGGGCGTGGTGGCAGGCACCTGCAGTCCCAGCTACTCGGGAGGCTGAGGCAGGAGAATGGCGTGAACCCGTGAGGCGGAGCTTGCATTGAGCCAAGATGCGCCACTGTACTCCAGCCTGGGCGACAGAGCGAGACTCTGTCTCAAAAAAAAAAAAGGGGGGGAAGAAAAAATGTGTGTGTTCTCTAGTCTATGTTGAATTTGAAGTCATTATGAATTTTTATGTGCCAAATAAAACAGCATGGAAATATGTAAATATAAAAAAAGCAAAAGAACCTATGAGACAGCAATAAAAAAAAAATCAATAGTAGTGAAAGGTTACAACTCTATTCACTTAACAGACCAACTACTCTAAAAGGAAAGAGAAAATGTATATAATCAGTATTAATCTAATAACTGTAATTCAAATTCCATTCTCTAAGAAAAGAATATTTTATTTTCAAACAGTCCTGCCTACTCCATGTCAAGAAGTGGAAAAGAAAATATCTACTATTGTAAACAGAGCCCCATCCTTCCTTGCCCTGTCCCATTTGGAACTTCTGTAGGCTTTGCTCAAATATTCAAGGCCCAGTTTTTGTATTAGTTTTTCCATAAAACCATGTTGAGCCAATCAGTAATTTCAAGGTTTTGTTTGTTTAAAATCTAAGAGTTCAAACTTTCACAATCTATTAAAACTTGGCCCTAAAATGATAAACCTTCTTAAAGCCTGATTTTCTCAAAGCCCCTATTCCTGCTCAGATTAAGAGTTGACACACTACTCTCTGAACTCACTTGTACCAATGAGCTACAAACACTACACTGTTTTAAATGCTTTTGTTTTTAAGACTTAGCTTGATGGGAGGAAATGCACATACTTTCTAACTAGTTTTCAGATATTTAAAGCAGTAGAGCCTCCTTAATAAAGTATTGCCATTTAATGCATTCAATAATTTAGCAATATCCATGTTCATTACATAACATTCTACCATATATCATAATGGAATGAGTAAAACAACTCTTTGGATCACTCGTTTATTTCATAGTGAAAAACTTTAAAGTAGCTTACTAGCTTACTAGTTGTTGCTGAAATTCTGAAAAGAAATTCTATTCACATTTCCTCTACTGAAGTATTCTACCTTTAGGTGTAGATTTAGTTCGAGCAGTGTGAGAAACACTTAATGTAATCGAAGGATGAAGACAGTATTTTGATACAATATCAAGTGGAGATTTAGACTACGTTGTACATGGAATAAATGAAATAAAACCATTCTAGGTAAAATTTTTAAAAGATTAATTTCTGTCAAATGCAGCACATGATGAAGAAAAGTTTAAGTATCAGAAACTGTTTTCTTACACATTTCCTTTTTCTTGCACCTGCTACTTTTCCCAAAATTGGGCATTTAATTTATCTCTGAACTAGTCATTAACATAGTTGTTAACTTAGTAAGTTCTTTTCTTACCAAACCCCTTCTCAATGAGCAATATGTCTCCTTGTATTAGAAAATCTTTCTGGCCGGGTGCGGTGGCTCACGCCTATAATCCCAGCATTTTGGGAGGCTGAGGCGGGTGGATCACAAGGTCAGGAGATCGAGAACATCCTGGCCAACATGGTGAAACCCTGTCTCTACTAAAATACAAAAACTTAGCCAGGCATGGTAGTGCACGCCTGTAGTCCCAGCTACTCAGGAGGCTGAGGCAGGGGAATTGCTTGAACTCAGGAGGCAAAGGTTGCAGTGAGCCAAGATCGTGCCACTGCACTCCAGCCTGGCGACAGAGCAAGACTCCGTCTCAAAAAAATGAAAGAAAGAAAAGAAAACCTTTCTGATACCATATTAGGATTTGGGGTTTTTTTTAATTAGTGCATTCTCGCTTTCATGTTACTTTATTCAAGCTAATTAAGTGCTTTCCTTCATTTTCTGGTGAATTGTTGTAAAAATCATGCCTTGCAGGTTTACAGTTTTTAAAACGTTCTAAATTTTCTTTTTCTTTTTGAGACGGAGTTTCACTCTCGTTGCCCAGGCTAGAGTGCAATGGCGCAATCTCAGCTCACTGCAACCTCCGCCTCCCAGGTTCAAGCAATTCTCCTACCTCAGCCTCCCAAAAGTAGCTGGGATTACAGGCATGCACCACCATGCCTGGCTAATTTTTTGTATTTTTAGTAGACACAGGGTTTCACCATGTTGGCCAGGCTGGTTTCAAACTCCTGACCTCAGGTGATCCACCTGCCTCAGCCTCCCAAAGTGCTGGGATTACAGGTGTGAGCCACCGCGCCCGGTCCTAAATATTCTTAAACTATGACCTTTCTTAACATAATTGTCTTGCCAACTCTCTTGTCACTGATCACTAACACTGTAATTTGACTCATACTGACCATACTGTATTTCACCTACATGAATGCATACTTACCATTATTGCTTTCCCTAAATACATTACTTTGGGCCTATGAGGTTCTGTAAACTCAGTGTTAACACTTACAGTATTCTCTGTACACCTTAAACAACGGGAAGAATATAATACTAGGCCTTTCAACAACTAGAACAAATATTTTAAATGGACAGTTCCAGAATTGTGGGGTATTTTTACATTGATCTTTTGGCAATGCAATTAGCAATGTGTTTTGCACATGGAATTTAATCCTTTAATCATTAAAAAAATAATAAAAGAAAAGAACAAGCTGGGCAATGCGGGGGCAGGTTTGAAATACACCTGCTTCTCACAAGACCAACAACAGGCATGCTCCAGGTTGAGTATCAGCAACCATTAATTTCATGACCATTCTCCAGCAAAGCTAGGGAGCCAGCTAATTTTTACCCCCAAAAAATCTCCAAACTAGGCTTTTTCCAGGGAGTTGGGAAGACAATAAAATACAAGATAATAATCTAAAAGAGGGGAAGAAACTGGGAGAAAGCACAAACATATATAATTTGAGATAAGAAAAAAAGACACATAGATACAGAAAAAAAGAAAACGACTTGTATGAGAATGGTCTAGAATTCTACACTAGCACATTGAGGGAAAATGTAAATCACCAGCATTAACTCAATAAAAGAAAATCCAATCATGAATATTTTTTTAAAAGGGGGGAGGGGCCTGAGCACAGTGGCTCACACCTGTAATCACAGTGCTTTGGGAAGCCAAGGCAGATCACTTGTAGCCAGGAGTTCAAGACCAACCTGGACAAAATAGCTAGACTCCATCTTGACAAAATAATTTTAAAAATTAGCTAGGCAGCTGGGTGTGGTGACTAATGCCTGTAATCCCAGCACTTTGGGAGGCCGAGGTGGGTGGATCACCTGAGGTCAGAAGTTCGAGACCAGCCTGGCCAACATGGTGAAACCCCATCTCTATTAAAAATACAAAAATCAGCTGGGCGTGGTTGCTTGTGCCTGTAGTCCCAGCTACTCGGGAGGCTGAGGCACGAGAATCACTTGAACCCAGGAGGCAGAGGTTGCAGTGAGCCGAGATCACACCACTGCACTCCAGCCTGGGCAACAGAGTGAGACTCAGTCTCAAAAAAAAAAAAAATTAGCTATCCATGGTGGCACATGTCTGTAGTCCTAGCTACTCAGGACGCTGAGGTGGGAGGATCACCTGAGCCCAAGAGTTCAACGCTAGAGTGAGCTATGATTGTCCCACTCCACTCCAGTCAGGGCAACAGGGTGAGACCCCCGTATCTTTTACAAACGAAAAGAGAAAAGTTGTCTAATGTTACCCCTTTCAAAAAGCTCCAGTCTTTCCCCAAAGCTTTTTTTTTTTTTTAATAGAGAAGCAGTCTATGTTGCCCAGGCTGGTCTCGAACTCCTGAGCTCAAGTGATCCTCCCACCTCAGCCTCCTAAAGTGCTAGGATTACAGGCATGAGCCCCATACCCCGCCTTTTGAGAAAACTATCTGAATTGAGGAAGAAAGCTTTCTCAACTCCTTTTACAAAACTAATTTACCATTTAAAACAAAACCTAGGCTGGGCACGGTGGCTCACACCTGTAATCCCAGCACTTTGGGAGGCCAAGGCAGGAGGATGACCTGAGGTCAGGAGTTCAAAAGCAGCATGACTAATATGGTGAAACCCCATCTCTACTAAAAATACAAAAATTAGCCCGGCTTAGTGGCGGATGCCTGTAGTCCCAGCTACTCAGGAGGCTGATGCAGGAGAATCGCTTGAACCCGGGAGGCAGAGGTTGCAGTGAGCCGAGATCGCGCCACTGCACTCCAGCCTGGGCGACACAGTGAAACTCTGTCTCAAAAAAAAAAAAACCCTAACAAAAATAACTTAACCAAACTACAGACTTGGTTAATTATGAATCCCAAGTCAAGTATCTGCAAATGTGATCCATAACGTAAATTAAAAAAAAAAAACACACATCTATGTACATGTATGCATGTGCGCGCATACACACACACACACACAGACACAGACCTTGGCACACTATGGGTACTCTAAAATTCACGGATGGAGCCAAATAATGGCCCAAATTAATAGGTCAAAAAATAAACCGCCTGATATTCTCAATACGTGCTGAAAAGTTGAAACTGAACATCTACTTTTGATTTAAAGCAAACTTCTGAGTCAAATTGGGATAGATATTTAACAGTTAAAAGATTAAATAAACAGGATACATGCTAAAACATGGATGACCTTGAAAACAATATGCTAAGTGAAAGGAGCCAGACACGAAAGACCATGTTATACGATTCCATTTATATGAAACGTCAAGAACAAGCAAATCCATGCAGACAGAAGGTAGATTAATGGTTGCTAGGGGATGAAGGCAGCGGGGAGAGGAGAGTGATTACCAATAGGTATAGGGTTTCTTTTTGGAGTGACGAAAATGTTCTAATTAATGGTAATAGTTACAGAACTCTGCATCTACTAAAAAACCACGGAAATGTACATTTTAAAGGGTAGATTTAATAATAGCTTTATCTCAATAAAGCTGTTTAAAAAATACTCAAGTATATGCAATCTTAAACCAGTTCATGTCAGAATGTGTGTTTTGGGATATGAGAATGATGTCAGTCATCACTTTATAACAAAGACATCTATTAAACCTAAGGTAAAACATTAGAAGTATTCCCTCTAAAGTCAAAATTAAGACAAGAATGGCCATTAATACTATTATTATAGGATTGTGTGAGAAATGCCAGCCAGCGCAATTAGGTAAGATGATGAAATACAATACAAGACATAATTATTATTTGAAGGAAATTAAACTTATTTGCATATGCTGTATCTAGGAAATCCAAGAGAATCAACTGAAAAACTATTATCAGTATAAATTCATAAAGTGTGCTGGTACAAAATTAATATATTTGAAGACAAAAGCTTCCTTATGTAAACACTTAAGAATGAAAAAATCCCACTGATAAGAGTAATTAAAAACTCTACTGTGTGGGAATTTTTTTTTTTTTTTTTTAGACAGAGTTTCACTCTTGTTGCCCAGGCTGGAGTGCAATGGTGCGATCTCAGCTCACCGCAACCTCCACCTCCCGGGTTCAAGCGATTCTCCTGCCTCAGCCTTCCGAGTAGCTAGAACTACAGGCATGTGCCACCACGCCCAGCTAGGGATTTCTTTTTTTTTCTTTTCTTTTAAGACAAATAAATAGAGAAAGCAATCTTGCTTTTGAATATGTTACCTTAGGGCCAGGTGCAATGACTCACACCTATAATCCCAGCACTTTGGGAGGCTGAGACAGGTAGATCACTTGAGGTCAGGAGTTTGAGACCAGGTTGGCCAACATGGTGAAACTCCGTCTCCATTAAAAATACAAAAGCCTCAGGAGGCTGAGGCAGAAAAATCACTTGAACACAGAAGGCAGAGGTTGCAGTGAGCCGAATTTGCACCACTGTACTACATTCCAGCCTGGGCGACAAAGGGAGACTGTCTTTAAAGAAAAAAAAAAAGAATATGTTAGATTAGTAGTATCAATTCTCCCTTAATTAACCTCTACATTCAATCAAAATCCCAACACACCTATCTTTAAATCAACTGACCTTGTATTAGGTCAACTTTTGGACTCTATCCTGTGCCATTGGTCAATCTGGCTTTGCTCCCACTAATTTAATCACTGTAGCTTTATAATCAGTGTTGATAAATGTTAGTGTAAGTTTTCCAACTTTTTCTCAAGATTGCCTTTGCCATTCTTGGCCCTGTGCCTTTCCATATAAATTTGAGAACCAGCCTATCCAAATGAAAAAAAACAGCAGCAGCAGCAGCAACAGCCCTATTGAGATATTTACTGCGATTGCACTGAACTTCTGTATGTATCAATTTAGAGAGAACTGACATCTTTACAATACTGACACTTCCAATCCAATGAACATGGTTATCTCTTTCCATTAATTTAGGTCTTCTTTCATTTATTTTAGTAAGGTTTTTATTGAAGGCCTTGGTACACTGTTGGATTTATTTCAAGGTATCAGATGTTCTTTGACCTTACTATAAATTATATTAGTTTTCAAATTTGATTTTCAAATTGTTTGCTGCTGGTATAGAGAAACAGAGTTGATTTTTGCATCTCAATGTTCCCCAAGTATAATACAATAAAATTAGAAACAAATATCACAGAGATAACAGTAATACAAAAAGAAAATCCTATAAATACAAAGTTCTAAATAATTTTAATGGGCAACAGGAAAATTATGGAGATCACGATATGTTTAGAACTAAATAATAAAAACCAATTCATGTCAAAAATCATAGTATCCAGAGACAGGGAGAGGCTGGTTAACAGATACAACATTGTAGCTAAATAGGGGGAATAAGTTCTAGTGTTCTATAGCACTGTAGGGTGATTATAGTTAAAAGTAATTCATTGGGTATTTTCAAATATCTAGAAGAAAGGATGTTGAATGTTCCCAACACAGAGAAATGATAAATGCTGAAGTGACAGATATGCTAATTACCCTGATTTGACCATTACATTGTATACATGTACATAATGACTCTACCCCATAAATATGTACATTTTGGCTGGGCTCAGTGGCTCACGCCTGTAATCCCAGCACTTTGTGAGGCCGAGGCGGGTGGATAACCTGAGGTCAGGAGTTTGAAACCAGCCTGGCTAACACGGTGAAACCCCATCTCTACTAAAAATACAAAAATTAGCCGGGTATGCTGGTGCACGTCTGTAATCCCAGCTACTCAGGAGGCTGAGGCAAGAGAATCACTTGAATTAGGGAGGCGGAGGTTACAGTGAGCCGAGAGCACACCACTGCACCCCACCCTGGGCGGCAGAGCGAGACCCACTCTCAAAAAAAAAAAAAAAATTTTTCAATTTTTTTAAATAGCATCCAATTATAGTCTAGAGAAAATTTCATAGTTTTTAGTGTATATATTATAAAAATAGATTAAATATGAATTAGCTAAGCCTCTAAATTTTTAAATGTCAGAATGAATGTAAATAAAGCAGAAGGAAAATATTAACCACAGGAGTAGAAATAGAAAGGATCAATAAAAATAACTATGTTAAAAGTCTAATAATAAAGGCAGCTACTGGCAATACTGATCAGAAAAAAAGGAACAAACTAACAAAATTAGGTTTTCAAAAGTCATCAGGGAAATCTGTATTTTATAATAATGCATCTGAAATTTAATATTTTTCTATAAAATTGTTCACTTTGTATAAATGACCAAAAAAACCTCAAGAACAGCTAAAAAAAGACTTATCATCATGAAAGAAACAATTATCAGAAACCACAAATTTACACTCAGAAGACACCAAGCACAGATAATTTCACAGATGGGTTCTTACTTTTAAGAAACAGATCGTCTTGCTCGGACAAGGTGGCTCACGTCTGTAATCCCAGCACTTTGGGAGGTCAAGGTAGGCCCATCACCTGAGGTCAGGAGTTCGAAACCCGCCTCTACTAAAAACTGCAAAAATTAGCCGGGCATGGTGGCGGGCACCTGTAATCCCAGCTACTCAGGAGGCTGAGGCAGGAGAATCACTTGAACCAGGGAGGTAGAGATTGCAGTAAGCCCAGATCATGCCACTGCACTCCAGCCTGGGCAACAGAGACAGATTCTGTCTCCAAAAAAAGAAAAGAAACAGATTGTCTCTATTAAATAGCAACTGTTTAATAAAGAAAGAAAGAAAGAAATACTCCCCAATTTATTTTATGAGGTTAATATAACTGTTATCCAAACAAGATTACATAAAAAAGGAAAAGTACATGGCAATAACAAAGATATGCAAATATCCAGGAACCCAAAAACAGTTTAAAATAGAAAATGTAGGGCCCACACTGTAGCTCACGCCTATAATCCCAGCTCTTTTGGAGGCCCAGACAGGACAATTGCTTGAGACCAGGAGTTCAAGACTAGCCTGTGCAACATGGCAAGACCGTCTCTACAAAAAAATTTTAAAAATCAGCCCAGCATGGTGGCACATGCCTATGGTCCCAGCTACTTGGGAGGCTGAGGTGGAAGGATGGCTTGAGCCCAGAAGGTCAAGACTGCAGTAAGCCATGCACTCCCACCTGGGCAACAGAGCAAGACCCCATCTCAAAATGAAAAATAAAAAAACTAGAAATAAAACAGAAGAGTAATGAACTTCATCACACCAATAGATGTAGCAAAAGCATTAGCAAAATTAAAATCCTGCTCACGGTAGAAACTCTAAAATGATAAGTAAAAGAGAACTGCAACTAAAAAATATCATCCAGCCTGGCCAGGATGGTGAAACCCCATCTCCACTAAAAATACAAAAAAAAAAAAAAAAGAAAGAAATTAGCCGGGCACGGTGGCACATGCCTGTAGTCCCAGCTACCTGGGAGGCTGAGGCAGGAAAATGGCTTGAACCCCGTAGGCGGAGGTTGCAGTGAGCGGAGATCACACCATTGCACTCCAGCCTGGGCGACAGAACAAGACCCTAGTTCAAAATAAATAAATAAATAAAAATATAATTAGCACCCCCTCTCAAAAAAGCCCACTACAATATCATATTTAATGACAAAACATTAGAAGCACTCCATTAAACTAGGGAAGGATGCCCATTATCAATGCTTCTACTGAACACTTCAATAGAGGAATTAGTCAATGCAGTAAAACCAGAACAAGAAATAGGAGGCAAGAAGGAATGAAAAAGAAGAAAAAAAACTGTATTATTCACAGACATGAAAACTACTTAGAAAATACAAAAGAATTATGAACTGTGTTTCTGTTTGTTTGGTTTTGAGACGAAGTCTGCCTGCCTTGGCCTCCCAAAGTGCTGGGATTACAGGCGTGAACCACCACACCCGGCCATGAACTGTTATTACGACTACATTTCTCTGACTCTGAAGATACTGATTGTAAGCTGTACCCTTATTTTACACACGACTAAGAAAAAAAATTGCCAATTAAACTGATACAGTATTTTCTTATTATCTAGGATTTTCACTCTAGATTTATCAAGACAATTCAGACTTATTTAGACAGACTTTTATCACATCTTGTACATAAGAAGCAAAAGAAACTGGCCAGGCTCAGTGGCTCATGCCTGTAATCCTAGCACTTTGGGAGGCCGAGGCGGGTGGATTGCCTGAGTTCAGGAGTTCACGAACAGCCTGGGCAACACGGTAAAACCCTGTCTCGAGTAAAATATAAAAAATTAGCTAGGCATGGCGGCGTGCGCCTGTAGTCCCAGCTACTTGGGACGCTGAAGCAGGAGAATTGCTTGAACCTGGGAGGTGGAAGTTGCAGTGAGCCGAGATCGTGCCACTGCACCCCACCTTGGGCGACAGAGCGAGACTCCATCTCCAAAAAGAAAAAGCAGCAAAATAAACTGTTAAGGTATTCCTACAACTTCACATTCAAGGTCCTACTACGGATTGCTTTTCCACTTAAAACTGTTCGACTGTTGCTAACAATATTGTGCTCTGCCAATAAGAGTGTTGGTGATGCAGCACTTCTTAAAATGATCCATTATTATTTATGGGATTTTCTTTCAAGGCAGACACACACTTCGCAATTTCTTCCACCTCCAGTTTTATTGTTTGGCATGAAACAACAATACAACAATGCACATACTCATTTAAAGTGATGACAAAATGAAGAGCCCTGACCAAGTTTGTGCATGTGCAGGCAATGATAACTACATCATGACTGCTGCCTAGACAACAGTGATTACAGGACACCATCAAAGATCTATTTTGATTTCAGATATGTGAAGATGTAGGGGGGAAAAGTGTACCTCAGAATCTATGTAATATGATGAGAGTTCAGCAAGGTTACTTGATTAATACATATAAGTCAACAGTGATCCTTATACATCAGCAATAATAGAAATTATAACTAAAAGAAAATCCTATTCACAATGACAACAAAATTACACAGTATCTAACAAAAATATATAATAAAAGTTGTGTAAGAGCTTTATGAAAAGTAGTAGCACATACCCAGAATTCAAATCCCAGCTCTATTAGCATTTATCTACACGAATCTATGTTTTTATTCTATAAATTTGAGGCAAATATAAAAATCCAACAGTTTTCACAGAAATTGACAAACTAACCCCAAAATAAGCAAAGGGAGGAAAACAGCTAAAATAATCCTGAAGGAAAAGTATATTAAGTTTTAATTATAAAGTCATTATTATTAAATCAGGATAATACAGATATTGAGATAGGCAAACAGGTCAATGAACTAAAAGAGAGAAACTAAAAACAGATACATATGCGGGAATATGATATACCTCAGGAGTTACATTACAAATCAGTGGTGAGAAATGCTGAACTATTTGATAAATCCACATGAAAAAGACATGATTCCTACGTCACACAATACAGAAAAAATTCCGGTGAATTAATCACTTAATATGAAAAAGCACAGTATCACTACAACCTTGGGGTAAGGGAAGAATTTATTGAAGACATAAGAAAACACAAGCCATAAATGAAAAAAATTGAGAACTGGCTACCATCATATTAAGAAGTCCTACATAAAAAATTTTCCACAGAGTTAAAAGCCAAGCCACAGACCAGAAAAAGATATTTTCAGTGTATATAATCACAAATTAGTATCCAGAATATAAAACCCATAAACCAGCCAGCCACAGTGGCTCACACCTGTAATCCCAGCACTTTTGGAGGCCAAGGAGAGCCGATCACTTGAGGTCAGGAGTTCGAGACAAGCCTGGCCAACATGGTGAAACCCTGTCTCTACTGAAAACACAAAAATTAACGGGGCGTGGTGGCAGGTGTCTGTTATCCCAGTTACTCAGGAGGCTGAGGCAAGACAATTGCTTGAACCTGGGAGGTAGAGGCTACAGTGAGCCCAGACCATGTGCCACTGCACTCCAGCCTGGACAACAGAGCAAGACTCCATCTCAAAAAAATAAAAATAAATAAATAAAACCCATATACCAATAAAGAGGAGGCAACAATCCAACAGAAAAATGGACCAAAGGTATATATGCACAAGCAATTCATAGAATACTCTGATGGCCAATATGGAGGAAAAAAAGGTCAACCTCACTAGTAATCTTAGAAATGCAAAATGCAAATACCAAGGAGATGCCATTTATACCCAACAGATTGGGAAAAAATTGCAAAATCTAATCCTTTGGCAGTGATTTGGAGAAACGGGATCAAACACAGCTGGCGGGAGTGTCAAATAGAAGACAATTTGCCACTTTGGCAATTCCCAGTAAAGTTGACAATGCACAGACTTCCTAAATGAAGCAATTCTACTTCTACTATATGTATATAATCCCAAGAAAGACAAACCATGTATAAGGATGTTCATAGCAGTAGTGTTTGAAATTCAGAAACTGCAAACAGCCTATCGGTCCCTCCAAAAATAGATAAATAAACCACAGTATATTTATACACTGAAATACAAATAAAATGAACGAACCAGACCAGCAGTTTTCAAACTTCGTGGTCTCAGGACTCCTTTGCATTCTTCAAAATTAAGGAGCACAATAAAATTTAAAAAACAAAACAATGCCGGGCGCGGTGGCTCAAGCCTGTAATCCCAGCACTTTGGGAGGCCGAGATGGGCGGATCACGAGGTCAGATCGAGACCATCCTGGCGAACACGGTGAAACCCCGTCTCTACTAAAAAATACAAAAAACTAGCCGGGCAAGGTGGCGGGCGCCTGTAGTCCCAGCTACTCGGGAGGCTGAGGCAGGAGAATGGCGGGAACCCGGGAGGCGGAGCTTGCAGTGAGCCGAGATCTGGCCACTGCACTCCAGCCTCGGCGACAGAGCGAGACTCCGTCTCAAAAAAGAGAAAAAAATAAAAAAATAAAAATAAAAAACAAAACAAAAAACAAAAATTAAAGACCGTGAAGAGTTTTTATGTGGGTCGTATCTATAGATGTTCATCATACTAGAAATTAAAACTGAGACCTTTAAAAGCACTTATTAACCCATAAAAATACTTTTTTTTATTCTTTTTATCCCTTTTGTTGAGATATTTTTTATAACTTTTATTTTAGGTTGAGGAGTACACGTGAAGGTTTGTTACACAGGTAAACTTGTGTCACGGGGGTTTGTGGTACAGATTATTTCACCACCCAGGTATTTAAGCCCAGTACCCAATAGTTATCTCTTCTGATCCTCTCCCTCCTCCCTCCCTTCACCCTCTAGTAGACCCCCAGTGTCTGTTGTTTCCTTCTTTATCTTCATCAGTTAGCTCCTACTTGTAAGTGAGAATATTCAGTATTTGATTTTCTGTTCCTGTTAGTTTGCTAAGGATAATAGCCTCCAGCTCCATCTATGTTTAAGCAAAAGACATGATCTCGTTCTTTTTTATGGCTGCATATATTTTAAAATAACTATTTTTCTAAACAAAAAATAATAATAAAACGAGTGGCACTGTTTTACATTTCTGCAAATCTCTTTCATGTCTGGCTTAATAGAAGCCGGCTGGATTCCCATAAGTGTTTCTGCATTCCATCCATTATGATACCATATGTCATGCAGCCTCTGTACAGTATTGCTATAGTATACACGAAAATGTGGGTGAAAAGGGCAAATAAAAAGTATTATGAAAATAGTTTTGACTTCATGGACCCCCTGAAACAATCTTAGGGATCCCCAGGAATCCCTGGAGCACACTTTGAAAACTGCTGGACTAGATAAACACATTGCATGGATAAATCTCAAAAACACACTGTTAAGTGAAAATAATATATAAGGTATGGTTATGATACTGTTTATGTAAAGTCGAACACACAAGCAATACCTGATATTGTTTTGGTACATACATGTTGGTACAAGTGGTTACTTCTGGTGAAAAGAAGACAGAAAGAGGATGGGGAGGGACCCTTTCAATCTGTGAGATTTTATTTCTTTAAATAACAAAAAGATATGAATCAAATATGTAGCAAAACATTAAGAGCTCTTAAATCTGGGTGATTCTGATTTTCAGTAATTTTAAAATATTCCATAACACTTTTTAAATATATTTTTTAAATGCCTAATGGCTGTGTACTCAAGGCCACACAATTTCCTTAGAGTATACTTCCTTTGAGTAAAATACAATTACAAGATACCTGGGTTTTATAAAATGTCTGGAAAAATAATTTGGCAGGAATAAGAATAGGCTGGCCATATTCCAATCAGATAAGGGGTGGCGGGAGGGGGTTACTCCTTGACCTGGTGCCCTAATAAGTGTGCCTTAATATGTATATCCCTTAGTCAAAAAACACACTGACTGGATACCTGATTTTGAACAGCTGAAAACTATTCAACTACATAAAATTCTCTGCACCCAATAACTGAAATGATTGCTTTTAGAGATAATGGTCCATATGCCAGGTACTGCTTGGAGACAAAGATAAATGAGAACTTGTCTCTATATTCACAGTATAGAAGAGAAAAACATAAACACAGTTCAAATATAATACATTAAATGCTAAATTAAGGGGAATCCCACCATAGAAGACAGAGAAGGCACAGAGCTTCTGAAACACAGAGCACTTTTACATAATACACCTGTTAACATGTTGTGCAAGTTTTCCAATTTGGGAAATACTGGATTTAAGAATAAGTGGGATGAAAAGAAAGTGAAGATAGGTGAGGTTTTTGTAAGATGAGCAAACCTAGGAATATTTGTAAAGAGAGGATAATGATGCAAGAGACGGCATCACGGACAGAGCTCCGTCCCTAAGGAGGCAGCCACGGTGAAGAGCACGCGCAGAGCAGCAGTGGGGCCTGGGAGAGAGCAATCCCTCCCGCAATCCCCCCTGCGGCAAAAGGAGGAAGGCCTAGGTGAAGACAGAGGAAAGGCACGAAGCGGAAGGGAGGGAGACTTGGCTCTTTATCAGATGGCCATCTACCCTTCTCAGTGAAGCAAAAGATTGGGTAATCTTTGCTGAAGGTGAGAGATTTCAAGGACCAGTTGAGTAGTTTCAAGAGTGAAAAAAAGTTTGGAATTGCCAGCGTACACAAGAATAAATAATACAAAGAAGATTATCAGTGACAGTATCAGTCTAGATGGGTTAAGTGAGAGGAAGCATTTGCAATGAGAGTAAGCATTTACAAAAAGCAATGTGGAAAAAAACATTGTAACACATTCTTGAGCATGTTTTCTTAAAAAAAGAAATCTGCATCTATCTGAAAAATACACAGAAATTAAAAACTAACACCTTATTTATCCAGGGTGGTTGGATTCGAAGGTGTTCCACCAGTCAATTTTCCAAAGTTTCCCAAAGTTTCAAGGTCTACCCTTTCAGGCAGAAATAATTTTATATTTAACCATTTCTAATTGAAACTAAACTACACACTTACCTGTCTTAATCACACAAACTTGACTCTAATCTTAATCTTGAACATCCACTGTTGCTGTACTGGGCAGCAAAACAATTCTATCTTCTTAATAGTTCTTCTATGTCTTTCCCAGCTGTCAAAATATAAAAGCACCTGGTTCTTCTAAGTTTATGTTTACCCTTAACACCTCAACAACCACAGCCCGCCTTCGCAACTTACTTCTAGTCAGCCTCATGCAATGCACTGTTTCTCGAACTTTTCTAAACCACAGCCCTTTATAATAAACATGAGACTCTCATTCCCTCCAGCCCTTTCATGGAGCACTGCTGCTCATGACCTGTTACGGTCTAGAAAAACGGAAAAACTGAAAATGGGTATCTATGCCACCTAAAGGTTTACATCATAAAATTGTAGGAAACAGGCAGGGCACGGTGGTTCACGCCTGTAATCCCAGCACTTTGGGAGTTCAAGGTAGGCAGATCACTTGAGGTCAGGAGTTCGAGACCAGCCTGGCCAACATGAAACCCCGCCTCGTGGTAGGGTCCTGTAGTCCCAGCTACTCAGGAGGCTGAGGCAGGAGAATCACTTGAACCCGGGAGGCAGAGGTTGCAATAAGCCAAGATCACACCACTGCACTCCAGCCTGAGCGAGATTCGGTCTCGGAAAAAAAAAAAAAAATTACCACGGGAATACTCATTTCTCATTTTCGTCAAATAATCCACAGCACTAGTCCTGTACTTTCCAACTATGGTAAATCAAATGTTAGAAACTCCTCCCTATTTGTGTACCATAGAAATTCTGACAACTCTGAGCAAAAGATTATTTCGGATGAGAAATCACGACAGAAAAAAGGAGCAGCTGTCTTAACAGAGACGCATCGTTCCAAAAGTAGCAAAATTTGCTTAACTTCTGAACATTCTTGTAATCGTTCTGATAAAAAAAAAAAAAAAAAAAAACCACTCATCAACTTACTACTCTCATTATTTTTCAACTCTGAAACTTTTCCTAGTCCAATGCAACTACTAAGTACCGTAAAGCACAGCTCAGGGAACAGACAGCAGTGGGAGGCGGGCAGTGGGAGGCGGGAGAACGGCTTGAGCCCAGGAGTTCGAGACCAGCCTGGGGCAATATAGCAAGAACCTGTCTCAAAATAAAAAATAAATAAGTAAATTACAAGGTGCAGCTCAGGTGTGCCGTCACTCTTCTAGTTGAGGGCACCCCTGCTGCCTCCCCCATTGAGTATAAGACCCTTCACCTGGCAAGCAAGCTCTTCTGCAATCTAACTTTTCTAGCCTGAATTCCCACCACTCCCCTACCAATACCATCCACTTTTGCCAAACTGTAAATACTTACTGTTTACTGAAGAAGCTTCACCCTTGAAACGTCCTTTCTCCACCTCCACCTCTACCTAACAAAGTCCTACCCATCCCTCGGTAACCTTCTCAAAATGCCACCTATTAATACTTCAGGAACCCGTCCCTCCCTGATCCTCCAATGGGAATCTTGCTTCCCTCGGAAATCCCAGTAATTAGTTGTACCTCTCACTTTACTGCATTTCACCTTGCCCCACCTACCTCTAAACATAAGACTTCTTGCAGCCACCGTCTGCATTACAAGAACCTTTTTAATGTTTCTTAGCATCTAGCACGGTGCATCGCTAACAGTAGGCTCCCAGTTTATCAAGAAAGTTGTACAGTGTGCAATAAAAAAAAGTACGTTAGGAAATGAAACTCCGCCTTAAAACTTCACAAATGAAAAATCGAAATAACATGACAGACAAATGCACAATATGCACCACACTAAGTTGTCCACCAATACGAAAATAGAAAACGTCTGCCCTTCTTATTCCTCAATCAAAAAAATACCACTAACAGATCACTAATTGCTTAAATCGTGTTTCAAGAAAGTTGTTTCCACATAAATGAGTACGAATGATTCAAAATTTCATTCCTCCGCTTTCGTGTTGTGTAATTTTTTTTCCTATAGGACAAAAGAATGGCAAAACTTTCCCATCAATCTTTATTTTTCTTTATTCAGATACTCGGGGCGGTAAAGATTGTTGGGAAAACAACCGCATCGAAAACACCTTAGCAGCCACATAGATTTGACTTAAGCAAAAATAACATTTCCTGGGGTCCCCGTATGCCCTGTAAGCTCAGGTGTCCGGACTGCCACCTGCCCCGACTGCCCTCGGGTGGCTACAGGCGCGGGGTAAAGGCGCAGTGCCGGGGGCGCTGAGAGTGAAATAGTCCCGGCGCCCGGGAGGCGGCGGTCGCCGCCTGCGGCAGCTCAGCTGAAACGCAGCGGAAACTGCAGCCAGTCACGGGGCTGCGGAAGGCAAGGCAGGAAGGTGGCGCTGCCGCCGAGCGCCTGGAGCCCGAGCGCTCATCATGGCGGCAAGGGCAATGGCCGCCACGGGGAGCGAGCACGCCCCTCCGCGCGCACACGCCAACGCGCCGGGCCTCCGGGGCCCGTCACCGGCGCCGCTGCTGCCGCCACCCGCTCTCCCACCCCCCCTCACGGGCTGTAGCGGAATTTTCTCTCCAGACACCGCCTCCAAGATGGCGGCTCCCCCTCCCGGCAACCCCCTCTATCGTCCCCTGCAGCAGGCGCCGAGCCGCCGCCATCTTGTCCCCCGTCCCTCCCCCCCCTCACCGATATTTACATAGCGAAAATCGGCCCGGCCGGCCTGCGGCCTTCACCTCACGCCTGCAGCCTTCGCCTCCTCGCCAGGCCTCACCCCGGCGCGGTGCGCCGGGTCGGCCGCGGAGCCGACTCGGGGCCCCTCGGCCGCCTCCGGCACAACCGGGCGACCCTCCCCCAACCCCCGCCCGCTTACGGAGCGCGCCTCCGCCGCCGCTCGGGGCAGCCGGGCTCCTCCCCGGGCCTAACTGCGGCCTCCTCGGGGCCTGCTCGGCGCCGCACGCCACGCCGCCCGGCCTAGCGCGGGAGGGCCCCTTTCGGGCCGCCGACCAGGCCAAGACCAGGCCGCTGTGCGCACACTAGGCCCCGCGGCCGCGGCGGCACCCGGGACTCACCGGACGGGCGTGCGGGCGGCCGGCGACGGTGGCGGGTGCTGCAGGCCGGCCTTTCTCTGGAGCACTGGGCCGGGCTCCGGCTGGTGGGGCGGGCGGAGGGAGGGAGGAGGGGCCGAGCTCGGAGCTGACAAAAAGCGGCCCAGCTCCCCGGCACGGGCCCGCCGTCAGCACGTCACGTCACCGCCCGGGAGAGAGACCCAGGAAAATGCGGAAGGGTAGACAGGCCCCCTCCTCCGCCCGGTGGGTCCCTCTGGCGCCCCGGGTCGGCGCCGTTCCCGCCCCGCGACCGGGGAGCCCAGTGGCCTCGCTGCGGCGGGGTCTCCGGCGGCCGGAGTCTCAGTGACAGCGCCCCCCTTCTTTCCACCTCCTCCGCGCTCCCGCCCGCCGCCGCCACACACGCGCCGCTGCCGCCGCCTCGGCCGTAAAGCCCGCGCGGGGCCGCGGTCGGCGGACCCCGCGGAGAGGCAGGCGGCCCGGCCGCCCCCCACCATGTCCCGTGGGCCGCGGCCGCCCCCCGGGGGCCTCCCCGGAGACCTACCGCCTCTCGCGCCAGTCCTGGCCGAGGCTCCAGCTCGAGTTGTTTGCAGGCCCTCAGACCCCCGCCCGCAGTAAATGTGTTTTCTTCATCCCCGTGGCTGGGGAGGAAGATAAATTTAGCAACCCCCGCCGTCCCCTGCCTTCGCTTTAAAAAAAAAAAAAAAAAAAAAAAATCTTTGAAATAAAATGAAAACGGGCTTGCCAATCTAAAAGGGTGTGCAGGAAGGGGGGTGGAGTGGGGGGAGAAGGGTTATCCCTAGAGCACCTACCAGGCCGTCTACTTTTTAAAAATAAGCAGTCAGAGAGCCAAACTGATTTTATTAGTTTGTACGGGGGAGGGAGATGAACAAAGTTGCATTTTGAAACGTTTCGCACGTTGCAAAGAACAGGAATTTTCTGTGTATTTTCCTATGTACCCGTGTTTCAGAGCTTGGGGAGCCTGTGAAATGTAAGACTGGTGTCATCGTTTCATAAATCATGAATTTTCCACATTCCTTAATAGAGAGGAGCCCAATTGGGTATGGATTTTTTTTTTTTTTTAAACAAACTGCTTAAACAAGCCTTTTGAAGTTTCAAAAGACTTGGGAGAGAAGAGGAAAATGATTAAACAGCACTTACCAACTTCAAAAATGTGCATTTTGCACTTTACTTAGTTTAAATGTTTATGCTATCTTTCCATGCTGAACTTGGAACCCAAACTGTTTTAAAGTTACTAGGGAAAAGTTAAATAGTGGAGTCTTTACATTAATCTGGAATCTAGCATGCTATCCTTCCACACAGCACTAAATGTTAAAAGACATTTGTAAACAATAAGAAACACAAAAATTATAAAGCAAATAGTATACTAGTGTGAAATCTCTAAATACAGAGGCCACGTATTTTAGTTGCCTGACATAACTCTTTAAAACTCCCAGAATGCAATTTGTCCCTTCCCTCAGACATCTCTCAATCACAAATGCTTTCAAAAAGGAAAAACAAAAGTAGAGTAAGAAGAAATCTCTGAGCATGCACTGGATGGTAATTTTCCTCGCGGGGCTTTAGTCTGAATTTTTCCAAGCGATTAAATTTCCTTTCAAAAATAGTAACAGCATGTATTCATTGGTTATAAAAATTACATCAGGCTGTGATACAGACTTTCACAGAAATTTTACAGAAAGGTAAGTGAAATTAAGCAATGTTGTGTCAATCAAAAAAAAAAAAAAAAACGAGAAATAGCTTGTGTGCCCACATTAATACTTCTTGCACTCCCAGGCTGGAGTGCAGTGGCGCCATCTCGGCTCACTGAACGTCCGCCTTCCGGGTTCAAGCGTTTCTCCTGACCTAGCCTCCCAAGTAGCTGGGATTACAGGCGCGTGCCACCACACCTGGCTAATTTTTCTATTTTTTTAGTAGAGACAGGGTTTCACCATGTTGGCCAGGCTGGTCTCGAACTCCTGACCTCAGGTAATTCACCCGCCTCGGCCTCCCAAAGTGCTGGGATTACAGGTGTGAGCCACTGTGCCTGGCCACCCACATTAATATTTCAAAACATTGATAACCAGCGTTTAAGTACTTTCCAAAGGCCTCAGTTTGATGCTACGGAATGGCAAGAATGGAAGCCAGGTTCCCTGGCTCACTCCTGTAATCACAGCATTTTGGGAGGCTGAGGCGGGAGGATCACTTGAGCCCAGGAGTTCAAGATTAGCCTGGGTAACATGGTGAGACCTCGTCTCTATTAAAAAAAAAAAAAGAATAGAGCCTCACTTCATCATCCATGCAACTGTAAGCAGCATGTTCAAGACAGAAAAACCTAATGTCACCATTATTGTTAGTTTTTCCATAATTACCATCAAATACTTATACATCCACCAGTGTAAAGCACTTAAGAAAACAGTGTCCAAGGCAAGCATAAAAGAAAAAGATATTTTCTCAGTTTAAAAGATCACAAGTAGTTTAGGGATTGATACTTTCAAAAAGCCCTTTGTCATTACTTTTCATACAGGAAGAGACTGTTAACTTGGGTGGGAAACAAAGAAAGGATGGCCTAGTTCTATTAGATTAGATAAACCTTTATGAAAGTCCAGCAAACTTTATAAAGTCCGGTTATTTTATAGATGACTATACAGATAAGGTCAACTATATTTTCTTAAGTTTAAAAAAAAAAGTAAAGTAATTTGTACTTTAAGCCCATTTATGGAAGTCTGTAAAGAACATTGTTAAACTGGTAAAAGAACAATGATAAAAATCATTTCACTAGAAGTACACTTAGTATTATACTCATGATAAAGTGAAGATGAAAAGGAAGCGTAAACAGCAGAGCTCAGAAATGGTTTGATGTGATAAAATACAAAATGCATTTTATGAAAGTACTCACAATAGGACCTTGAGGACACCTAAGATCCTTGAAAGCATTTGGTAATTAAGCACCAGACATCTTGCACTTAAAGGACCTACTGCAGCCTATCTTGCCTTGATAATTTTGATAATTGTTTTCGTATTAGGCACCTTTAGAATTCTGGGCGCAGGAAGTAACAAAGATGTGCTTGCCCTCGGGGAACTCGAATAAGGAGGCTGTGTAAGGCAAAATAAAAACATTCCTAAGTACTTTCATTTTCTCAAGTAAACATAATAAAAGGAAATTTTATCTAGGGAGGTCGAGAGCAGAACATTTCAAAAGAGAATGCTGTGAATACAAAATAGCTGGTTTTAAAGCAGTAAAAGGAATTTTGATTACGTGCTAAAATGTATTTGTTCCTTCGGAGCTGTTAATGTACATCAGATAGTTAAAAGCATTTACTCACGGTTTTGACAGTGTTTTAATAACTTAACTAAAAATCTCTGACATGTTTATAGGTCCTTGAGCCAGAAACGATAGAAGGCCTTTCAATCATTTTCCCGGAGAAAGATTAGTCAAAAAAGAAGCTGTTGATTTTCACTCCACATCAGAGACTGATGGGAATTCAAATAAGAAGTAATACATTATTGGCTTATGAAAATATGTACACCTTCTTGAATAAAGTTGTGATCATTCTTTTTGTTTGTTTTTTGTATCCCAAACATTAAAAAATATTTATCTTCCCCCAGAAAGGCCCTAGTTTTATTGAACTAAGCATGCCCTATAAAAATTAACCATTTATCTGATACCTGATAGTTAGGTTATACTTAGCGTGAGCAAGTTGCATCTTCTGTTGGAATTCAGTTGGCCATAATTAATGCTAATTAATAATTTTTCATCTGAGCCTGTAAGCCACACACTCTCCCCAAGGAGAATAATTTTAAAATAAACAATGACTGGCAAATAGGTGATTTTCAAGCAGTGCTTTTTACATGAGTCATTAGTTGAACAAGACATTGTTTAATTCCTGAATATAATAGTCAAATTCTTCATGGATTATAAATCACAGGGCATAGCAAACAAACTAGCTCCACTAAAGAGATTTAAAAAAATCAATATAGAGACCTAGAAACAATGAGCAGTAGCATTGAGCACCTCTGGTGTCCAAGTTGGGGCCTCTACAGTTTTCCACCAAAGGAATGGGAGAAGTGATTGATTCCAGGGCTGGAGCAGGAAAGTATAAGATAAGCCAGGAACAACTCCTTATAGCAGAAAGCAAAAGAAGAAAGTATCTAAGCTTACTAGGAGTGTGTTAAAGTTTTCAGGAGCCAGTTTAAGGAGGCTCCGGTTGTCTAACGTTAAGAAAATTTGAATGTCAAAAAAATAATTGCTATGGATTGAAACACAGTGGATATATTAATGAATTTATGAGACTTTAAAAATGATCAACTAGTGGTGATGGTTGCACAACGTTGTAAATGTACTAGAAATTAGTGAATTGTATGTATGCTTTAAAAGGGCGAATTTGATAGTATGAGAGTCATATTTCAATTTTTTAAAATGATCACTTTTGGAGAATGCTAGGGAACCAATATTTTGAAAACCAGTAAAGGCAAAGAGATGAAGCCTGTAAGATCTACTCCTCAGAGTAACCAAATAGTTGATGAAGGGACCTTCCTTTTAATAGAAGTATTACAACTAATACATGAAGAAGTCCTGATGAAATTAGAATATCACCATTTTGCAACACCTAATGAATTAATGGACCTTGGCAATGATCATTGGTGGCTGCTAAGCAGAGAGAAAACCAGAAATATGCCTCAAGACGGAAGGACAAAATGCTACTAGACAAAAAAAAAAAAAAAATCAAACCTGAGTTTGATCCTAAGTTTGATTAACCTTCTAGCTCTAACTACCAGTTTACGGGAAATACAGGAAACAGAGAAACATATCAATTAAACCACAGGGATGCGGTCAACAAAATCCAGTTGAGGAGAAACTCTAAAGGACAAATGAAAGATAATAATAAACAAATAAATTATAAGAAAACAAATTATAAGAAAAATTCAACATTTAACAAATATCTTCAACGAATAAATTATTAGAAAAAAATAGGAGGGGAAATCAATAGATTAGAAAAGACTTAAAAGACATGTTAATCAATGGCAGCATATGAACTTCATTTCATTTTTTTTTTTCTTGTGGCAAGGTCTCTCTCTGTTGCCCAGGCTGGAGTGTAGTAGTGCAGTCACAGCTCGCTGCAGCCTCGACATCCCAAGCTCAGGTGATCCTTCCACCTCAGCCTTTTGAGTAGCTGGAACCGCAGGTGCACACCAGCACAGCCAGGTAATTTTCGTATTTTTCGTAGAGACAGGGTTTTGCCATGTTGCCCAGGCTGGTCTTGAACTGGACTCAAGTGATCCACCTGCCTCAGCCTCCCAAAGTGGGGGGATTACAGGCACAAGCCACGGCACCTGGCTCATTTCAATCTTGATTCAAACAAACTGTAGGTAAGGTGTGGTGGCGCATGCTGTAATCCTAGCACTTTGGGAGGCCAGTGAGCTCAGGAGTTCGAGACCAGCCTGAACAACATGATGGAACCCCCACCTCTACAAATACAAAATAATTAGCCAGGCACAGTGGGGCTCCTGTAGTCCCAGCTACTCAAGAAGCAGAGGTTGGGAAGATAGCTTGAGCCCAGGAGGTTGAGGCTGCAGTGAGCTGAGATCATGCCGCTGCACTCCAGCCTGGGAGACAGAATGAGACCCTGTCTCAAAAAAATAAATAAACAAAAAAACTAAAAATGTGAGACAATTGGAGAAATATAAACACTGAATTTTGTCAATACTGACTGGATATATGCTCATATAAACAAATTATTGTATTGTTAATTCATTTAGATGTAATGATGGTGTGATTATGTCTAAAAACTAGTCCTTATCGGTCAGGCACAGTGTCTCATGCCTGTTATCCTAGCACTTTGGAAGGCCGAGGTGGGCAGATCACGAGGTCAGGAGTTCAAGACCAGCCTGGCCAACATGGTGAAACCCCCACCTCTACTAAAAATACAAAAAATTAGCCAGGCGTGGTGATGCACGCCTGTAATCCCAGCTACTCGGGAGGCTGAGGCAGGAGAATTGCTTGAACCCAGGAGGCAGAGGTTGCAGTGAGCTGAGATCATACCACTGGACTCCAGCCTGGGTGACAGAGCTAGACTCTGTCTTGAGGAAAAAAAAAAAAAAC
The DNA here is from genome assembly GCF_047675955.1 of Chlorocebus sabaeus. Classification (NCBI taxonomy): domain Eukaryota; kingdom Metazoa; phylum Chordata; class Mammalia; order Primates; family Cercopithecidae; genus Chlorocebus; species Chlorocebus sabaeus. The sequence continues at coordinate 128,691,653 of NC_132933.1, forward strand.
TAGTCCTTATCTCTTAGAGATACATGAACAAAATATTTACAGATAAAATGATACGATATGATATCAGAAACAGCACGGAAAATAACATGGGGGTTTCAGGGTGAAGTGTGTGAGGGAATATACATGAAACAAGATTGAAGTTGGATGATGGACATAGTTGGATGATGGACATATGGAGGTTTGTTGCATTATTCTCTTTGTATATGTATTGGAAATGTTCCATAACAAGTTTAAAATATGTATAATATATACCCATAATATATATACACATAGAAAAAATTACCTTCAAATTTCAAAGAATCTTTGGAGTAGGGCAAGCATTACAGATATTAGTGGCCTCCTTTCTCACACTTTTCTGTGAACCATATAACACTACTCATTTGCAAAACAATTAGCAGAATTAAGCAATGAAATATATAAAAACTAGACCACTTATGATTAAGAAAACAGCAATAGTTTTCGAATTTACAAGGGAACACCTTGGTAAAGATGCAGATTCCCAGGCCCCAACTCCTGGAAATTCTGATCTAGTCGATGTGATGGTTAATTTTAATGTGTCCACTTGAATGGGCTACAGGATGCCTAGATAGCTGGTAAAACATTATTTCTAAGTGTGTCTGTGAGTGTGTTTCCAGAAAAGATTCGCATTTGAATCAGTAGCCTAAGTAAAGAAGGTCAGGCTGGGTGCAGTGGCTCACGCCTGTAATCCCAGCAATTTGGGAGGCCGAGGAGAGCAGATCACTTGAGGCCAGGGGTTCAAGACCAGCCTGGCCAACATGGTGAAACCCCATCTCTTCTAAAAATACAAAAAGTTAGCCAGGCGTGGTGGTGAGTGCCTGTAACCCCAGCTACTCGGGAGGCGAGGCAGGAGGGTCACTTGAGCCCACGAGGCAGAGGTTGCAGTGAGCTGAGATTGCACCACTGTACTCCAGCCTGGGTGACAGAGTGAGACTCCATCTCAAAAAAAAAAAAAAAAAGGATCTGCTGTTACCAACGCGGGTGAACATCATCCAATCTGTTGAGGCCCTAAATAGAACAAAAATTCAGAGGAAAGGTGTATTCTCTTCTTGAGCTGCCCTGGGACATTGGATTTCCTGGTTTTCAGGGCTTTGGACTCAGATCAAATTACACCACCGGTTTGCCTTGTTCTCCAGCTTGCATTAGGCAGATCGTAAGACTGCTTGGCCTCCATAATCACATAAGACAATTTTCATAATAAATCTCCTCTTATATATCTATGTACATATCTTATTGGCTCTGTTTCTCTCTGGAGAACCCTGACTGATACAGTAGGTATGGGATAGGGCCAGTTTAACCAGGAGTCCTGGTGATGCACAGACAAGTCATCCACACACCAATGACACTTTAAGAAATGTTAGTACATCCTTGTAAATGCCTCTTTGCCCACATGTATAAGAGTTTTTCTTGGAGTATAAATAAGTAAAATTTTCAGAATATGGCACATTTTCAATATTACTCTCCAAAATGGCTATCCTAATATACATTCCCTCCAGCAGAATATGAGAATTCCCAACTCCCTCTTCCTTCATAACTCTTGATGTGCTCATCCTTTTTGACAATCTAATAAGTGAGAAATGGTAAAATTGTTTTAATTGACATTTCCTTGATAACAAGTAAGTTCAAGGTATCTGACTCTTTATTAGCTATAGTTTTCCTCATCTGAAAATTGCCTTGGAATAAACTTTGTCTGCTTTTCTATTGTTCTTATTCATTTCTAGAAATACTTTCTACATTCTGAATATAATTATTTGCTAATTATGTATGTTACAAATATCATTTCCTTGTCTGCTGCTTGTCTTTTAACTTACTTTGTCTAAGGTAGTTTTTCCTTTTTTTTTTTTTTTTGAGATGGAGTCTTGCTCTGTCGCCCAGGCTGGAATGCAGTGACACGATCTCGGCTCACTGCAATCTCCGCCTCCCAGGTTCACGCCATTCTCCTGCCTCAGCCTCCCGAGTAGCTGGGACTACGGGCACCCGCCACCACGCCCGGCTAATTTTTTGTATTTTTAGTACAGACAGGGTTTCACTGTGTTAGCCAGGATGGTCTCGATCTCCTGACCTCGTGATCTGCCCGCCTCAGCCTCCCAAAGTGCTGGGATTATAGGCGTGAGCCACCACGCCCGGCCTAAGGTAGTTTTTCTAGTTGCACATCTTAAAGTCAATTAAAATCCTGGGGAACTTTTTCTTTTAAATGAAACAGGGTCTCACTATGTTGCCCAGGCTGGTCTCGAACTCCTGGCCTCAAAAGAGATCCACCCACCTCAGCCTCCCAAAGTGCTGGGATTACAGGCATGAGCCACAACACCCAGCCAAATTAATGTCTTTATATTTATTTAGTTAGTTTGAGATGGAGTTTCACCCTTTTGCCCAGGCTGGAGTGAAGTTGCAGGATTACACCTCACTGCAACCTCTGGTTCCCAGGTTCAAGCGATCACACCTCAGCCTCCTGAGTAGCTGGGATTACAGGTGCGCACCCCCACACCCAGGTAATTTTTGTATTTTTAGTAAAGACGGGGTTTCTCCATATTGGCCAGGTTGGTCTCGAACTCCTGACCTCAGATGATCCTCAGCCTCCCAAAGTTCTAGGATTACAGGCGTGAGCCACCAAACCCAGCCCCAAATTAATGTCTTTAAATTCACCAATACCAATATACATTTTGTGGAATTAAGAAATTTGCTGTAGGCACATGACCAGTGAGTACTTTAATGCTGGTACATGCTTGGACTTTCTGGTTTTCTTGGTTGGTTGGTTTTTTGTTTTTTTTTTTTTTAGACAAAGTCTCCATCTGTTGTCCAGGCTGGAGTGCAGTGGCGCGATCTCAGCTCACTGCAAGCTCCGCCTGCCGGGTTCACGCCATTCTTCTGCCTCAGCCTCCCAAGTAACTGGGACTACAGGCGCACGTCCCCATGCCCGGCTAATTTTTTGTACTTTTAGTAGAGATAGGATTTCACCGTGTTAGCCAGGATGGTCTTGATCTCTTGACCTCCTGATCCACCTGCCTCGGCCTCCCAAAGTGCTGGTATTACAGGTATGAGCCACTGCGCACTGCCGACTTTCTGTTTTTGTCCTAAATTTTCTTTTCTTTAAAACCTTCCTTACCAAAAATACATCTTTATAACTTTCTTCACATCTCTCCTCTACTTCCTGGTTCCTTTCTACCTTGTTTCCTGAAAAACATTTTAAAGTCTGTAATTTGAATTAATCTTCAGATAACTTCTGAATTAGATAAAATTATTCTTTCTCTCAATAAAAACACATCTTCTTGAGTACATATTACATACATAATTATATCTTAACTAGAATTCTTTTCCTTAGTAACTTTAAATTTTGAAAACCTGGGAAGCAAGAAATCCTGAGCTGCCTATCACATATTAGCTTTTTATAAATGAGAACCATTCCATGATTTTTCGAAACATGTTTCCCCATATCATAATCTTTTCTTAACTGGAAATGACCCAGACATCCAATGACCGGCAAAAATAACTTTAAGATTTTAAGTTACACAAAAAGTTCACCTATAGCACTTACTCATTGATATTTTATTTGTTTTTACCAGTTTATCTAGATTATTTATAAATCATTTCCTTGTTATCTATTTTACAAACTGTGAATATCAAGTGTTCACCTTTTAAGAAACTTAAGGGTAACTACATGGGCATTTTCACCAATAACTCAGAATATTCTGCTGTTTTTTTCATTAAACCAATAAGATTAAATTAGTCTTACTTATTTAAAAATGTGCATAAAGATCATTTCGTTTTGGCTGGGTTTATAGTTTTATAACCTTCTGTGCCAAACCCTGATACCTCAAGGTATCTAGCAAAGACAAATATAAAACCCAAACAAAAATGTATACTGACAACTCTGAAGACATTTCTATTTTTATTTTGCCAATAATTTTATTTATTTGTATGTATTTGTTTGTTTTTTGAGACAGAGTCTCCATCTGTTACCCAGGCTGGAGTACAGTGGTGCCATCTCGGCTCACTGCAACCTCCACCTCCTGAGTTCAAGTGATTCTCCTGCCTCAGCCTCCCGAGCAGCTGGGACTAGAGGCTAACCCAACACCACGCCTGGCTAATTTTTGCATTTTTAGTAGAGACGAGGTTTCACCATGTTGGCCAGACTGGTCTCGAACTCCTGACCTCCAATGATCTGCCCACCTCGGCCTCCCAAAGTGCTGGGATTACAGGTGTGACCCACCGTGTCCAGCCTCAGTTGGGCTTGTTCAACCTGCAAATGGGAATTCCTTTACAAATTTCCCAAACTGAAAGGAGCAGATCCTGCTGTCTGCTGTCTGGGCCCACAAAGTGCACTCATCCTATCTGGATGCGGTTGTCAAATTTCAAAGGCTGTTCTTCCGAGGCAATCAGGAACACTGTTGAGGCTGGCTGCAGAGGGGCCAGAGAGAAGGAAACTCACCTCCAGCCAAAATTGCGTGGGCAGCTGCTTAGGAGGGCTTCTGAGATTCCCGGCAGCCCATCGCAGCCAAGCCACAAGCAAAGCATGCTGGGTCAGAGAACCAAAATCTGTTACTAAAACACAAGGGGCTCCATCTAGGTTCTGCTGCTCGCAGCACAGAAAGACAAATCACTGAGACAATAATGTTTGCCAGGGAAGAAGGTTTTAATCAGATGCAGCAGCCAAGGAGATGGAAGATCAGTCTCAAATCCATCTCCCTGACCAACTAAAATTAGGGGTTTATATAGCAGGAAAGAAATGTAACTATGTATGGGAAAACAGAGGAAGCAATCATGATGAATGAGGGGTCTGGTGTCTTAATGTCTGGATGCAATGATCTGGTGAGTTTCAGTTATTTGATACCTTTTGAGAGGCCTGGTATCTCCTTGTCTGGATCTGGTGAGTTTCAAGTTTTAAGACCAGAAGGGTCAATTTCTATGTTTATCAAAAACAAACAAACAAACAAACAAAACCTGTTTTGGCCAGATGCAGTGGCTCATCCCTGTAATCCCAGCACTTTGGGAGGCCAAGGCAGGCGGATCACCTGAGGTCAGGAGTTCGAGACCAGCCTGGCCAACATGTTGAAACCTGGTCTCTACCAAAAATACAAAAATTAGCAGGCCGTGGTGGCAGGCACCTGTATTCCCAACTACGTGGGAGAATGAGGCAGGAGAATTGCTTGAAGCTGGGAGGTAGAGGTTGCAGTGAGCCAAGATGGCGCCACTGCACTCCAGGCTGAGTGACAAAGGGAGACTCCAACCCAAAAAAACAAACAACCAAAAAAACTGTCTATGGGGGCCGGGCGCGGTGGCTCACGCCTGTAATCCCAGCACTTTGGGAGGCCGAGACGGGCGGATCACGAGGTCAGGAGATCGAGACCATCCTGGCTAACACGGTGAAACCCCATCTCTACTAAAAATACAAAAAATTAGCCGTGCGTGGTGGTGGGCTCCTGTAGTCCCAGCTACTCGGGAGGCTGAGGCAGGAGAATGGCGTAAACGCGGGAGGCAGAGCTTGCAGTGAGCCGAGATCGCGCCACTGCACTCCAGCCTGGGCAACAAAGTGAGACTCTGTCTCAAAAAAAAAAAAAAAAAAAAAACTGTCTATGGGACTGTTAGGTTGATTTCAATATTAGCTTATAATTTTCTTTCCATGTGAGATCTTTTTCCAGTTTTTTGGTTTTTGGTTTTTGTTGTTGTTGTTTTTTGAGGCAGAGTCTTGCTCTGTAGCCCAGGCTGGAGTGTAGTGGCACAATCTCAGCTCACTGCAGCCCTGAGCTTCCCAGGCTCAAGCAATCCTCCCACCTCAGCCTTCAGAGTAGCTGGGACTACAGAAGTGCACCACCACACCTGGCAAATTTTTGTATTTTTTGTAGAGATGCGTTTCGCCATGTTGCCCAGGCTGGTCTTGAACCAGTGGACTCAAACGATCCGCCCACCTCGGCCTCCCAAAGTGCTGGGATTACAGGTATGAGCCTCTGGACCTGGCCTTTTTCCAGTTTTCATATTAAGGTTAATGTAGCTTCTTAAATGAGTTGGATAGCATTCTCTTTTATTATTGTTATTTAAATAATTAAGAGTTCTCTGTTTTCTTGTGGGTTGAGCAGTACTCTCCTATAGAAGCCTCTGGGCCTGGTTGTATTTTCTTTATGTGTGTGACTATTTTAGGTGACTAGGTAGCTTCACTATTGTATCAGTTCATTAATGGTCTCTGTCTGAATTCTATTACCTCTTGAATTCATTTAGAAAATTTATATTTTTCTAGAAAAGTGTCTATTTCATTGTGAGTTTTCTAATGCATTTCTATAGAGGAGATCATAATAATCTACGAGTTTTGGAAACTTTACTGTTTCTATCATAGTGTGCCCTTTTTCCTTTGTACTATTGTCTATTATGCCTCTTATTTTTCTCAATTAGTTTTCCAAGTGATTAACCTGTTTTAAATTCTCTTAAATTAATTGACTTTCAGTTTTGTTGATCACCTATTGTTCCTTGTTTTCCTTGTTTATAACATTCTGCTTTTATACTTACTGTTTTCTTCCTTCAATTGTCTTTGAGTTTACTAATATGGTTGCTTATGGCAGTTTGGTCATCATCCCCCAATATCTTTTTCCCTTTCCTTCAGAGATACAGAATTGTAATTGGACTCAGGACTTCTTATCTAAACTCCATAGTTCCTAATCCCCTTTGCTGCTACCTGTCATCATATGACCAAGTTCTGACCAATGGAATGGAGGACCCCTTCAGGGTCTTGCTTTTTTTCCTTCTTTTTTTTTTTTTTTTTTGAGACAGTGTCTCCCTCTTGTCATCCAGGCTGGAGTGCATTGGCACCATGAATCATGACTCATTGCAGCCTGTACCTCCTGGGCTCAAGCGATCCTCCCACCTCAGCCTCCCAAGTAGCAGGAACCACAGGTTTGCTGCCATACCCAGCTAATTTTTTTATTTTTTTGTAGAGACGGGGTCTCACTATGTTGCCCAGGCTGCTCTTGAACTCTTGGGTCTCTTGAACTCCATATCAGCCTCCCAAAGTGCTGAGTTTACAGGCAGGAGCCATCTCACCCAGCCCAGGTCTTGCATTTAAAAAAAATATGTGTGTGCACTCTCTTAAGCTCATTTCCACTGTCTGATTACTGAAAGGTGATGACAACCAGATAGTGCTACTTTTGACATGTAAATAAAAGGCTTATGTTGCGTTTGACATAAATGACGGCCAACCCTGGACCTGCCACCTACCACAAGACTATCTTATGAGAAGAAAATAGTGGTCTATCTTATTTAAGTTTCTATGTTTTGGGGACTCATTGATAAAAGTACTGAGCCTGGCCAGGTGTGGTGGCTCACGCCTATAATCCCAGCACTTTGGGAGGCCGAGGTGGGTGGATCACCTGAGGTCAGGAGTTCAAGACCAGCCTGGCCAACACAGTGAAATTCCATCTCTACTAAAAATACAAAAATCAGCCAGGCGTGATGGTGTGCCCCTGTAATTCCAGCTACTCAGAAGGCTGAGGTGGGAGAATTGCTTGAACCGGGAGGCAGAGGCTGCAGTGAGCTGAGATTCTGCCACTGCACTGCAGCCTGGGCAACAGAGCGATACCTCATCTCAAAAAAAAAAAGTACTGAGTACTGATTCTCTATCTTTTCTGAACATTCTGATCATTAAGTGTAAATTTTTGTGTGTAATATATGCATTAAAAACTTTAATTTCTGTCTAAATACCACCTTTCATCACCCAAGTTTTGTTTTTGTTTTTGTTTTTGTTTTTAAGACTGGGTCTCACTCTGATGTCCAGGCTGCAGTGCAGTGGCGCAGACATGGCTCACTGCAGTCTCCTCCTCGGCTCAAGTCATCCTCTCACCTCGGCCTCCCAAACTGCTGGGATTACAGGCATGAGCTACCACACCCAACCCACACAACCTTTCATGGATTCTGTTCTGTTGCTGTTCAGCTCTAAATATTTTGTAATTTTCTTTTCAGTTTCTTTTTTTTAACCTGGTCATTATCTAGAAATGTTTTTAAATGCCCCTACTAGGGGCAGGGGAAAGTTATACTCTCATTCTATTACTTATACCAAATTTGATTTCTTGAAGCCAGAGAGTATGCTCTCTATCAGTGCTGTTCAAACCATCCGCAGTGAAAAACCAACTTAAAAAAATTTTCCAATCTGTTGCACACTGATATTTCTGTAAGATATAATAAGAATAAATCACTAGAAAAATAGAATTTTAAAATGATGTATAAAATACAAAGCCAAATTTTTACTGTTAAAGGCAGCAGACATAAAAATATGTTATAAAAGTTTCTAAACACTCTCAATTTCTGTATTTATCTCATTACAGATGGGTAACAAGGAGTTCACTGACTGGCACCACTCTACAAACTATATTCGTAATGGCACTGGGGTTTATACAATATATATAACATATAACATAATGCACAACTACCTTACATAATGACCCTTCAGTTAACATTTGCCAAAGCAGCTCTTGAAAATTATATCACCTTTTGAACAAAGACTCCTTTTTTTAATGACATAATGACTTTTCACCCCCAACATACATTTAAATAAATATGCTAAAAGAAGTGATAATTCAACATTACAGCTTAATGCAAAAATACACTCACCAATTATAGGACGTAAGAATTCCTACTCAGAGACTATCATATGGAACGAATTTGGATCGTGCCCTGTACTTGAATGAACCGCAATGTGTTCTGCTTATTTATTTCTTTTAGCATACAGACATCAAGCAAAAGAAATAAACATCCCAAATTGAGAACAAAACAGGAAGAAGCAGCTGGTAGAACTGTGGAAAGTTTTGTAATTCCCGAAAAGGTGAGGCAGGCCAAGGACACAGTAAAAGTAAAGTTTCAATGAAGTCTGAATTGTGCATACAAAACTTCAAAGGGCCCTGGCAACAGAGCTCCCACTTTATGGTAATAACATTACATTGTTCTTAAGAATTTCTGAGTTTGAAAAAATAAAAAATAATAAAATAAAATCATTATATTGAGGGAAAATATCACATAAAAATGAAGTAGGTATTAATAGTAAAGAGAGTCGGTATTACACGACCTGGTCTGGTGAGGAGTTGGGGGTTTTCACTGTAAAGAATGACTTTGTGGGTAGACAAAAAATGGTTTATGAAAAAGGTTTAACTGAGCCTGCACCCTGGAGCAGAGCTTCTGAAACTTTGATGTGCACACAAATCACCCACGGATGTGGTGGAAATGCTCGTTCTGGTTCAGGGGTCCAGGCCGGGGCCTGAGAGTCTGCGTTTCCAACAGGATCTCAGGTGCGGCCTTTGGAGCTGCTGGGCTGCACAGCAGGGGTCTCTAGGATCCTGCAGAGCTGTTGCGTTTCCGCTGGCTTTGCAGAAAGTCTGTGTCACCAAGTCCTATATCGCACACACCTGCCAGTACCACTGCTAGAAAAACAATAGGGGACCCGGACGAGGCAGAAACCCATTCCCCCGGGTGACCTGTGGGAAGGGGCTGAGGCAGGTGGTGGCTTAAGATTCCTCCCCTGTCCCTTGGATGGCCCTTGGATGGAAGGTTGGGGTGGAAGAAGGAGTCAACTGCTCTCATAATTAATACTTTCACCAAGGCCAAGCCCTGAGGAATTCCCACATTCGGAGGTGGAGGAGAGAGAAAATTATGAGAGAGATGACAGATACGGAGAACAGAGAATGCGGCACCAACACACAGATAGTTACCATTCCTGGCCAAGAGATGCAATCATGAAAGAGCTTTGGAAACAATTTTCCTAAACTTAAGAAAGATCAGTATCTGCAGACTGAAGGAATTTACCACGTTTCAGGAGAATCAGCTATCTACACGTACATACATTTGGCAACAATTGTTTTTTACTTTTTTATTTTTGAGCAGAGTCTTTCTCTGTGGCCCAGGCTGGAGTGCATTGGCGCCATCTCGGCTCCCTGCAACCTCCGCCTCCCAGGTTCAAGCAATTCTCCTGCCTCAGCCTCCCAAGTAGCTGGGACTACAGGCACATGCCACCATGGCTGGCTAATTTTTGTAGTTTTAGTAAGAGACGGGGTTTCACCATATTGGCCAGTCCTGGCCTCAAGTAATCCTCCTACCTTGGCCTCCCAAAGTGCTGGGATTACAGGCATGAGCCACTGCTCCTGGCCCGACAATTTTTAACTACAAGGAAAAAAACTCCTGCAATCATGATGACAGGAGGAAACAGATCGTCTTTTCTTGAGGACTTGCCTTGTGTCTGACACATACTTGGTGCTTTACACGAATTCTCTTATTTAAACCACACAGCATCCCAATAAAGGGGCGGCGCTGGCCCGGAAGTTGGCTGGATGCAGGAACTCAACCGATGTTGTCCGGGTCCCTCTGCTCTCCAGCTGCTCAGCTCCGGTTGGTTCTGTGTGGTAGCCTGAGCCTCTCCTACTGCAGACAGGCTTCCAGGTGAGGCCCGGGCAGCTCCAGGTTCACATAATCCTAGCTCAGGAACCGCAGAAGGGAGAAAGAGTCTCCCTCCTGGTTTGCCCATAGCAGGACTCCTGTTGTCTTCAAGGTACACGCTCAACACTTAGATCCAGCACAGTGGCCAACAGAGTTCAGTGAGATATTGGTCAGGGGGTGAAGCTACTATGATTGGAAGTCCCACCTGAATCAAAAGGTGGGAGTGAAAAAAACCCAAACAACTAAAAGGGAGGAAGGATGGTTTGGCCAACAAATGCAAAGGGTCCACGAAAAGGAGGGTCTATGAGTGGCCCCACATTACAGGAGAGATCAACTTGTCCAAGGTCACACATCCAGTAAAATAGGAAAGCCAGGACTCAAACCAAGGCAGTCCAACCCCAGACTCTTAACCACCCTGCTCTAAGGAAACAAAGCCTATTTGGTTTCAGAATTCTCTGCAAAATTAGCTTTCAGAATTATCTGCAACATTAGCTTTCAGAAGAAAATGGAGCAACAGCTGGACTTTCTGGAGAAAAAGATTGTAACTGAAGATTCATACACTCTGCCAAATTGTCTTTCACAATTTCAGGATCGCTAAAAAGCATTAAACACACACCATGTGACAGGCACTGTTCTGAGTGCTTTATATGTATATTGAGCCATTCACTCCATGAACAACTCTATAATACAGGACTTCTTATCCTTATTTCACAAATGAGAAAACCAAAGCCCAAAGAAGTTAGGTAACTTACCTAAGAGTCTGGATTGCGTCTAGGCAGTCTGATCTTCCGAGCTATGCTGTGAACTTCTCTGATCTCAGAATATGGGATGTCTCCTTTTATTAAACCTTCTTTAATTTATTTCAGCAATGTTTTGTGGTTTTCAATCATTCTTCAAATATTTTCTCTTCTCCTTTCTCCTTTTCTTTTTCTAGTATTCCCATTACATGTATATTGGTGTGTGGTTAATGGTGTCCCAGATTTCTGTGAAGCTGTTAATTTTTCTTCATTCTTTTTCTTACTCTGTTCTTAAGATTGCATAATCTCTATAGATCTTCCAATTTTCTTTCTTTCTTTTTCTTTCTTCCTTCCTTCCTTCCTTCCTTCCTTTCTTCCTTTCTTCCTTTTTTCCTTCTTTCTCTGCCTCTCTCTCTCTTTCTCTCTTTCTTCCTTCCTTTCTTTTTTTCTTTCTTGGCATACCCGAGTGTATTTGGGGCGCACTGGGGTGAGAGGGCCCTGCAGCTAGCAGAAGGTGTTGGGCCTCTTGGTAGTGAAGCATGGCTTGTGCTGATGGCGCAGGACGTGGCGGAGCAGCAGGAACTTGATGTTGGAGTCGTGGAACTGCACTTGCTACCTGTAATCTCCTCCAGTGGGCCAGGGTGTGGTGCTGGGCACCCATGTCGAGATCTATAAAAAGGAGGAGGGGGCAGGGTAACCGCATTTCCTGGGTTCTAGGCATTTGGCAGACCTCCTATCGAGTACCTGTCTGGTGACCTGGTACATTCTGTCAGGCACAGCCATTGCCTGGGGGCCGTGACTTGGGGCTGACTGGGGGGCCAGATGGCCACAGCCTCTGGTCCCAGCAGGCACTGGCCACCAGGGAGGTAAGCCTCTAAGTTCACTTTAAGGAGCATGGCCACAGCCACCAAAGATAATGAGATTCGCTTGCTGTTTGCAGCTCTGTTTAAACCATCACTTCAAGAAACAGTGAATCTTCAGGTTTAGGTGCAACTGATTCTTTTTTTCTTTTTTTTTTAAGGGACAGCTGTCCCAGAGGGTAACACCAATTAATTTTGATGCTTTTTTCTTTAGTGCATTATTATTATTTATTTATTTATTTATGACAAGGTCTCACTCTGTCACCCAGGCTGGAGTGCAGTGGCACAGTCATAGCTCACTGCAGTCTCAACCTCCTGGGCTCAAGCAATCCTCCCACCTCAGCCCCCTGATTAACTGTGACTGCAGGTGCATGCCACCACACCCTGCTAATTTGCTGCTTTTTTTTTTTTTGTAGAGGCAGGGTTTCGCCATGGGTTTTGCCCAGGCTGGTCTCAAACTCCTGGGCTCAAGCGATCTGCCTGCCTCGGCCTACCAAAGTGCTGGGATTACAGGTGTGAGCCACTGTGTCTGGCCTCCTTTACCTTTTTTTTTTTTTTTTTTTGACAGGGTCTCACTCTGTCACCCAGGCTGGAGTGCTGTGGCACACAATCTCAGTTCACTACAACGTCTGCCTCCCAGGCTTAAGTGATCCTCCTACCTCAGCCTCCCTAGTAGATGCGACTCCACGTCCGCACCACCAAACCCGGCTAATTTTTATATTTTTAGTAGAGACGGGGTTTCACCATGTTGGCCAGGCTGGTCTTGAACTCCTGACCTCAGGTGATCTGCCCACCTCGGCCTCCCAAAGTGCTGGGATCACAGGCGTGAGCCACTTTGCCTGGCCTCCTTTAACCCTTTAAACATGGTTTCCCCTGGTTTTTTGAATATATTTGTAATAGCTGCTTTGAGGTTTTGCTAAGTTCAACCCATTGACCCCTCAAAAGCAATTTCTATTGCCTGCTTTTTCCTTATGTATTGGTCACACTTTCCTTTTTCTTGCATGTCTTGTAATTTTTTTTTGTTGTCGAAAACGACATTTTAGAGACTATGGTAGCAACTCTGGATACTGATTCCCCCTTACCTACCTACAGGACCTATTGTATTTGCTTGTTATTTGTTTAGTGACTTGATTGGACTGGTTTGGTGAAGTCTAGGTTCCCACGCAATGTGGAGCTGCTAGTGTTTTCCTCAGAGGCCACAGCCTTGGGCACACACAGTCTCCATGACCCCCAGGGATGACCGACTCTAGGCTCTCTATTTCCCTGATCAACTTGTTAAGCTTTTGGCTGGTCTACTTCACACCCACTTGTTAGCCTCTTCTAATTTCTAGGTGATTGTTCTATGGATTTTTTTTTTTTTTTTTTTTTTTTTGACAGAATCTCCTTCTGTTGCCCAGGTTGGAGTATAATGGTGTGATCTTGGCTCGCTGCAACCTCCACCTTCCCAGTTCAAGTGATTCTCCTACCTCAGCTTCCTGACTAGCTGGGATTACAGGCGTCCACCAACATGCTTGGCTAATTTTTGTATTTTTAGTAGAGATAGGGTTTCCCCATGTTGGCCAGGCTGGTCTCGAACTCCTGACCTCAAATGATCTGCCCGCCTCGGCCTCCTGAAGTGCTGGAATTACAGGCGTGAGCCACCACACCTGGCCAGCAATCTGTTCTTTTGGTTTGCCTCTCCTGCTGGACAGAACCTCTGTACCACTACTCCTGAGCTGGAAAGGGGGAGGAAGATGGTGGCCTGCTTTTCCCAGGGTGACACACTTGCTCTTCAAGAGGGGCACTGGACAAAGACAGTAGCCCCTGGTCTTCTCATCTCCCTCCTCCTGGTGTGGAAACTCTACCCTGTGAGTAAGCAAGGCACAGTACTGCAGCCTGCCTCCATGCAGTAGAACTTCTGCTCTAAGGTGGAGACTGGAAGGAGGAGGGAACTCCAATCCTCTGCCCTGCAGTTGCCTGGAATACGACTTCTGTAACACAGAACTGGTGGTGATGAAAGATGCTGATGGCCTGCCCTTCCTGGAGTAAAACCATAGCCCTACTCTGGGATCTGGGAAGAAAGGGTGCCCCATCTTCCTGGCTGTGTTTTCCCAGAGTAGAGCTTCTAACACACTGAGCTTGAGGTGGGAGGACAGGAAGCATTTTGGGGTTCAAATGCCACAGACTCCCATTGTTCTCCCCAAGGTTTAGTAGGTAGATTTTCTTGAATAAGTTTCTCCACTTGAGCAGTTCAAGACCAGCCTGGGAGGTTGAGGCTGCAGTGAACCATGATCATGCCCCTGTACTCTGTCCTGGGCAACAGAGCAAGATCCTATTCCCCCCAAAAAATATGAAGACAAAAAGACAAAAACAATAATAATTTTCACCAGTTAAAGTTTGTTCCATTTGGGAGTATATCTACTGATCTCCTCATCCCACTATTTTGGAAGTCCTCTACCTCAATCAGGTTTTTTTAAAGGTAAAAATAAGTTTGTTTGGTAATATTATAAATTCATGGGCTCAAACTTATTTGATGTGTTTCAATCAACTGCAATTATTTCTATTGATACTCAAATTATTTTAATTTTGGCTAGTAGGAACTTTTAAGTTGGCTCCTTAGTCCTTTTGATGGGAACCTAGCAATTATTGATAACTTTCTTGCTATTAAAATACCTTATACAGGCCAGGCGCGGTGGCTCATGCCTGTAATCCCAGCATTTTGGGAGGCCGAGGCAGGAGGATCACCTGAGATTGGGAGTTCAAGACCAGCCTGACCAACATGGAGAAACCCCATCTCAACTACAATACAAAAATTAACCGAGCATGCTGGCCCATAATCCCAGCTACACGGGAGGCTGAGGCAGGAGAATCGTTTGAACCTGGGAGGTGGAGGCTGCAGTGAGCTGAGATGGTGCCATTGCACTCCAGCCTGAGTGACAAGAGCGGAACTCCGTCTCACAAAAAAAAAAAACAAAAACAAACAAACAAACAAAAAAAACAAAAAAACCACACCTTATACATTACTTTCCCAATACCCACAGAATGCTTTTGGAAAACTGAAAGGTTGCATTCGCCAGTATCAAAAGGAGTGTATATGCCTTCCAAGGAACTGAAGAAGATAAAAAGCAAACACTCAAAAGGGAGAAGAAAAAAAACAATAGAAAAACTGTAAGACTGGGCGCAGTGGCTCACGCCTGTAATCCCAGCACTTTGGGAGACCGAGGAGGGCAAATCACTTGAGGTCAGGAGTTCGAGACCAGCCTGGTTAACATGGCGAAACCCCCACATCTACTAAAAATACAAAAAAATTAGCTAGGTGTAGTGGCATGCGCCTGTAGTCCCAGCTCAGGAGTCTGAGGCACAAGAATTGCTTCAACCCAGGCGGCAGATGTTGGCAGTGAGCTGAGATCGCACCACTGCACTCCAACCTGGGGCAACAGAGCAAGACTCCAGCTCAATAAAAAATTTTCAAAAAAGAAAAATCATAAAAGAAAACAATGACAAGGAAACATTAAAAATAGCATAGGAAAATATGGCAGGTGCAGTGGCTCACACCTGTAATCCCAGTACTTTGAAAGGCCGAGGCAGGATTGCTTGAGCCCAGGAATTTGAGACAAGCCTGGGCAATATAGTGAGACATTGTCTTTACAAAAAATTTTAAAAATTAGCTGGGAGTGGTGAGGGGTGCCTGTAGTCCCAGCTGCTTAGGAGGCTGAGGTGGGAGGATCACTTGAGTCCAGGAAATGGAAATTGCAGTGATCCAAGATCACCTCACTGCACTCCAGCTACGGAGAAGGACCCTGTCTTAAAAACAAAAACAAGAAAAGAAAAATATGACCTGTATAATAAAACAGATGAGGCCGGGTGCGGTGGCTCACGCCTGTAATCCCAGCCCTTTGGGAGGCTGAGGCGGGTGGATCATGAGGTCAGGAGATCAAGACCATCCTGCTAACATGGTGAAACCTGTCTCTACTAAAAATACAAAACATTAGCCGGGCGTCGTGGCAGGCCCCTGTAGTCCCAGCTACTCAGGAGGCTGAGGCAGAAGAATGGTGTGAACCTGGGAGGCGGAACTCGCAGGGAGCCGAAATCGTGCCACTGCACTCCAGCCTGGGTGATGTATTAGCAATGATAAATGTAAATGGACTCTACTCCTCTATTAACAATTAAGATCCCCAAATTGAATTCAGATTTCAATTTTATGTTATTTAAAATAAGCACAAAATGCAACAAAAAGATTAAAATAAGAAAAGGGGACATATATAAAACAAATGCAAATTAGGAGAAATCAAAGATGAAAATACATTAATAGAATTTGACACTCCATAAATAAATAAATGGCATTGAAATTAATGAAGTGAATTTATTAAGGATAAAGAATCACTTAATAATAAGTCTCAACAGCTTCCTGGAAAGAAACACATACAGCAGACAATATACCTATTTTTCCTAGTGCCTGTGCAATGTTTAAAAAAACTGAATATACAGTATAGCTGGACTAACAGTGGCACTTAAATAGGGTTCAGTTGCTAAAGAAGACTCACAGGACCCCAAATGACAAAGCTTACAAGTCTACACTTTATTACAGGGAGGGGACCCACTATAGCAAGAGCATGAAAGTCAGGCTATCCACCAAGCACACGACTCCACAAGGGGCCTGGAGAGGCCAGGTGCAGGCTCTTCCTGTCTTTTCTTTCTGGTACTACCACGTGTTCCATGCGCATCTTGTATTTTTCCTGCCCTAGACCTAGAGGCAGCCATTTCTTCAAGGAGCTCTGGTTTCCTTTATTATTGGAGACTGGTATTTGGAAACGAAGATCTGGGTGCTAAGTGTGCTCAGTGCTGCTGGGATCTCACTGCTTCTAGCCCATCTCAACAGTCAAAGCTAGGAAATATATCTATGTATACTAACCTATATATATGTATACATCTATATTTCTGTATCCCTCTCCTGTTACATAAAAATTATATCAGGCCATTGTTTTGGACTAAGCTCCTACACTAGGCCCCAACAGAGCAGACTATAAACCAGAATGGAGTCGTTCATACTAAAGATCTGCATCATGGCTGGGCGTGGTGGCTCACGCCTGTAATTCCAGCACTTTGGGAGGCCGAGGCAGGTGGATCACCTGAGGTCAGGAGTTCAAGACCAGGCTGGCCAACATGGTGAAACCCCATCTCCACTAAAAATACAAAAATTAGCTGGGAGTGGTGGTGGTGCGTGCCTGTAATCCCAGCTACTAGAGAGGCTGAGGCAGGAGAATTGCTTGAACCCTGGAGGCAGAGGTTGCAGTGAGCCAAGATCGTGCCACTGCACTCCAGTCTGGGCGACAGAGCGAGCCTCTGTCTCAAAAAAAAAAAAAAAAAATCTACATCATCAGACTAAAACTGAGTTGTTAGCTGGCCTTCTGAGAAATCAGGAGACAGACAAAGCCCAATTTCCCAAGCAGGCCAGTTTCCATCGGCATGATAATGAAGTTCCCTTTGCCTTTAGTCCTTACAACAAAAGTAATCTGAAGTAACCTCATGTTAACCAATCAATTATTTGTCTAACCAATCAATTATTTGTTTCCCTGTTCCCACTTTACAAGGAAAGTAACTTTGAAATGACCAGTCCACTTTTTGTTCTTTGTTTCTGCTTTCTTTAGCCCTTTCTGTCTATAAAATCAACCGCCTCTGTGCAGTCCGTTGGAACACTTACTCTATTTTACAGAATAAAATGTTGCCCAATTCTAGAATCACACACAAAAAAGCAAACTAAGATCTTAAAACTACATTGTTGTGATTTTGCTCTTTGATGCTCCCAACTAAAGTACAGTGTTTACATACAGTTGTTTTGGTTTGTTTTTTTTTTTTTTTTTTTTTTTTTTGAGACAGAGTCTCGCTCTGTCGCCCGGGTTGGAGTGCAGTGGCCGGATCTCAGCTCACTGCAAGCTCCGCCTCCCGGGTTTACGCCATTCTCCTGCCTCAGCCTCCCGAGTAGCTGGGACTACAGGCGCCCGCCACCTCGCCCAGCTAGTTTTTTGTATTTTTTAGTAGAGACGGGGTTTCACCATGTTGCCAGGATGGTCTCGATCTCCTGACCTCGTGATCCGCCCGTCTCGGCCTCCCAAAGTGCTGGGATTACAGGCTTGAGCCACCGCGCCCGGCCGTTTTTTTGTTTTTTTGACACAGTTTCACACTGTCATCCAGGCTGGAGTACAGTGGCGGGGTCTCAGTTCACCACAACCTCCATCTCCCAGGTTCAAGCGATTCTCCTGCCTGAGTCTCTCTAGTAGCTGGGATTACAGGCGCCCACCACCAAACCTGGCTAATTTTTATATTTTTAGTAGAGATGGGGTTTCACCATGTTGGCCAGGCTGGTCTTGAACTCCTCACCTCAGGTGATCCGCCCGCCTCAGCCGCCCAAAGTGCTGGGATTACAGGCGTGAGCCACCTCGCCCAGCCTACGTACAGTCTTTTTTGTCTTTAGCCTTACACTATCTAGTCAAAGCACTTTTTTGCAAACGTTGCTTAATCAGCAACTTCTTCCCCACCATCTTCAGTAATGTCATACATTTTTCATAAAATTACATTTTTATTATTTTTTAATTGACAAATAAAAATTGTACATTAACCCTGTACAAAATGTTGTTTTGAAATGTGTATACATTGTGTGAAATGACTAAAGCAAGCTAATTAACATATGCATTTCTTCTCACACTTATTATGTTTCATGGTGAGAACACCGAAAATACACTCTCTTAGCAATTTTCAAGTATGCAATATATTGTTATTAACTACATGCAGCACGATGTACAGTAGCTCTCTTGCACTTATTCCTCCTGTCTAACTGAAATTTTCTATCCTTTGATCAATATCTCCCCAACACCAGCACCCCTCCCCTTCCCCAGCCCCTGGTAACCACCTTTCTACTCTCTGCTTCTTTATTTCTTATGTTTTCAACTTTTTTTTTTTTTTTTCTTGAGATGGAGTTTCGCTCTTGTTGCCCAGGCTGGAGTACAATGGCGCCATCTCGGCTCACAGCAACCTCCACCTCCCGGATTCAAGCGATTCTCCTACCTCAGCCTCCCGAGTAGCTAGGATTATAGGCATGTGCCACCACGCCTGCTAATTTTGTATTTTTAGTAGAGATGTGGTTTCTCCAAGTTGGTCAGGCTGGTCTCGATCTCCCAATCTCAGGTGGTCCGCCCACCTTGGCCTCCCAAAGTGCTGGGATTACAGGCGTGAGCCACCACGCCCGGCCAATTTTTTCAACTTTTTTAGATTCCACATATAAGTGAGATCATGCAGTATTTGTCATTCTGTGCCTGGTTTATTTCACTTAACAGTTTTCTCCAGGTACAATTAATGTCTTTTGTCATCCTCTGCATTTCATCCTGGAATCACTGAAAACCAGGTTGATTCTTTTTTCAATTTGCATACAGTAATGTTCACTCTTGGTGTTGTACCATTCCACAGGTTTTGACAATTGTAGAATCGTATATCCACCACCACCCTCATGTACTCAACCCTTCCTTCTCCCCTACCCCTGGCAATCACTGATCTGTTTTTTCAGTCCCGTTCTAGACTGAAGAATGACCCTGGAAAGATATCCATGTCCTAATCCCCAAAACCTGTGAATGTTACCTTAATATGGCAAAGGGACTTGGCAAATGTGATTATATTAAGGATCTCAAGATGAGATTATCCTAGATTATCCAGGTGGGCCCTAAATGTATTAATAATAACAAGGGTCCTTAAAAGAGGGTGGCAAGAAGGTCAAAGGAGGTCATAGGAGAGGTGAGGATAGAAGCAAGAGGTTGAAGTGATGTGAGAAAGGAGTCAGCAACTAATGTATGCAGATGGCCTCCAGAAGCTAGAAAAGGCAAGGAAATGAATTTCCCCCCAGAGCCTTGTATTAGTCTGTTCTCACGCTGCTAACAAAGACTTAGCAGAGACTGGGTAATTTTTTTTTTTTTTTCTAGACAGTGTCTTCCTCTGTCACCCAGGCTGGAGTGCAGTGACACGATCCTGGCTCACTGCCACCTCCGCCTCCCGGGTTCAAGTGATTCTCCTGCCGCAGCCTCCCGAGTAGCTGGGATTACAGGCGCGCTGACCACCACACCTGGCTAATTTTTGTATTTTTAGTACAGACCGGGTTTCACCATGTTGGCCAGGCTGGTCTAGAACTCCTGACCTCGTGATCCACACCCCTCAGCCTCCCAAAGTGCTGGGATTACAGGCATGAGCCACCTCGCCCAGCAAGACTCTGTTTCAAAAAAAAAAAGAAAGATTCATCTATGTTTGTTATATATATTTTACCACAAAAAAAAAAAAAAGCAAGATTTGACCGGGCACAGTGGCTCACGCCTGTAATTCCAACACTTTGGGAGGCCGAGGCAGGTGGATCACGAGGTCAGGAAATCGAGACCATCCTGGCTAACACGGTGAAACCCTGTCTCTACTAAAAATACAAAAAAATTAGCCAGGCGTGGTGGCGGGTGCCTGTAGTCCCAGCTACTCGGGAGGCTGAGGCAGGAGAATGGCGTGAACCCGGGAGGCAGAGCTTGCAGTGAGCCGAGATCGTGCCACTGCACTCCAGCCTGGGTGTGAGCAAGACTCTGGGCGACAGAGCAAGACTCTGTCTCAAAAAAAAAAAAAACAAGATTCACACGTATTGTTGAGTGAGTCAATAGACTTTTCCTTTTTTTCATTGATGAGTATTCCACTGTACACATATACCACAGTTTGTTTACCCATTCACTTGCTAAAGGACATCTTCATTGTTCCCAGTTATTAATAAAACTGCTATGAGGCCAGGCGCAGTGGCTCACACCTATAATCCCAGCACTTTGGGAGGCCGAGGTGGGTGGTCAGGAGTTTGAGACCAGATGTCTAACATGGTGAAACTCCATCTCTCCTAAAAATACAAAAATGAGCTAGGTGTGGTGGAACGCACCTGTAATCCCAGGTACTCAAGAGGCTGAGGCAGGAGAATTGTTTGAACCTGGGAGGCGGAGGTTGCAGTGAGCCGAGATCACACCATTACACTCCAGCCTGGGTGACAGAGTGAGACTCTGTCTCAAAATAAATAAATAAATAAATAAAACTGCTATAGGCCAGGTGCAGTGGCTCATGCCTGTAATCCTAGCACTTTGGGAGGCTGAGGCAGGTGGATTGCCTGAGCTCAGGACTTGGAGACCAGCCTGGGCAACATGGTGAAACCCCGTCTCTACTAAAATACAAAAAAATTAGCTGGACGTAGCGTCATGCACCTGTAATCCCAGTTACTTGGGAGGCTAAGGCAGAAGAATTGCTTGAACCTGGCAGGCGGAGGTTGCAAGTGAGCCTAGATCACGTCATTGCACTCCAGCCTGGGTGACAGAGTGAGACTCCGTCTCAAAAATAAATAAATAATAAAAAATAAAAGTGCTATAAACATTTACATACAGGGTTTTGTCTGCACAAAAATTTTCAATTCACTTAGCTATTAAAGAAAACTTGGCCGGGCATGTAGCTCACGCCTGTAATCCCAGTACTTTGGGAGGCCAAGGCAGGTGGATTGCCTGAGGTCAGGAGTTTGAGACCAGTCTGGCCAACATGGTGAAACCCTGCCTCTACTGAGACTACAAAAAAATTAGCCGGGTGTGGTGGTGTGCACCTGTAGTCCAGCTACTTAGGAGGCTGAGGCAGGGGAATTGTAGTCCAGCTACTCAGGAGGCTGAGGCAGGGGAATTGTAGTCCAGCTACTCAGGAGGCTGAGGCAGGGGAATTGTAGTCCAGCTACTCAGGAGGCTGAGGCAGGGGAATTGTAGTCCAGCTACTCAGGAGGCTGAGGCAGGGGAATTGCTCGAACCAGGGAGGTGGAGGTTGCAGTGAGCCGAGATCGCACCACTGCACTCCAGCCTGGGAGACAAAGGGAAACTCTGTCTCAAAAAAAAAAAAAAAAAAGAAAGAAAGAAAAAAGAAAACTCATAGGTATTCACAGCTTTTAGGACATGGAGAAGTCAATTTAAATATTATTACTAGGGGAACAGATTATTAAATGATACAAACCAAAAGAATTACAGGCTTTTTTTCTTTTTTCTTTTCTTTTCTTTTCTTGTGGAGACAAAGTCTCCTCTGTTGCCCAGGTTGGAGTGGAGTGGCAAGATCTTGTCTCACTGTAACCTCTGCCTCCCGGGTTCAAGCAATTCTCCTGCCTCAGTCTCCGGAGTAGCTGGGATTACACGGGTGCACCACCATGCCCAGCTAATTTTTGTATTAGTAGAGATGAAGTTTTACTATGTTGGCCAGGCTGGTCTCAAACTCCTGACCTCAGGTGATCCGCTCACCTCAGCCTCCCAAAGTGCTGCGATTATAGGCGTGAGCCACTGAGCCTGGCCAAGAATTTCAAGTTTTTTAAGGCCAAGGTAATATTCATAGATCAAGTCACAAGCTCAGAGTTCTAGATGTCTTACAAGAGCCCTTTGTTAGAAATAACATTTTCAAGGGTATTTTAGGAGACCAGAATAATCACTTTTTCCTTATTCCGTTGCTAGGATTTCTTATACCAGCAGTCAGGAGGGCCTGTGGTGTTGCAGATGAAATCCTGGAATTCCATTATTTAGAACTGAAAAAAGTAAAAACAGATCTGAGAAGCTTAAAAGTTACTATGGAAAAGAAAGGGGCAAAATAATATTATAAACAATTGGAATTTGAGGCATGTGATGTTATCCATCTACAGGATGAATAGACAAAAATGACAGTATTTAAATTTCTGGTTTATTATATCGGCAATCCAGTCACCCTTAGTCCTTAGTACTGTTTGCTATGAAACTTTGTCAAACACTTTCATGAAGTCATTAAAAGTGACCTGTTTTTTCCAGCAGATGTGCAGTGATACCTTTGCCAGTAGAGTTTTGCCTGAATAACAACAACAAAAAAATCATTCAAACACAAAAGTGACCAAGTTTTTCCCTTAGGGACCAAAACTACAGAGAAATAATTGAGTTGTACCCTTCAATGCGAAATCACGTACAAGTCACATGATGTCCAAAAGCTTGTAAAACCAACTGCAATGTTTCTAACGAATATTTGCCAGGGTCTGGGAATTCCCCCCGCTTACATGTTAGCCTTTTGTGGATCTACATATCCATTTCATGGATGTCAGCAGCACGAGCTAGCAGCATGAGCATCAGCATATTTGTGTCAGTTCTCTAAGTCTCCCACGGGATCATGCGGTTCCCTGAGTCTCCAAGGCCCACAGGACCTTGCGAAGGGGCCCAGGTGGATACACTGTGTACACAGTGCAGGTTTGCATCACAGCCAAGGAATACCGGCCTTGGGGAAAGCAAGCCTGCTCTTTGTCCCAGAAGGAGATATCACCTCATCCCCCAAGGCAGCTCCTTGCAATAGAGCCCTGAGAAACGGCCCAGCTAAAGAGCAGTCAGGACCTTGCATTCTTGGCATGCCCAACAAGAACTAGCAGGAACTCTCTAGGCCATGGGGGATCGCCTCTCCCAACAATATGCCCATAGAGAACATAGGCCATCTCTCCTTCCACATGAAAGGGACAACAAGAAGTACTACCCAAAACGTTGCCCCTTCACCACTGTCTTTCAGGGCCTAGAATGCAGCTACCACCCACTTTTAGGTGGTGCTGGGAAACTGTGCATCATAAACCTTGTTCTTTCTCTGCTATCCAGTCATAAGGAACTCTCTGGGAAGTCACAGATCTGGGTTAAAGGAGAGGTAAACCAGTAGCCACAAGCATCGTGAGGGTCTGAACCACCTCTTCGTGCAGTTTACTTTTGCCCTCCAACCAGCTTGGACCCAAACTTATATATTACATTTTCATTTTCTAATGGAATATGGTTTTGCACATTCAACCTAGCCTTGATGGTCATTTCGAATGGCACACCTCACTCTCCTCCCACCTTCCAGATCTCCTGCCAATGCTTTGCACTGAGTGAACCCACCCAGAAGCTGGAAGGCAAGGAAACCTGTCGCTACAACCCCTTTGCTGGGCACAGAGCAGGTAAAGAAGGGTGGAGTGAGTCTGGAAAGGCAAATGGAAGATATCCAGCACAGCCCATAAATGACATTGATGTCATTGGTGTGATTTTCTAAAACATTAAGCTATTCTTGGAAAAGTTCCAAACAAAACAACACACACTCCTTTCAATTTACATAGTAGTTCCGTTCCTGGAAAATTCCACATATATTAAAACCGTGCAGAAAATCCTTTGAGTTATTGCTTGCTTCAGCAGCAATATACTAACATTGGAATTATATTGATACAAAGAAAATAAGCATGGCCCCGGTGCTAGGTGACATGCACATTTGTGAAAGCATTTCATATTTTTTTAAATAAATTTCATTAAAAAATAGTGCTTTGAGTTTACAGGTAAAACAAGGTTAGGTTTAGGCTCAGATAATCACAAATAGGTTCTCATATACACAAATGTCTAGGGAGACATTTGAAAATTATGTTAGACGTAGGAAAATTCTTCCTTGCAGGAACGTCACATGCATTGAAGGACATATGACATTCTTGGCTCCTGCCCACTAAATGGAAGAAATGACTTCTCAATTTCTGGGTCCCCGTTCCATCTAACACACAGAAGTTTCTGACCTAGCGACAAAACACTTGCTGCCGTTTCTGACAACATAAAATTATGAATTGGAATTTTCTGATTTAGCATGAAGTAATAACTGGCTACATATGAAACTGAAGCTTCAGGACGGGCAAGGTGCCTCATGCCTGTAATCCCAGCACTTTGGGAGGCCAAGGTGGGCAGATCACTTGAGGTCAGGAGTTTGAGACCAGCCTGGCCAACATGGCGAAACCCTGCCTCTACTAAAAATACAAAAATTAGCCGGGCGTGGTGGTGCACGCCTGTAGTCCCAGCTACTCAGGAGCCTGAGGCAGAGAAGAATGGCGTGAACCCGAGAGGCGGAGCTTGCAGTGAGCTGAGATCACGCCACTGCACTCCAGCTTGGGCCACAGAGCAAGACTCCGTCTCAAAAGAAAAAAAAAGGTAATAGACAGTTAATAAAAGATAAATAACCACATTTCATGTCACTTGAAAATAAACTATAACATTGTTCTATTTTTAACATATGCACTTTAAGTAATTCATGCACATTACATAAAATTAGAAAATGCATACACAAAACTAAAAACGAAAACGCACATTCTGTAGTAGACGGAATAATGGCCCCTTAAAGATATCCATAATCTAGTTTCTGGAACATTTTACATGGCAAAAAGGACTATGCGGATGCCACTAAATTAAGGATCTTGGGATGGGGAGATTATCCAAGCAGGGCCAATGTAATCTCAAAGATCCTGATAAAAGGGGAAGTGGACCCGGTGCAGTGGCTCATGCCTGTAATCCCAGTGCTTTGGGAGGCCGAGGTGAGAGGATCACTTGAGGCCAGGATTTTGAAACCAGCTTGGACAACATAGTGAGACCTCGTCTCTACCAAAAAGAGAAAAGAAAAATTAGCCAGGAGTCTGTTGTTCCAGCTACCTGGAAGGCTGAGGTAGGAGGACTGCTTGAACCTGGGAGGTCATGGCTGCAGTGAGCCGTGATCGCACCACTGCACTCCAGCCTAGGCAACAGAGCAAGACCTTGTCTCAAAAAAGAAAAAAAAATCATGGACTTTCATAGATTCCATCTGTTTCCACCATTAGCCTTTATAATGTTCTAAATGTCATGACTGTGACCAATGGTATATGACCCAAATGATACTTGAGAACTTGACTGATTTCTAGCACAATCAAATAGACTTGGCTTTCCTTGTACTTTCCCGGCCACAGACCTGGAATAAGACATTGCTTCAAAGAGCCCAGATTCCCTTTAATGGGGGGGGATGGTTTGGTTTGTTGTTGTTGTCGTTGTTGTTGTTTGAGACGGAGTTTCGCTCTTGTTGCTCAGGCTGGAGTGCAATGGCGCAATCTCGGCTCACCGCAACCTCCGCCTCCTGGGTTCCAGCGATTCTCCTGCTTCAGCCTCTCGAGTAGCTAGGATTACAGCCGCCCACCACCACGTCCAGCTAATTTTGTATTTTTAGTATAGACGGGGTTTCTCCATGTTGGTCAGGCTGGTCTCAAACTCCCGACCTCAGGTGATCCGCCCACCTCGGCCTCCAAAAGTGCTGGGATTACAGGTGTGAGTCACCACGCCAGACCGGGGGAATGGTTTTTAAGGACCACAACCTGAGCACTAGGGATGTTCATTATTACAGCGTGAAGTTACTTTTAGGCTACTTCAATGGACACAGCTAGAAAAAAAATGTATGAATATTTATGACACAAAGACTCTAGAGTGGCACCCATGATCCCTGCCTCCTGCTGTTCATGCTCCTGTGTGATCCCGTCCTCTTGAAAGTGGGAGGAACCATGACGTGCTTCTAATCAGTAGTATATGGCTAAGGTGACAGAATGTACATGGTTACATATACATGAGTACATTACGTTCAGAATGATTACATGATGATTGTAATGCCCCCTTGCAAAGACACTCTCTCCTTGCTGGCATAAAAGAAGCAAGCTGTGTATGGAGAGGGCCATATGGCAAGGAGCTGAGGGCAGCCTCTGGCTAACAGCCAGTGAGAAACTGAGGACATCAGTGCAGCAGCCTTCTAGAAACTAAAGGTTGCTAACAACCATGTGAGCTTGCAAGCAGATGATGAGACTGCAGTCCCTCCGACACCTTGATTGAAGCTTTGTGAGCCATAAGCAAAGCATCTAGCTAAACCATGCTTAATCTCCTGACTCACTGACAGTGTGAGATAATAAAAGTGTCTTGTGTTTTTTGTTGCTGTTTTTTTTTTGTTTTTGTTTGAGAAGCAGTTTTGCTCTGTCACACAGGCTGGAGTGTGCGTTCTCGGTTCACTGCAAACTCCACCTCCAAGGTTCAAGCGATTCTCCTGCCTCAGCCTCCCAAGTGGCTGGGATTAGAGGCACCCCCCACCACGACCAGCCAATTTTTGTATTTTTAGTAGAGACAGGGTTTCACCATGTTGACCAGGCTGGTCTCGAATTCCTGACCTCGTGATCTGCCCACCTCGGCCTCCCAGAGTGCTAGGATAACAGGTGTGAGCCACTGAGCCTGGTCTAATTTTTTGTATTTTTTGTAGATACGGGGTTTCACCATATTTCCCAGGCTGGTTTCTAACTCCTGGGCTCAAATGATCCTCCTGCCTTGGCCTCCCAAAATGTTAGAATTACAGGTATGAGCTGCCGTGCCTGGCCAATAGATTAACTTAAATCAAAGACTTTTCTAGCACAACTTCACAAGTTCTTTACAATTCTGTTCTATGTCATGAAATTGTTTTCTCTGGATTAACAATGCTTTATTTATTTATTTATTTATTACTTTTTTAATTTTTATTTTTTTGAGATGCAGTCTCGATCTGTTGCCCAGGCTGGAATGCAGTGGCATGATCTCGGCTCACCGCAACCTCTGCCTCCTGGGTTCAAGCAATCCTTCTGCCTCAGCCTTCTGAGTAGCTGGGATTACAGGCATGCACCAACATGCTTGGGTAATTTTTGTATTTTTAGTAGAGACAGGGTTTTACCATGTTGGCTAGGCAGTCTCGAACTCCTGACCTCAAGAGATCCACCCGCCATGGCCTCCCAAAGTGCTGGGATTACAGGCGTGAGCCACCAAGCCCAGCCTGGATTAATGCATTGAAGAGGCTGAGGAATCCTGAGGAAAGGGTCTGAGTTTTATTTCTCTCTCTATCCCTGGACCTAGTATAGAATGTGGCATATGAATTCAATTAATGTTAAGTAAATGACTGGATAATTGGAGGGACAGAGGGAAGAAGGAAGAAAGGAAGAAAAGAAGGAGGGAAGGAAGGAAAGAAGGAAGGAGGGAAGGAAGGAAAGAAGGAAGGAAGGAGGAAAGGAAGGAAGGAAGGAGGAAGGGAGGGAAGGAGGAAGGGAGGGAAGAAGGAAGGAAGGAAGGAAGGAAGGAAGGAAGGAAGGAAGGAAGGAAGGAAGGAAGGAAGGAAGGAAAGAAGAAAGGAAGGAAGGAAGAAATAAGATTCATGAGATGGCCTTAAGTGGCTTTAAAGTTACTCTGAAACATTTAAGGCCGGGTGCAGTGGCTCATGCCTGTAATCCCAGCACTTTGGGAGGCCGAGGTGGGTGGATCACCTGAGTTCAGGAGTTTGAAACCAGCCTGACCAACATGGTGAAACCCCATTTTTATTAAAACACAAAAATTAGCCGGGCATGGTGGCACATGTCTGTAATTCCAGCTATTCGGGAGGCTGAGGCAGGAGAATTGCTTGAACCCAGGAGGCGGAGGTTGCAGTGAGTTAAAATCGCACCACTGCACTCCAGCCTGGGCGACAGAGTAGGACTCTGTCTCAAAAACAAAAACAAAACAAAACAAACAAGAAACAAACAAAAAAATATATATTTAAATATCTTAAAAGGAATAAAGAAATGCAAAGCAATGAAGTAGTGAAGGAAGTTAGCTAGTGAAGGAAGTTATCTTCATGAAAGCTGCAGATTTCCATGAACCAGTGAAAGAAATAGGTGCTGGTAGGATATAAGCCCAGAAATGAGAACTATGTGGACTGTGGGAACAACCCGTATCTAAAAGTTTTGGAATCCATGTCATTTTGTCTATAAAAAGGGGATTAGTCTAGCCTTTGAACTCATGAGAAACTGGAGATCTACAGCCCACATCTTCTCACAACCCAGCCAGTTTCTGGCCAAAGAAGCAACCTCAGTCCAAAGAGAGAGTAGGCTGGGTGAAGTGGCTCACACTTGTAATCCCAGCACTTTGGGAGGCCGAGGTAGGAGGACTGCTTGAGTCCAGGAGTTTGAGACCCACCTAGGCAACATGGCAAAAGCCCATCCCTACAAAAAAATACAAAAAAAATTAGCCAGGCATGGTGACGTACACCTGTAGTCTCAGCTACTCAGGAGGCTGAGATGGAAGGGTGGCTTGAGCCCAGGAGTTCCAGGCTGCAGTAAGCCACAATCGTGCCACTGCACTCCAACCTGAGTGACAGAGTGAGACCCTGTTTCAAAACAACAACCAAAAAAAAAACTGCAAAAGAGGCCAGCTGTGTCTCACATCTGTAATCCTAGCATTTTGGGAGTCTGAGGCAGGAGGAGAGCTTGAGCTCAGGAGTTCTAGACTAGCTGGAGCAACATGGCGAGACCCCTATCTCTACAAAAAAAAAAAATTTTTTTTTTTTTTTAATTAGCCAGGCATGGTGGCACATGCCTGTGGTCCCAGCTACTCAAAAGGCTAAGGCAGAGGATTGCTTAAGCCCAGAAGGAGGAGGCTGCCGTGCGCCATGATCAGGCCACTGCACTCCAGCCTGGGTGTCAGAGTGAACAGAAAACCTGTCTGGACCAAAAAACGAAAGAGAAAAAAAAGGCATTAGCACTAAGAAATGAAAATTAAATCATTAGCTGACTTTGCATCTGCCAACAACTGATACCAGAAGACAGCAGAATGATAGTTTCAAAGTGAAAAAGGAAATAATTAGCCACCTAGGTTTTTATACCTAGATAAATAATCTTTCTAGAGTAAAGGCAAAATAGAGACGTTTATAGACATATAAAAAAGTATGGTTTACCACTCACAAACTCACTAAAAGTAATATTATGGGCTGGGTGCGATGGCTCACGCCTGTAATCCCAGCACTTTGGGAGGCCGAGGCGGGTGGATCACTCGAGGTCAGCCTGGCCAACATGATGAAACCCCGTCTCTACTAAATATACCAAAAAAAGGCCGGGCACGGTGGCTCACGCCTGTAATCCCAGCACTTTGGGAGGCTGAGGCAGGCAGATCACAAGGTCAGGAGTTTGAGACCAGCCTGGCCAACATGGTGAAACCCTGCCTCTAATAAAAATACAAAAATTAGCTGGGCGTGGTGGCACATGCCTGTAATCCCAGTTACTTGGAAGGATGAGGCAAGAGAATCGCTTGAACCTGGGAGTCGGAGATTGCAGTGAGCCAAGTTCGTGCCACTGCACTCCAGCCTGGTGACAGAGTGAGACTCTGTCCCCCCAAACAAATAAAAATAAAAATAATAAAAATACAAAAAAATCTCTGTAAGCCTCAAATACTCCATTTTAAAAGTGGCAATATGGTACTTGTAAAGAATCAATGAAATAGCATAATCAAGCACCCAACAGAATGTCTGTTATATAGCATATTCACAATAACTGTTGATCTCTACTCTCATGCACTAACATCATCACATTTCTACAAAATCACAATGTATGCCCAGGAACTATGTATTAAATATAGCTAATTTTAACATACCTTGATAATTGAAATATCCATGACCAATAGAACCTCCTGAGACTAGACTAGGAGACATATTTAAGAGTCCAACAATAGCATCAGAATTACTAATGGGGAAAAAAACTTGTTCTGTTGTGTAGAACACAGAAAATAAATCAAGTTATCTTCAAAAAAAAAAAAAAAAAAAGAATTAGCCAGGTGTGATGGCACGTGCCTGTAATCCCAGCTACCCAGGAGGCTGAGGCAGGAGAATTGCTTGAACCTGGGAGGCGAAGGTTGCAGTGAGCCGAGATCGTGCCAATACACTCAAGCCCAGGTGACAGAGCAAGACTTCATTTCCAAAAAAAAAAAAAAGAAAGAAAAAGAAAAAGAAATATTATGGATGTATTGATTTCTGTTGCCAGCCAAGATGGAGTAAGCCCACTGTAGTCTCTCTCTCCCACTTATGACAACTAAAATTTCTACAGAAAACACAAAAAGCAACTACCTGGGAACTCTGAAAAGTAAGCAAGACTGGGTAAATTGGGAAGAAAAGCCAAAACTTGAAACAGTGCTCATACAGGGATGAGTTACTTGTATTTTTTTCCCCACCTTCTCTTCCAACATTTATCAGTGAAGAAGTCTCCAGCAAAGCTGCTGCAGGCGGTGCAGGGAAGAAAACTCCAAGGAGCCCCATTTTACTGGCCAGAAGACTGAGAAAATGGGCCCCTGAAAACTGGACAGTGTGGAGGGAATCACAGAGGAGAGAACTGGAGAGAGGATCCTTAAATCGTGTGTGTGTATGAACATGGCACAAATCCCAGACTCAACCCTGAGCTGAGCATGCGTGGGTCAGACCCAAATAAACAGCAGACTTTGAGAACTGAGCTACGATTTAAAACACCAGACTAACCCCTGAGGAGGCCATATGTGAAATAAGCCCAAAATAGCATGGCAAAGGCTTTGAAAATTGAACTGACACTGAACCAACCGCACACAGAAGGTAAGATAGAACTTGTAGTCTGAGCCTAACCAGGTTGATTGCCTGATTTAAAAAAAAAAAAAATCACATTCACCAGAGGACTTGAATAGGGCCCAGATTCTTACAATATAGTATTTTAAAATGTCCAGGATCTAATCCAAACTTACTTTGCATACAAATAACCATGAAACTGTAATTCTCAAGAGGAAAGACATTCAACAGATGCAAAATCCAAGATGATTCAGATGTTGAAATTAAAAGACAGACTTCAAAGCAGTGATTATAATTATGCTCTGTGAGGTGAGGTAAAGGTAAAGGTGAACACTCTTCTTCTTTATTTTTAATTTTTTTATTTTTTTTGAGACAGGGTCTTGCTCTGTCACACAAGCTGGAGTTCAGTGGTGTGATCTCAGCTCCCAGCAGCCTCGCCCTCTGGGGGCTCAAGCAAGTCTCCAGCCTCAGCCTCCCAAAGTGCTGGAATTACAGGAGTGAGCCACCACAGCTGGTTTGAACATTCTTTAAATAAATGAAAATATAGTACTCAGCAGAATAGAAAGAAACTATAAAAAATAACCAAATGGAAATTTTAGAGAGTAAAAATACAATATATTTTAGGGCAGTGAAAATACTCTGTATGATACTATGAGGATAGATTCATGTCATTATATATTTGTCCAAACCCATAGAATATACAACACCAAGAGTGAATCCTAATGTAAACT
Source organism: Chlorocebus sabaeus (assembly GCF_047675955.1). Taxonomy (NCBI): domain Eukaryota; kingdom Metazoa; phylum Chordata; class Mammalia; order Primates; family Cercopithecidae; genus Chlorocebus; species Chlorocebus sabaeus. The sequence goes on from NC_132933.1 coordinate 128,723,585, forward strand.
ATGGACTTTGGGTGATTATGGTTGTTGATGTAGGTTCATCAGCTGTAACAAAAGTACCACTCTGGTGGGGGATGTTGATCATGTGGGAGGCTATACATGTGTGGGGCAAGGGATATATGGGAAAACTCTGTACCTTCCTCTTAATTTTGCTGTGACCCTAAAACTGCTCTAAAAATGAAGTATTGGCCGGGTGCAGTGGCTCATACCTGTAATCCCAGAACTTTGGGAGGCCGAAGCAGGTGGATCACTTGAGGTCAGGAATTTGAAACCAGCCTGACCAACATAGTGAAACCCCATCTCAAATAGAAATACAAAATTAGCTGGGCGTGGTGGCAGGCGCCTGTAATCCCAGCTACTCGGGAGGCTGAGGCAGGAGACTCGCTTGAACCTGGGAGGCAGAGGTTGCAGTGAGCCAAGATCGTGCCATTGCACTCCAGCCTGGGCAATAAGAGCTAAACTTCATCTAAAAAAATAAAAAATAAATAAATAAGAAGTCTTTACAAAATACCAATGCACTAAAAATAATAAGAATACAATATATCAAATTAAAAGCTCACTACATGGGTTCAATAGCAGAAATACATGTATATTAGTCAGGGTTCTCCAGAGGAACAGAACGAATAGAGTGTGTGTGTGTGTGTGTGTGTGTTTAGAGGCAAGTCCAGGTTCTTTAAGGCAGGCCAGCAGGCTGGAGACCCAGGGAAAAGTGTATGCTACAATCTTGAGTCTGAAGGCATTCTGGAGGCAGAATTCTTTCTTCCTCTTTGCTTTTACGGTCTCCCACTGATTGCATGAGGCTTACTCAAATTATAGAGGATAATCTACTCTACTCAAAGTTCACGGATTTAAATGCTAATCACACCTAAAAAAATATACCAGACGGACTGGGCGTGGTGGCTCATGCCTGTAATCCCAGCACTTTGAGAGGCTGAGGCAGGCAGATCACAAGGTCAGGAGTTCGAGACCAGCCTGACCAACATGGTGAAACCCTGTCTCTACTAAAAATACAAAAATTAGCCAGGTGTGGTGGTAAGTACCTATAATCCCAGTTACTCAAGAGGCTGAGGCAGGAGAATTGCTTGAATCTGGGAGGCAGAGGTTGTAGGTAGCTGAGATCGTACCATTGCACTCCAGCCTGGGTGACAGAGCAAGACTCCATCTCAAAAAAATAATAATAATAATAAATAAATAAATTTTAAAAATAAAAAATATAAAGAATGGAAAGAAGATTGAAAAAAATTTAACAGATCCTTAGTCCTGTGGAAACATATCAAAAGATCTAACTTTTGTGGCTCTGGAGTCCTAGCAGATTAGAAAGAGATTGGTGCAGAAAAAATATTTGAAGAAATAATGGCTGGAAACTTCCCAAATTTGGAGAAAGACAAGTTTTTCTTGTTGTTGTTGTTGTTTTGTTTTGTTTTGTTGTTGAGACAGAGTCTCCCTCTCTCACCCAGACTGGAGTGCCATGGTATGATCTCGGCTCACTGCAGCCTCTACCTCCTGAGTTCCAGCGATTCTCCTGCCTCAGCCTCCTGGGTAGCTGGGATTACAGGTGTGCGCCACCACACCTGGCTAAGTTTTGTATTTTTAGTAGAGATGGGGTTTCACCATGTTGGCCAGGCTGGTCTCAAACTCCTGACCTCAGGTGATCCACCTGCCTAGGCCTCCCAAAGTGCTAGAATTATAGGTGTGAGCCACTGCATCCAGCCAAGAAAGACAAGTTTTTTATTCAAGATAAGCAAACCCAAAAACTCACCAACTAGAAAAATGTGTTCATTCTCCTTAATTACATATGAAGCATTTACCAAAAAATGATCAGATATAAATGATGGACTGGGTGCAGTGACTCACACCTGTAATTCCAGCACTTTGGGAGGCCAAGGTGAGTGGATCACCTGAAGTCAGGAGCTCAAGACCAGCCTGACCAACATGTGAAACCCCATCTCTACTAAAAATACAAAAATTGGCCAGCTGTGGTGGCAAGCACCTGTAATCCAAACTACTTGAGAGGCTGAGGCAGGAGAATTGCTTGAATCAGGGAAGTGGAGATTGCAGTGAGCTGAGGTCGGATGACAGAGTGAGACTCTGTTTCAAAAAAAAAAAAAAAAAGGTATAAATGATGAAGGAAGTCTCAACAAATTGGAAAGAATTAATATTAAATAGACCTCACTCTCTGTTATTTATTATTTTAATTTTAGAGACAGAGTCTCACTCTGTTGCCCAGGCTGGCCTCAAACTCCTGGGCCCAAGCCATCCTCCCATCTCAGCCTCCCAGGTAGCTGGGACTACAGGCATGCACCACCATGCTCAGTCAGACCTTACTTTCAAAAAGGAAAGAACAATAAGGGTAAGTTTTAAAAATAAATGTATACAACACTAAAATGTTACTAAATAACTCATGGGCTTAAGAGTAAGTCACAATTTGGCAAAGGATTCTTAGATATGACACAAAAGCACTAGGAATAAAAGAAAACATGGAGAAATTGGTCTTCATCAAAATTAAAAACTTTTCTTTCTCTCTCTCTGTGTCTCTTTTTTGTTTTTGTTTTTTTTTCTTTTTCTGAGACAGGGTCTCACTCTGTCATCCAGGCTAGAGTGCAGTGGCATGATCTCAGCTCACTGCAGCCTCATCCTCCTGGCTCAGGCAATCCTTCCACCTCAGCCTCCCGAGTAGCTGGGTCTACAGGCACATGCCACCATACTCAGCTAACTTTTGTATTTTTTGTAGAAACAGGGTTTCACCATGTTGGCCAAGGCGGTCTTGAACTCCTGGGCTCGAGCAATCCACCCTCATCAGCCTCCCAAAGTGCTGGGATTACAGGCATGAGCCACTGCGCCCCACAATTGAAAACTTTTCTTTCAAAGAACACCATCAAGAAAGTGCACAGGGGCCAGGCGCGGTGGCTCACGCCTGTAATCCCAGAAGTTTGGGAGGCCGAGGAGGGCAGATCACGAGGTCAAGAGATCGAAACCATCCTGGCCAACATGGTGAAACCCCGTCTCTATTAAAAATACAAAAATTAGACAGACGTGGTGGTGGGTGCCTGTAGTCCCAGCTACCCGGGAGGCTGAAGCAGGAGAATCACTTGAACCCGGGAGATGGAGGCTGCAGTGAGCCGAGACTGCACCACTGCACTCCACTCCAGCCTGGCGACAGAGCAAGACTCCATCTCAAAAAAAAAAAAAAAAAGAAGAAGAAATTGCACAGAAAACCCACAGAATGGGAGACCATATTTGCAAATCATAAATCCATTAAGGGATTTGTATCTAGAATTAAAAACTCTTAAAATTCAATAATAAGAAGGCAGGCCAACATTTTTTAAATGGGCAAAGGATCTGAATAGACATGATCAGTATTTCTTCAAAGAATATATAAATGGCCAATAAGCACATGAAAAGATGCTCAATATCATTACCCATCGGAGGAATTCAAATCAAAATGAGAAAGAGATACCACTTTGTAGCCAGTAGGATGGCTAGAATCAGAAAGTCATAATAAGCAACAGGAGCTCTCATTCATTGTGGGTGGGAATGCAAAATGGTACAGCCACTTTGGAAGACAGCTTGGCAGTTTCTTACAAAACTAAACATACTCTTACCATATGATCCAGCAATCGCACTTTTTGGTATTTACACAAATGAATTGAAAACTTATGTCCACATAAAAAACCTGCACATGAATGTTTATAACAGCTTTATTCATAATTGCCAAAAGTGGAAGCAACCAAGATGTCCTACAATAGGTGAATAGATAAACAAACTGTGGTACATTCATACAATGGAATGTTATTGAGTGATAAAAAAGAAATGAGCTATAAAACCAGAAAAAGACATGGAGGAACTTTAAATGCATATTGCTGAGTAAAAGAAGCCAAACTAAAAAGTCTACATATTGTTTGACTCCAACTATATGACATTCTGGAAAAGGCAAAACTATGGAAATATAATGGTTGCCAAGGGTTAGAAGAGAGGGAAGGAAAGAGGGATAAGTAGGTGGAACATGGGGAATTTCTAGGGCATCAAAACTATTCTGTGTGAAACTGTAATGGTGGATACATGTCATCATATATTTGTCCAAACCCACAGAATGTACAACGCAAAGAGTGAACCTTAATGTAAGCTACAAACTTCAGTTAAAAAGAAAACCTGGGCCGGGCGCGGTGGCTCAAGCCTGTAATCCCAGCACTTTGGGAGGCCGAGACGGGCGGATCACGAGGTCAGGAGATCGAGACCATCCTGGCTAACACGGTGAAACCCCGTCTCTACTAAAAAATACAAAAAAATAGCCGGGCGAAGTAGCGGGCGCCTGTAGTCCCAGCTACACGGGAGGCTGAGGCAGGAGAATGGCGTGAACCCGGGAGGCGGAGCTTGCAGTGAGCCGAGATCCGAGACTCCATCTCAAAAAAAAAAAAAAAAAAAAAAAAAGAAAACCTGGCCGGGTGCGGTGGCTCATGCCTGTAATCCCAGGACTTTGGGAGGCCGAGGCAGGTGGATCACGAGGTCAGGAGATTGAGACCATCCTGGCTAACACGGCGAAACCCCGTCTCTACTAAAAATGCAAAAAATTAGCTGGGCGCGGTGGCAGGCGCCTGTAGTCCCAGCTACTCGGGAGGCCGAGGCAGGAGAATGGCGTGAACCCGAGAGGCAGAGCTTGCAGTGAGCTGAGATCGCGCCACTGCACTCCAGTCTGGGCGACAGAGCGAGACTCCATCTCAAAAAAAAAAAAAAAAAAGGAATGAAGTACTAATAGATACTACAGCTTGGATGGACCTTGAAAACATTATGCTAAATGAAAGAAGCCACATATAAAGGAAAAGATCACATATTATATGATTCTAGTAATATGAAAATTTGCAACTTAGAAATCTATAGACACAGAAAGTAGAGCAGCGGCTGCTTAGGGCTGGGGGTGGAGAAGGGTGCTGAGGAGTAGGGGGATGATGACTAGAGGGCACAGAGCTTCTTTTTGAGGGGATAAAAAGGTTCTCTTTTGTGTGTGGGGGGGGACAGAGTTTTGTTCTTGTCCCCCAGGCTGGAGTGGCATGATCTCGACTCACTGTAACCTCCGCCTTCTGGGTTCAAGTGATTCTCCTGCTTCAGCCCCCCGAGTAGCTGGGATTACAGAAGCCTGCCACCACACCCAACTAATTTTTGTATTTTTAGTAGAGACAGGGTTTCACTATGTTGGGCAGGCTGGTCTTGAACACCTGACCTCAGGTGATCTGCCCAACTCAGCCTCCCAAAGTGCTGGGGTTATAGGCATGAGCCACGGCGCCTGTCCCCAGGCAGAACCCCAAGGTCGCTAGGTAATTAATGGAGAATACTTTGTCTCCATCAAAGAATGCCAGACAAAAAAGTACGGAAAGAATGAGAGAATTAGAAAATCAACATTTTGCCACTGCAGCCTCCGCCTCCCGAGCTTCAAGCAATTCTCGTGCCTCAGCCTCTGGAGTAGCTGGGATTACAGGCATGAGCCACCACACCTGGCTAATTTTTGTATTTTTAGTACAGATGGGGGTCTCGCCATGTTGGCCAGGTTGGTCTTGAACTCCCGACCTCAGGTGATCCACTTGCCTCAGCATCCCAAAGTGCTGGGATTACAGGCGTGAGCCACCGTGCCTGGCTGGATAAAAAAGTTCTAACATTGACTGTGGTGATAGTTGCACAACTTTATGAATACACTAATGGCCATTGAATTGTACACTTCAAATGAGTTAATTGTGTACTGTGTACATTATATCTCAATAAAGCTGTCTTTAAAAAAGGAATGGGCTGGACTTGGTGGCTCACACCTGTAATCCAACACTTTGGGAGGCCGACGCAGGCAGCTTGAGCCCAGGAATTGGAGAACAGCCTGGGCCACATAGCGAAACCCCATCTCTTCTAAAAATACAAAGCCTAGCTGGACGTGGGTAGCACATGCCTGTAGGGCCAGCTACTCGGGAGACTGAGGTGGGAGTATCACCTGAGCCCTGAAGATCGAGGCTGCAGTGAGCTAAGATTGTGCCACTGCACTCCAGCCTGGGAAACTGGAGTGAGACCCAGTCTCAGAGAGAGAGAGAGGTCTGTCTCTGAAAAAAATAATAATAATAAAACTAAAATAATTTAAAAATAAAAAGATATGAACTACTGATACATGCTATAACATGGATAAACTTCAAAGACATGACCACATATTATATTATTCCATTCTATGAAAGTCCAGAAGCAGGCGCAGGTGGCAGTGAGCTGAGATCACCATTGCACTCCATCCTGGGTGACAGAGCCAGACTCCATCTCAAAAAAAAAAAAAAAAAAAAAGAAAGAAAGAAAGAAAGAAAAAAGAAAAAAAAAGTCCAGTATAGAAAAACCTATAGAGACAGAAGGTAGATTTGTGGTTATTAAGTTTGGGTGGTTGGAGGATGAGGGATGAGGGAATGATAACTAAAGGATATGGTTTCTTTTTTTTCTTTTTTTTAAGAAATTGATTTTCTTTATTCCCCTTTTCTTGTTTTTCTTTTGTATTTCTTTGCTGTGTCCCCAGCTTACTGAGGGGTTTCCTTCTGAAGTGACTCAAATATCCCGACTGTCACGATGGTGGCATATATCTGGTAATATACTAAACACCATTGAATTGTACACTTTAAATCAGTGAGTTGTATAGTATGTAAATTACATCCCAATAAAACTATTTTTAAAAAACAGTAAATCAAAATCAAAATTACAAAATAGACCAGGCACAGTGGCTCACAGGTGTAATCCCAGCACTTTGGGAGGCCAAAGCAGGAGGATCACTTGAACCCAGGAGTTCGAGACCTATCTGGGCAACATGGTGAAACCCTGTGTCTACAAAAAAATAGAAAAAATTAACCAGGTGTGGCCGTGCCCATGGTCCCAGCTACCTGGGAGGCTGAGGTGGGACGATCACCTCAGCCCAGGAGGTTGACGATGCAGTGAACCGTGATTGAGCCATTGCACTCCAGCCTGGGTGACAGAGCAACACTGTCTCAAGATTAAAAAAAAAAAAAAAAATTATATCTCGACTGGAATGTTAGTATTTCATACCAAAACTTACTGGATGTAGCAAATCAGTATTTTGAGGTAATTTTTATTCATAAGTGGATTAAGTTGGGTTGTTTTGGGTTTTTGTTTGTTTGTTTTAAGACGGAGTCTCCCTCTATCGTCCAGGCTAGAGTGCAGTGGCATGATCTCGGCTCACTGCAACCTCTGCCTCCCAGGTTTGAGCAATTCTCCTGCCTCAGCCTCCCAAGTAGCTGGAATTACAGGCACCTGCCATCATGCCCAGCTAATTTTTGTATTTTTGTAGAGATGGGGTTTCACCATGTTGGCCAGGCTGGTCTCAAACTCCTGACCTAAAGTAATCTGTCTGCCTTGGCCTCCCAAAGTGCTGGGATTATAGGCATGAGCCACTGAGCCTGGCCACTGGATTACATTTTAAAAAAGAAAAGCCCCCAAATGGCTGATTCCACATCTGGGACAGAAAATTTATAATACAAACCTGGGACAACTTGCCAGGATACTATCAGGAAGGCAAAGGAGTCACCTTGAAGGGGCTCCCACTGGCCAAACAAGAGATAGTTTGAGCATCAGAAACAATAATGAGTGTAATTGATTGAAATATGTAAAATATATATGTGAGCCCACAGAGATAATTTTAATAACCCTTACCATGCTAGAGCACCATCTCATAACTCTGCAAATTGATAAATGGAAAGAAACATTTATCATGGCATTTCTGTCCCCAGGCAGAACCCCAAGGTCACCAAGTAATTAATGGAGAATACTTTGTCTCCATCAAAGAATGCCAGACAAAAAAGTACAAAAAGAATGAGAGAATGAGAAAATCAACATTTTGCCACTGCAGCCTCCACCTCCCGGGGTTCAAGCAATTCTCGTGCCTCAGCCTCTGGAGTAGCTGGGATTACAGGCATGAGCCACCACGCCCGGCTGATTTTTGTATTTTTAGTACAGATGTGGGGGGGGGGTCTCACCATGTTGACCAGGTTGGTCTTGAATTCCTGACCTCAGGTGATCCACCTGCCTCAGCCTCCCCAAGTGCTGGGATTACAGGTGAGAACCACTGCACCTGGACTTGCTCTCCCTACTTCTATTCAACATTGTAGAAGAGGTTCTAGCCACAGCAATCAGGCATGAAAAAGAAATAAAAAGGCACTCAGATGGAAAAAAGAAGGAAAACTATCTCTATTTGCAGATGACACAGTCTCAAATGTAGAAAATCCTAAGAAATTTGCTAAAAAAAACAATCAGAACTAAGGAACAAGTTCAGAAAAGTGTCAGGATACAAAATCAACATGTCAAAGTCAGTTATATTTCTATACACTAGCATTGAAGAATCCAAAAATCAAATTAGGACAACAATCCCATTTATAATAGCAGCAAAACCAAAGAATGCCTAGGAATAAATTTAAGAAAAAAGCACAAGATTTGTACACTGAAAACTATAAAACACTGTTGAATGTGTTCATGGATTGGAAAACAAACATTGTCAAGACAGTAATACTCCCCCAATTCACCTACAGATTCAATGGAATCCCTATTAAAATCCCAGGCTGTTTTGCAGAAATAGATAATTTAATCATAAAATTCATAGGAAAACGCATCAGACTCAGAATAGCCAAAAAAAAATATTGAAAAAGATCAAAGCCGGGCGCAGTGGCTCAAGCCTGTAATCCCAGCACTTTGGGAGGCCGAGACGGGCGGATCATGAGGTCAGGAGATCGAGACCATCCTGGCTAACATGGTGAAACCCCGTCTCTACTAAAAAATACAAAAAATTAGCTGGGCATGGTAGCAGGCGCCTGTAGTCCCAGCTACTCGGGAGGCTGAGGCAGGAGAATAGCATGAACCCGAGAGGTGGAGCTTGCAGTGAGCTGAGATCTGGCCACTGCACTCCAGCCTGGGCAACAGAGCAAGACTCCGTCTCAAAAAAAAAAAAAAAAAAAAATCAAAGTTGGAGGACTCACATGTCCCGATTTCAAAACTTACTACAAAACTACAGTAATCAAGACAGTGCAGTACCATCATAAGGATAGGCATATACATCAATGGAACAGAATTAAGAGCTCAGAAATAAACCCTTACATTTGTGGTCAACTGATTTTGATAAGCGTGCCAAGACAATTCCATGGGGAAAGAGTAGTCTCCAACAAATGGTGCCGAGACAATTGGATATCCCCATGCAAAAGAATGAAGATGGACCTCTTCCTCACACAACACACAAAAATGAACTCAAACGGATCATGGCCTGAGTGTAAGGACTAAAACTGGAAAATTCTTAGAAGAAAATGTAAGAGTATGTCGTCGTTACCTTGGATTTGGCAATGGTTTCTTAGACACAATAACAAAAGTACAAATGATAAAAGAAAAAATAAACTGAGCTTCCTCAAAATTAAAAACTTTTGTGCTGCAAATGATCAAGAAAGTAAAAAGACAATCCACAAAATGGAAGAAAATATTTGCATATTACATATCTATAAGGAACCTGTATCTAGAGTACCTAAAGGGCTCAATAATAAAAAAGACAACCCAATTTAAAAATGGGCAAAGGAGGCTGGGCGCAGCAGCTCATGCTTGTAATCCCAGCACTTTGGGAGGCCAAGGCAGGTGGATCACCTGAGGTCAGGAGTTCGAGACCAGCCTGACCAACATGGTGAAACCCTGTCTCTAATAAAAATATGAAAATTAGCTAGGCATGGTGGTGGACGCCTGTAATCCCACCTACTTGAGAGGCTGAGGCAGGAGAATTGCTTGAACCTGGGAGGTGGAGGTTGCAGTGAGCCGAGATCGCGCCATTGCACTACAGCTTGGGCGACAGAGTAAGACTCTGTCTCAGAAAAAAAAAAAAAAAAAATGGGCAAAGGATTTGATAGACATTTTTTCAAAGAAGATATGCAAATAGCCAACAAATACATGGAAAGATGCTCAGTATCCTTTCTTGTCAGGGAAATGCAAATCCAAACCAAAATGAGATACCACTTCACATCCGCTAGGATGGCTAGAATCAAAATAATACACGCTGGTGAGGATGCAGAAAAATTAGAACCTTCCTACATTGCTAGTGGCAATGTAAAATGCTGTGGCAGCTGTGAAAAACAGCCTGGCAGTTCTTCCAAAGGCTAAACACTGAGTTACTATACATCCCAGCAATTCTACTCCCAGGCATATACGGAAGAGAATCAAAAATATGTGCCACACAAAACCTGTATGTTCGTAGCAGCATTATTCATAATAGCTAAAAGGCAGATGCAACCCAAATGTCCATCAACAAATGAATGAATAAAGAAAATATGGTATATCCATATTATTCGAATATTATTTGGAAATAAAAGGAATGATGTGCTGCTATGAGTTGAGTTGTGCCCCTCAAAAAGATATATTGAAGTCCTAACCCCCCAGCACCTCAGATTGCAACCTTATTTGGTAATATGGTCTTTACAGAGGCAATCAAGTTAAAATGAGGACATTAGGATAGGCCCTAACCCACAGGACTGGTGTCCTTAAAAAAGAGGAAATTTGGACGCAGAAACAGCACACATACAAGGAGAATGCCAAGTGAAGATGAAGGCAGAGATAACAGTGACATGGCCGGGCGCAGTGGCTCACTCCTGTAATCCCAGCACTTTGAGAGGCCAAGGAGGGCGGATCACCTGAGGTCAGAAGTTCAAGACCAGCCTCTCCAACATGGTGAAACTCCGTCTCTACCAAAAATACAAAAATTAGCCAGATGTGGTAGCAGGTGCCTGTAATCCCAGCTACTCAGGAGGCTGAGGCAGGAGAATCGCTTGAACCCGGCAGGCGGAGGTTGCAGTGAGCCAGGATCACACCACTGCACTCCAGCCTGGGCGACAGAGTGAGGCTCCCTCTCAAAAAAAAAAAAAAAAAAAAAAGATATAAGAGTGACACATCTTATCTTTGGAATGCCAAAGACTGCCAGCAAGGCAGCAAAAGCCAGGAGAAAGGCCCAGGCCCAGAACAGATTCTCCTTCACAGTCCTCAGAAGGAGCCATTCCTGCCAACACCTTGACCTCACACTTCCAGCCTACAGAACTGTGAGACAATACATTTCTGTTGTTTTAAGCCACCCACTTTACAGTACTTTGTTACAACATGGATGAACCTTGAAAACATTTTGCAAAATGAAAGAAACCAGGCAGAAATGGCCACATATTATATAAGTCCATAATAAAAGTGTCTAGAATAGGCAAATCCATAGAGACAGAAAGTAGATTAGGGTGTGCCAGGGGCTGGGTGTGTGTTTGAGGTAGTGCTGGGATGGCTGCCTAATGTATATGGGGTTTCATGTTTCAGAATTAGATCGTGGTGGTGGTTGCATAACTTTGGGAATATACTAAGAACCACTGAATTATATATTTTAAAAGGGTAGGTTTATGGTATGTGACTTGTATTTAATAAAAAATAAGTCCGGGCGTGGTGGCTCATGCCTGTAATCCCAGCACTTTGGGAGGCCGAGGCAGGCGGATCACCTGAGGTCAGGAGTTCGAGACCAGACTGGCCAATGTGGTGAAACCCCGTCTCTACTAAAACTACAAAAATTAGCAGGGCGTGGTGGCGGGCGCCTGTAATCGCAGCTACTCGGGAGACAGGAGAATCGCTTGAACCTAGGAGGCAGGAGAATCACTTGAACCTGGGAGGTGGAGGTTGCAGTGAGCCGAGATCATGCCACTGCACTCCAGCCTGGCGACGGACTGAGACTCCATCTCAAAAAAATAATAATAATAAAATAAAAAAATAAAAGAATCACTTGAACCCGGGAGGCAGAGGTTACAGTGAGCCGAGATCATGCCACTGCACTCCACCCTGGGCGACGGAGCAAGACTCTGTCTCAAAAAAAAAAAAATAACGGCTGGGAGTGGTGGCCCATGCCTGTAATCCCAGCACTTTGGGAGGCTGAGGCTGGCAGATCACTTGAGATCAGGAGTTTGAGACCAGCCTGGTCAACATGGTGAACCCTCGTCTTTACTAAAAATAACAAAAATTAGCCAGGAATGATCGCAGGTGCCTGTAATCCCAGCTATTCGGGAGACTGAGGCAGAAGAATCGCTTGAACCTGGGAAGCAGAGGTTGCAGTGAGCTGAGGTCGCACCACTGCACTCCAGCCTGGGCAACAAGAGCGAAACTCCATCTCAAAAAATAAAATAAAGGCCGGGCGCGGTGGCTCATGCCTGTAATTCCAGCACTTTGGGAGGCCGAGGCGGGTGGATCACGAGGTCAGGAGATCGAGACCATCCTGGCTCACACGGTGAAACCCCGTCTCTACTAAAAATACAAAAAAAAAAAATTAGCCAGGTGTGGTGGCAGGCGCCTGTAGTCCCAGCTACTCAGGAGGCTGAGGCAGGAGAATGGTGTGAACCTGGGAGGCAGAGCTTGCAGTGAGCCAAGATCATGCCACTGCACTCCAGCCTGGGCAACAGAGTGAGACTCCGTCTCAAAAATAAATAAATTAATTAATAAAATAAAAATAAATAAATAAAATAATAAAAATAAATAATCCCTCAAGCCTCAAGGAACAGGACAAGGCCCAGTGACTGTTCCTGTTGTGGCTGGATGTTGAACCTACTGGTTCCTGGGGAAGGGGCTTGATTTAAAAAAAAAAAAAGTTGTGAAAACAAAAATAGGGGCCGGGCGCAGTGGCTCACGCCTGTTATTCCAGCACTTTGGGAGGCCAAGGCGGGCAGATCACTTGAGGTCAGAAGTTTGAGACCAGCCTGACCAACATGGAGAAACCCCGTCTCTACTAAAAATACAAAACTTAGCCGGGCGTGTTGGCGCATGCCTGTAATCCCAGGTACTCAGGAGGCTGAGGCAGGAGAATCACTTGAACCTGGGAGGCGGAGGTTGCGGTGAGTGGAGACCACGCCATTGCACTCCAGCCTGGGCAACAAGAGCGAAACTCAATCTCAAAAAAAAAAAAAAAAAGAAGACAAAAATAGGAAAGCCTGAAAATAAGTGAGTTATATATTCAGTTCAGGATCTTAGACTTCAAAAAGTAAACCCCAAAGAAGTAGAAAGATGGGTATAAAGTCTACAAGAGCAGAAATTAATGACAGAAAGGAAAGAAAAAGGCAATCAGTACAATCAAAATTTTGTTCTCTGACAAAACTACTAAAATAGAAAAAATTGTTGGGCACAGTGGCTGTCGCCTATAAACCCAGTTACTCGGCCGGGCGCGGTGGCTCAAGCCTGTAATCCCAGCACTTTGGGAGGCCGAGGCGGGTGGATCACGAGGTCAGGAGATCGAGACCATCCTGGCTAACATGGTGAAACCCCGTCTCTACTAAAAATACAAAAAACTAGCCGGGCGTGGTGGCGGGCGCCTGTAGTCCCAGCTACTCGGAGGCTGAGGCGGGAGAATGGCGTGAACCCGGGAGGCGGAGCTTGCAGTGAGCCGAGATCGCGCCACTGCACTCCAGCCTGGGCGACACAGCGAGACTCCGTCTAAAAAAAAAAAAAAAAAACCCAGTTACTCAGGATCCTGAGGCAGGAGGATCACTTGAGCTCAGAAGTTCAAGGCTACAGTGAGTTATGATCCCGCCACTGTACCCTAGACTAGGCGACAGAGTAAGACACCATCTCTAATTTAAAAAAGAAAAAGGAAAAAATTCCAGCGAGTCTGATCATCAGAAAGGAGAAGAGAGAAAATAAACAATAATAGGAACAGAAAGGAAATATAACAAATGATAACAGTAGAGATTTTTAATAACATATGAGAACACTGTGAACAACCTTGGCCCAGAACATTTGAAAACTAAGATACCATGGAAAGATTTCAAGAAAAATACAGATTACCAAAATAGGAACTGATAATCAAATACCTCTCATGATAAGAAATATCAAGCCCACACAGTTTTACTAAAAAGTCTTACCAAACTTTCAAAGGAAAGATAATCTCTCTATATTAAATTATTATGAAATAATATATTTCAGAAAACAGAAATAGTGGGAAATTTACTCAGCCCATATTATGAGCTAATACAAATTTAATATCAAATTCACAAAACAGTGTTAAAAAATAATGTTTTAGATCAATCTCACTTATTAACATGCATGCAAAACTTCTAAATAAAATAACAAGCCAGATGCAGTGGTGCGTGCCTGTAGTCCCAGCTAACTAGAGGCTGAGGCAGGAGGATCCCCTAAGCCCAGGAGTTTGAGACCAGCCGTTGCAACATAGCAAGACCCCAACTCCAACAACAACAACAAAAAAAATAGTAACAAACCAAATTTTAGCAGACCTCATCTCTAATAAAAATAATACACCAGGCACAGTGGCTCACGCCTATAATCTCAACAGTTTGGGAGCCTGAGGTAGGTGGATCTCTTGAGCCCAGGAGTTCAAGACCAGCCTGGGCAACATAGTGAGACCTCTCTACAAAACATTTTTAAAAATTAGCCAGCTGTTGTGGCGCACACCTCTAGTCCCAGCTACTTGGGAGGCTCAGGTGGAAGGATCGCTTGAGCCTGAGAGGTGGAGGTTGCAGTGAGCCGAGATTGTGCCACTGCACTCCAGCCTGGGTGACAGAGCAAGATCCTGTCTCAAAAAATAAATAAATAAAAATAAAAAGTAATGTGTTATGACTAAGTAGACTTTTATGAGGAATGCATCAAGAAGGGTTCAACATCGGAAAATCTAGCAAAATATTTTATAGATTAAAGGGAAAATATAATCATTTCGTGAGACAAAGAAGAGACAAACACTCATTATTTGAAACAAAACAGGCCAGGCATGGTGGCTCATGCCTGTAATCCCAGCATTTTGGGAGGCCAAGGTGGGTGGATCACCTTGAGGTTAGGAGTTCAAGACCAGCCTGGCCAACATGGTGAAATCCTGTCTCTACTAAAAATACAAAAATTATCTGGGTGTGGTGGCGTGCGCCTGCAGTCCCAGCTACTTGGGATGCTGAGGCACAAGAATCGCTTGAACCTGGGAGGTGAAGGTTGCGGTGAGCCGAGATCATTCCATTGCACTCCAGCCTGGGTGACAGAGTGAGACCCTGTCTCAAAAAATAATAATAATTAAGGCCAGGCACAGTAGCTCATGCCTGTAATCCCAGCACTTTGGGAAGCCGAGGTGGACGGATCACCTGAGGTCAGGAGTTTGAGACCAGCCTGGCCAACATGGTGAAACCCTGTCTCTACTAAAAAAACAAAAATTAGCCAGGCATGGTGATGGGCACCTGTAATACCAGCTACTTGGGAGGCTGCAGCAGGAGAATCACTTGAACCCAGGAGGCAGAGGTTGCAGTGAGTCGAGACCATGCCATAGCACTCCAGCCTGGGCAACAATAGCGAAACTCAGTCTCAATAATAGTAATAATTATTATTATTGAATGGGCACGGTGGCTCACGCCTGTAATCCCAGCACTTTGGGAGGCCGAGGTGGGTGGATCATGAGGTCAGGAGATCGAGACCATCCTGGCTAACAGAGTGAAAACCCCATCTCTACTAATGACAGGGCTTATGCTATATATTATATAATATATATTATATATGCTATAGATTGTTATGTTATATATAATATGTATATTATATCATTATATATGTTATATAACATGTATTATATATTTATATTATATATAATTTTTATATTATATATTATATCAATTGTATATATTATATATTATATATTTTAAAAATAATTATGTAATTATATATTATATATAATTTTTATATATAATTTATATAACATATAATATATAATTATATTATATAACTATAATAATTAATATTAATAATTAATATAAATAACATATAATAAATAATAATTATATATTATATAATGTATATATAATTTATAATATATAATATATAATAATTATATAATAATTTTTTTAAAGAAAAAACTTCTAAGAGAATTAGAATTAAAAGGAAATGTCCTTAATCTGGAAAAAGAAATCTATTTGAAAAATAACACTGTAGTAGAGGCAGGACTAGTAAGTACAAAGATGGACAAAATCGACAAAAAACAATTGTACAATGACTTGAGAAGTGGTCATGCCTGGAAAATTGCTGAACTTTGTGCAAGAACAGTGGGAGTCTGCATTGTTCTTCTCTGGGGCCTCTCCCAGATTCCAGCTCCATTAGCGTGAAGATTCTGCTAAGGCTGGGTTGGTTGTGAGGTTGGCAGCTTTGCTGCCATAGTCAAAGTGGTCTCACTCAGTTAGGAACAGTGGGTAATGCCCATGCACAGTAGCACAGTCAGAGGAAGTGACGATCTCAGCAAAGGGTGGGAAGGGATGATATACATCTCCTTTAGCCTGGGGTTGCCATCGTGGTTGCAGCAAGCGCATTCCTAGCTGAGACTGTATATACAGCAAAATCAGACAAAATGGCCTTTAAGATAAGAAATACTACTAGAGACAAAGAGGTACATTTCATGATGATAAAAGGTTCAATACATCAGGAAGATATAACAATTATACGGCCGGGCGCGGTGGCTCAAGCCTGTAATCCCAGCACTTTGGGAGGCCGAGATGGGCGGATCACAAGGTCACGAGATCGAGACCATCCTGGCTAACACTGTGAAACCCCGTCTCTACTAAAAAATACAAAAAAAACTAGCCAGGCGTGGTGGCGGGCGCCTGTAGTCCCAGCTACTCCGGAGGCTGAGGCAGGAGAATGGCAGGAACCCGGGAGGCGGAGCTTACAGTGAGCCGAGATCCGGGCACTGCACTCCAGCCTGGGCGACAGAGCAAGACTCCGTCTCAAAAAAAAAACAAAACAAAACAATTATACACTGATACATACCTAATGAGAGTCTCAGAATACGTGAAGCAAAAAGTGAAAGAATTCAAAGGGGAAATAGACAATTAGCAACAATAGGCAAAGATTACAATACCTCATTCTTGATAACAGAGTGAAAAGAAAACTTTTTTTAAGAAGAAAACTTTTTTTAAAAAGTTTTTTTAAAAAGACAGAGTTTCAATATGTTGCCCAGGCTGGTCTCAAACTCCTGGACTCAAGTGATTCTCCCGCTTCAGCCTCCGGAGTAGCTGGGACTACAGGCATGTAACACTGTGCCTGGCATAGAGAGAAAATTTGAACAACACTATTGTAGTAGACATAGTCCCTCCAAAATATCCACATCCTAATCTCCAGAACCTGTGAATACGTTATCTTACATGACAAGAGACTTTGCAGATGTGATTAAGTTAAAGATCTCAAGGTAGAAGGATTGTCCTGGATTATCTGGGTGGGCCCAATGTCATCACGAGGGTCCTTAGAAGTGAAAGAGGGAGGCAGAGAGTGAATGTCAGAGTGATGTAATGTGAGAACGACATGAGCAACCTATTGCTGACTTTGAAGATGGAAGGGGACCATAAGCCAAGGAATGCGGGGCAGCTTGTAGAAGCTGAAATGGCAAGAAAATCCCCTACAGCACCCAGAAAAGAATGCAGCCTTGTCAACATCTTCCCCTCACCCAGTGAGACCGATTGCAAACCTCTGACCTCCAGAGCTATATGATAACAAGTATGTGTTGTTTTAAGCCACTAAGTTTGTGGCAACTTGTTAGAACAGGAATAGAAAATGAATACTACTATCAACTAACTCAATCTAACTAACAATTTTAGAACATTCCACTCATCCAGTTCAGAAAACACATTCTTTTCAAGTAGACATGAAACATTCTCCAAGATAGAGCATATCATAGGTGATAAAACAAGTCTCAATAAATTTAAAAGAACTGAAATCATACAGAGTGTGTGGTATTCTGACCACAATGGAATCAAACTAGAAATCAAAATCTCTAAACATATGGGAACTAAACACACTTCTAAATAATCCATGAATCAAAGAGGAAATTTCAAGGGAAACTTTTAAAATACAGTAAATTAAAAAAGATAAATACTGTATGGTTCTACTTAAATAAGGTACCTAAATTAGTCAAATTCATAGAAATACAAAGCAGAATGGTGGTTACCAGGGGCTAAGAGGAAGAGAGAAGGGGGAGTTGTTTAGTAGGTATAGAGTTTCAGATCTGCGAGATGAAAAAGTTCTGGAGATCTGTTTCACAGCAACAAGGCGGATATATTTAGAACTACTGAACTGTATACTCAAAAATGATTAAAATAGCCAATGTTTATGTTACATGTTTTTTATCACAGATTAAAAGGTAAACACATTACATATTTTGGGAAAACTGGAAAGAAAAATTAATCACCTTTATCAAAATAAAAATGAATACAGTGAACTGCATGAAAGTGAAAATACAATATCAATTATTGGTAGAACATTAGCTGAAGCAGTATTAAGAGGGGAAAAAATATCTCAAAGCAATAATCTAAGCTCCCGATAGGAAAGCCTAGGAAAATAAGAGTAAAATAAACCCCAATAAAGCAGAAAGGAGGAAATAATAAAGATAAGATCAGAAACCAATGTGAAAACAGAAAAAAAAAATAGAGAAAAGTCAACAGAACAAACAGCTGGGTTCTTGGGAAAAGACCAATAAAATCTACAAACCTCTAGCAAGATAGTTGAGAGAGAGAGGAAGGACATAAACTACCAATATCAGGAATGGAACAGGGGATATCACCAGAGACCCCGTAGACATCGAAGGATAAGGGAATACCACAAACAATTCTACACAGAAAAATTTGTCTTTTTTCCCCCGCCATTTTGTGGAGAACAGGGTCTCGCTATATTGCCCAGGCAGGTCTCGAACTCCTGGGCTAAGCTATCCTCCTGCCTCTGCCTCCCTAAGTTCTGGGATTTACAGGTGTGAGCCACTGCACTTGGCCAAAAATTTGACAACTAAGATGAAGTGCACCAATTCACCTAAAGACACAAACTAATAATGCACCCAATATGAAATACATAATTTCAATAGTCCTATATATCTTAAGGAAATTGAATTCTTACTCTTAAAAAGCCCATGTAGCCTGTAATCCCAGCACTTTGGGAGGCCGAGACGGGCGGATCACGAGGTCAGGAGATCGAGACCATCCTGGCTAACACAGTGAAACCCCGTCTCTACTAAAAAATACAAAAACCTAGCCGGGCGAGGTGGCGGGCGCCTGTAGTCCCAGCTACTCGGGAGGCTGAGGCAGGAGAATGGTGTGAACCCGGAAGGCGGAGCTTGCAGTGAGCTGAGATCCGGCCACTGCACTCCAGCCTGGGCGACAGAGCCAGACTCTGTCTCAAAAAAAAAAAAAAAAAAAAAAAAGCCCATGTAAGAGGCTGGGCGTGGGGGCTTACGCCTGTAATCCCAGCACTTTGGGAGGCTGAGGCAGGCAGATCACCTGAGGTCAGGAGTTTGAGACCAGCCTGGTCAACAAGGCAAAACCCTGTCTCTACAAAAAATACAAAAATTGGCCGGGCGTGGTGGCAGGCACCTGTAATCCCAGCTACTTGGGAGGCTGAGGCAGGAGAATCACTTGAACCCATGAGGCGGAGGTTGCAATAAGCCGAGATCACGCCACTGCACTCCAGTCTGGGCAACAGAGTGAGACTCCATCTCAAAAAAAAAAAAAAAAAATTCCCATGTAAAATGCTGTAGCAGCTTTGCAAAATACTTTGGAAGTTTCTTAAAAAGTTAAAACATATAATTACCACGACCCAGCAATTTTGCTTCTAGGTGTATACCCAAAATAATTGAAAACAGGTGTTCAAACAAAAACTTGTACAGGAATGTTCATTGCACCACTATTCACAATAGTCAAAACATGGAAAAAACCCAAATGTTCAACAACATGAATAAATAAACAAAATATGGCATATTATTCAATTGCAAAAAGGAATGATGTACTCACACATGCTACAACAAAGATGAACCTTGAAAACATTATGCTAAGTGAAAGAAACCAGACACGAAAGACCACATATTGTATGATTCCATTGATATGAATTATCCAGAGTTGGCAAATCCATATAAACAGAAAGCAGATTAGTGGCTCAGTGGCTGAGGGGAATGAGAATGAGGAGTGACTACTCAATGAGTCCAGGGTTTCTTGTTGGGGTGATGAAAATGTGCTGGAATTAGATGGTGGTAATGGTGGCACAACATTGTGAAAGTACTTAATGTCATATTGTACACTTTGCATAGCTAAAATTGGACATTTTATGCTATGTGTATTTTACCACAATATTTTTTTTTTTTAAAGAATCACACACCAGCCGGGCACGGTGGCTCACGCCTGTAATCTCAGCACTTTAGGAGACCAAGGCGGGTGGATCACCTGAGGTCAGGAGTTCGAGACCAGCCTGACCAACATGGTGAAACCCCATCTCTACTAAATACAAAAAATTAGCCAGGCATGGTGGTGCATGCCTGTAATCCCAGCTACTTGGGAGGCTGAGGCAGGAGCTTGAACCCCCCCGGAGACAGAGGTTGCAGTGAGCCGAGACTGCGCCATTGCACTCCAGCCTGGGCAACAAGAGCGAGACTCCATCCAAAAGAAGGAAAGGAAAGGAAAGGAAAAAGGAAAGGAAAAAGGAAAGGAAAGGAAAGGAAAGGAAAGGAAAGGAAAGGAAAGGAAAGGAAAGGAAAGGAAAGGAAAGGAAAGGAAAGGAAAGGAAAGAAAGGAAAGGAAAGGAAAGGAAAGGAAAGGAAAGGAAAGGAAAGGAAAGGAAAGGAAAGGAAAGGAAAGGAAAGGAAAGGAAAGGAAAGGAAAGGGGAAAGGAAAAAGGAAGGGAAGGGAAGGGAAGGGAAGGGAAGGGAAGGGAAGGGAGGGGAAGGGGAAGGGGAAGGGGGAAGGGGGGAAAGGAAGGAAAGAAAGGGAAAGAAAAGAAGGAAAGAAAGAAAGAAGAGAGAGAGAGAGAAGGAAAGAAAGAAAGGCTCATATACCATGACTAAGTAAGGTTTTTTCCATGGATGAAAATTTGGCTCAATATTCAAAAATCAGTCAAAGTAAGCCACCACATTAACAAGCTAAAGAAGAAAGATCACATAATCATATAGATTGATGCAGAAAAGGCATTTGACAAAATTCAACACCCATTCCTGATAAAAATTCTCTGAAAACTAGGAACAGAGGGTAACTTCTTCAACTTGATAAAGGATATCTACAAGAAAACTTGTAGCTAACATTATATTTACAGGTGAAAGGCAGAATTCTTTACCCCTAAGAACAGGAGCAAAGCAAGGATGTCCCCTCTCATTACCTTCTTCAACATAATACTGGACATTCTAGCCAATGCAGCAAGATTAAAAAGAAAAAAAAGGGGGGGGGATAAAAGCCATCTTAATTGGAAAGAAATTGTCCTTATTTACAGATGACATAATTATCTATGTAGAAAATCCACAAAAGAACTCCTAGAACTAATAAGTGAGTCCAGCAAGGTCACAGGATATAATATAAACATACAAAATCAACTGCATTACTATACATTAGCAATGAACACATGGACAACGAGATTTAAAGTACAATACCTTGGCCAGGCACAGTGGCTCGTATCTGTAATTCCAGCACTTTGGAAGGCTGAGGCAAGTGGATCATCACTTGAGGTCAGGAGTTCGAGACCAGCCTGGCCAAGATGGTGAAACCCTGCCTCTACTAAAAATACAAAAATTAGCTAGGCATGGTGGTGGGCACCAGTAATCCCAGCTACTTGGGAGGCTGAGGCAGGAGAATCGCCTGAAGCTGGGATGTGGAGGTTGCAGTGAGCTGAGATCACAGCATTGCTCTTCTGGCTTGGGCACCAGAATGAGGGCCTATCTCTCAAACAAAAAACAAAAAAAGAAGAAGAGGAGAGGAGAAGAGAGGAAAGAAGAGAAGATTATCATTTATAATTGCTCCAAAAAAAATAAAACAGGTATAAATCTGACAAATCATGTATAGGACTTATATGCTGAAAACTACAAAACACTAATTAAAAAAATAAAAGAAGCTGGGCTCAGTGGCTCACACCTGTAATCCCAACACTCTGGGCGGCTGAGGCAGGCGGATCACGAGGTCAAGAGATCGAGACCATCCTGGCCAACATGGTGAAACCTCGTCTCTACTAAAAATACAAAAATTAGCTGGGCGTGGTGGTGTGCGCCTGTAGTCCCAGCTACTCAGGAGGCTGAGGCAGGAGAATCGCTTGAACCCAGGAGGCAGAGGTTGCAGTGAGCCAAGGTTGCACCACTGCACTCCAGCCTGGCAACAGAGCAAGACACTGTCTCAAAAATATATATATAAAAGAAATAAATAAAAGAAGATCTAAACAAATGGAGAAACATTTCCATGGATGGGAAAACTCAACATAGAAAATATGTCAATTTTTTTCAAATTGATATACAGGTGTAATACAATTCCTATCAAAATCCCAGCAAGATTTTTCTATTGATACAGACAAGCATATTCTAAAATTTACATGGAAAGAAAAAGGAACTAGATTAGCTAAATTAATTTTGAAAAAAATGAATAAAGGGGAAAGAATAAGTCAACCTGATTTCATGCTTTATTATACAGTAATCCAGACTGTGTGATATTGGCAAAGGAACAGACACAGATCAATGGAACAGATTAGAGAACCCAGAAATAGACCCACACAAATATACCCAACTGATTGTTAACAAAAAGCCTTTTCAATAACTGGTGCTACAGAAATTATACATTCATAGGCAAAAATGAGACTCCACCTAACTGCACACCTTATACAAAAACTAACTCAAAATGGGTCATGGTCTTAAATGTAAAACATAAAACTATAAAACTTCAGGGAACAGAAAAGTAAAAAATCTTCAGGATCTAGGGCCAGGCTAAGTGTTCTTAGATTTAACACCCACAGTATCATACAAGGAAAAGTGGGTAAGTTGAACTTCATCAAAATGTAAAATTTTGCTGTAATAGAATCTGTTTAGAGGATAAGAAGTCAGTCTACAGACTGGAAGGAAATATTTGCAAATCACATATTTGACAAAGAATTAGAATCTCAAAACTCAACAGTAAAAAAGTAAATAATCCAATTACCAAATGAGAAAAGGACACGAACAGTCATTTCATCAAAAAGGATATACAGATGGCAAATAAGCCCATGAAAAGACATTCAATATCATAGCCATTACAGAGATGCAAGTTAAAATCACAATGAGGTATCACTGCACACCTGCGCACCTATCAGAATGGCCAAAATAAAAGGTGGTGATGGCTGGTGGGAATGTTAAAAAGTACAGCCACTCTGGAAAACAGTTTGGCAGTTTCTTTAAAAACTAACCATGTTTAAAAACTAAAATTACCTTTTCTGTGAGTTACCAGGAAGAAATAAATAAATACTAAAACTACCACACAACCCAGCAATTGTACTGCTTGACATTTATTCAGGAGAACTGAAAATTTAAGTTCAAAGACCTGCATATGAATACTTATAGCAGCTTTACTTTTTTATACATGTATTTAATCTTGCCTAATTAAGCTGAATACCACGGCTTTATTGTAACAGGCAACAAATGTAAACAACCCAGAGGTCCTCCAATAGGTGAATCGTTAAACTACAGGACATCCAGAATACTATTCAGAAAAAAAAAAAAAAAAGGAACAAGCCTGGGCAACATGGCAAGACCCCACCTCTACAAAACTTACAAAAAATTAACCAGGTGCAGTGGCATGTGCCTATACTTCCAGCTATTCTGAGGGGCTGAGGTGGAAGGATCGCTTGAGTCCCAGAGGTAGAGGTTGCGGTAAGCCGAGATTGCGCCACTGCACTCCAGCCTGGGGGTCAGAGCAAGACCCTATTTCAAAAAAAAAAAAAAAAGAACAAACTATTAAACTATTGATACACACAACAATTTGAATGATTCTTCAGAGAACTATGCTGAGTGGGGGGAAAAAAAAAAAGCCAATCCCAAAGTTATAGTTCAATTTATACAACATTCTTGAAATGACAAAATTACAGAAATGGAGAACTGAATAGTGGTTGCTAGAAGTGAGGTAGGAAGAAAACAGACGTGGCTACATGAGGGCAACATGAGGGATCCTTGGTGATGCAACAGTCCTGTATCCTGACTGTATCAATGTTAGCATCCTGGTTGTGCTATGGTACTACAGTTTTGTAAGATGTTACCACTGGGGGACACTGTGTAGAAGGTACATGGGATCACTCCTTATCAGCGATACCCAACCTTTTTGGCCCCAGGGACCTGTCTTGTGGAAGAAAATTTTTTCACAGATAGGGAGTGGGTAGTTTCAGGATGAAACTATTCCATCTCAGATCATCAGGCATTAGTTAGAGTCTCATAAGGAGTGTGCAACCTCGATTCCTCGCATGGAGGGAGTTCTCCCTTCTGTGAGAATCTAATGCTCGCTCGCCTCCTGCTGTGCGGCCAGGTTCCTAACAGGCCAAGGACTAGTAAGGGTCCAGCACTCCAGGGCTGGGGATCCCTGCTGTATATGATTTCTTAGGACAGCATGTGAATCCACAGTTATCTCCTTTAAAACGTTTGTTTATTTATTTGTTTGTTTGTTTATTTGAGATGGAGTCTCGCTCTGTTGCCCAGGCTGGAGTGCAGAGGCAAGATCTCGGCTCACTGCAACCTCCGCACCCCCGGGTTAAAGCGATTCTCCTGCCTCAGCCTCCCAAGTAGCTCTGGGAACTACAGGTGCCCGTCCCCATGCCAGGCTAATTTTTTGTATTTTTAGTAGAGACGGGGTTTCACCGTGTCAGCCAGGATGGTCTCGATCTCTTGACCTCGTGATCCACCTGCCTTGGCGTCCCAAAGTGCTGGGATTACAGGCATGAGCCACTGCACTGGGCAGGGTGATTCAGAAATTACCTCTGCTGGGCCGGGCACGGTGGCTCACGCCTGTAATCCTAGCATGTTTGGAGGCTTAGGCGGGCAGATCGCAAGGTCAGGAGATTGAGACCATCCTGGCCAAAATGGTAAAACCCCATCTCTACTAAAATACAAAAAAAATTAGCCAGGCATGGTGGTGGGCACCTGTAGTCCTAGCTACTTGGGAGGCCAAGGCAGGGGAATTGCTTGAACCCGGGAGGCGGAGATTGCAGTGAGCCGAGATTGCACCACTGCACTCCAGCCTGATGACAGAGCGAGACTCTGCCATCTAACAACAAAAAAAAAAAATCAAGAAGAGGGCCTGGCTTGGCAGCACACACCTATAGTCCAAGCTACTTGGGAGGCTGAGGCAGGAGAATTGTTTGAACCCAGGAGTTTGAGGTTACAGTGAGCTATGATTGTGCCATTGCACTCCAGCCTGACAGGGTGAGACCCTGACTCAAAAAAAAACAAACAGATCAAACAGAAAAGAGAGAAGACATAAATTACCAAAATCAGGAACAAAAGCTTACAGAACTACCTACACTTCACATAAAAGGATTAAAAGGCATTCTATGAATAATATTACACCCACACATTAGAAAACTTAGATGACATGAATAAATTCCTGAAAATATACAAATTACCAAAATTAACTCAACAAGCAATAGAAAATCTAAATTATGCAGAATGCCTCATTTTATTACACTTTGCTTGATTGCACTTTGCAGAAAATGCATTTTTTACAAATGAAAAGTTTGTGGCCACCCTCCGTCAAGCAAGTCTATCAGTTCCAACGTTTTTAACAGCGTGTGCTCACTTAACGTCTCTGGGTCACATTTTGGTAATTCTTAAAATATTCCAAGTCTTTTCATTATTATTATATCTGTTACGGTGATCTGTGATCAGTGATCTTTGATGTCACTACTGTAATTGTTTTGGAACACCAGGAACCATGTCTATGTGCCCATAAACGTTATGTGTGTTCTGACCATTCCACCCACTGGCCACCCCTTGCCCTCTCCTGACGCCTCCTTATTCCCTGAAACACAACAGTATTGAAAATAGGCCGATTAATCACCCAACGATGGCCTCTAAATGTCCAAGTGAAAGGTAGAGTTACGTATCTCTCACTTTAAATCAAAAGGTAGAAATGATTAAACTTAGTGAGGAAGGCACGTGGAGAGCCAAGACAGGCCAAAAGCTAAGCCTCCTGTGCCAAACAGTCAGCCAAGTTGTGCAAAGGAAACCTTCTTGAGGGAAATTAAAAGTGTTACTCCAGCAAACACATGAATGATAAGAAGCAAAACAGCCTTAATGCTAATATGGAGAAAGCTTGAGTGGTCTGGATAAAGATCAAACCAGTTACAGCATTTCCTTAAATCAAACTCCATTCAATTCTATGAAGGTTGAGAGAAGTGAGGAAACTGCAGAAGGAAAGTTGGAAGCCAGCAGGAATTGGTTTATGAGGATTAAAGAAAGAGGCCATCTCCATAACAAAAAAGTACAAAGTGAACCAGCAAGTGCTGATTTAGAAGCTGCAGCAAGTTATCCAGATCTAGCTAATTGATTAAGGTGACTACACTAAACAACAGATTTATTTTCAATGTAGACAAAACAGTCTTCTATTTGAAGAAGATACCATCTAGGACATTTATAGCTAGAGACACGTCAATGTCTGGCTTCAAAAGCTTCAAAGGACAGGCTGACTCTCTTGTCCTAGGGGCTAATGTATTAATAGTTGATGACATTAACTTGAAGCCAATGCTCTGGCCATTTCAAAAATCCTAGGACCTGGGCCTGGTGTCGTGGCTCATGCTTATAATCCCAGCACTTTGGGAGGCCAAGATAGAAGGATCCCTTGAGGCCAGGAGTTTGGAGACCAATCCAGGCAACATACCAAGGCCCCAATTTTACAAAAAAATTAAAAAATTAGGCACGATGGAGCATGCCTGTAACTTTAGCTACTCAGGAGGCTGAGGCAGGAGGATTCCCTGAGCCCAGGAGTTTCAGGCTGCCGTGAGGTATGATTATGCCACTGCACTCCAGCCTGGGCTAACAGAGTGAGACCCCATCTCTAAAAAATAAAATAAAATCCTAGGGCCCTAAAGAATTGTGCTAAATCTACTCTGCCTGTGCTTTATAAATGGAATCACAAAACCTGGATGACAGCACATCTATTAGCAGCATGGTTTACTGAATATTTTAAGCCCAATGTCAAGATCTGTTGCTCATTTTTTTAAAATCCCTTTCAGCCAGGCGCAGTGGTTCACGCCTGTAATCCCAGCACTTTGGGAGGTCCAGAAGGGTGGATCACCTGAGGTCGGGAGTTCAAGACCAGCCTGGCCAACATGGTGAAACCCTGTCTCTACTAAAAATACAAAAATTAGCCCGGCATGATGGCACGCACCTGTAGTCCCAACTACTCAGAAGGCTGAGGCAGGAGGATCGTTTGAACTCAGGAGGCGGAAGTTGCAGTGAGCCCAGAGATCATGCCTCTGCACTCCAACCTGGGTGACAGAGCAAAACTCTGTCTCAAAAAAAAAAAAAAAAAAAACCCTTTCAAAATATTACTGCTCACTGACAATGCACCTAGTCACCCAAGAGCCCTTATGAAGATGTACAAGGAGATTAATTTTTTTATTTGAGACAGTGTCTCTCTCTGTCACCCAGGCTGGAGTGCAGTGACACAATCACAGCTCACTGCAGCCCCAATCTCCTGTGCTCAAGCCATCCTCTCCCCTCAGGCTCCTGAGTAGCTAGGACTATAGGCCCATGTCACCACGCCTGGCTAATTTTTAAATTTTTTGTGGAGATGGAGCCTCCCTGTGTTGCCCAGGCTGGTCTCGAACTCTGGGGCTCAAGAGATCCTCCCACCTCAGCCTCCCAAAATGCTGAGATCACAGGTGTGAGCCATCACACTCAGCCCTAATACTGTTTTCATGCCTGCTAACACAGCATCCATTCTGCAGCCCATGGTTCAGAGAGTAATTTCAACTTTCAAGTCTTATTGTTTAAGAAATACATTTCGGCCAGGCATGGTGGCTCACGCCTGTAATCCCAACACTTTGGGAGGCTGAGGCAGGTGGATCACGAGGTCAGGAGTTCGAGACCAACCTGGCCAACATGGTGAAACCCCATCTCTACTAAAAATACAAAAATTAGCTGGGCATAGTAGCATGCACCTGTAATCTCAGCTACTTGGGAGGCTGAGGCTGGAGAGTCGCTTAAACCCAGGAGGCAGAGGTTGCAGTGAGACAAGATTGCGCCACAGTACTCTAGCTTGGGCAACAGAGCAAGACTCTGTCTTGGGGAAAAAAAAAAAATACATTCCATGGCCTGGAGCGGTAACTCATGCCTGTAATCCCAGCACTTTGGAGGCTGAGGCAGGCAGATCACTGGAGGTCAGGAGTTTGAGACCATCCTGGCCAACATGGTGAAACCCGTCTCTACTAAAAGACATTCCATGTTCATGAATTAGAAGAATCAATATTGTCAAGATGGTACTTCCCTCCAAACTGGATCTAGAAATTTAGTGTGATCCCTAACAAAATTCCAGAAGGTTTGGGTTTTTTCGTTTTTGTTTTTGTTTTTTTGGGGGGGGGTGGAATTGACAAGCAGATCCTAAAAGTTATATGGAAATTCAAAGGACTTCAAATAGCCAAAACAGTTTTGAACAAAAAAGAAGATAAAGTTGAAGGATTTACATTACCCAATTCCAATTTCAAAACTCCCTGTAAAGCCACAATAATCAAGATGGTGTGGCACAGTAGAATTAAAGAAATTAACTTTTATACTTACGTCAACTGATTTTCAATAAAGATGCCAAAACAATCCAGTGGGGAAAGAATAGTTTTTTCAACAAATGCTTTGGGAGAATTAGACATCCATTTAAAAATAAAATTAGGCCGAGTGTGATGGCTCATACCTGTAATCCCAGCAGTTTGAGAGGCTGAGACGAGAGGATCACTTGAGGCCAGGAGTTTGAGATTAGCCTGAGCAACATAGTGAGACCACATCTCTACAAAATAAAATAAAATAAATAAAAATTAAAAAATGAACACAGACCTTTACCCCACACCATTGAAAAATTAGCTTACAATAGAACCAAAACTATAAAACTTCCAGAAATTATTAAGAAGCACATGAAAAGTGCTCAATATCATTAGTCATTAGGAAAATGCAAATTTAAACCACAAGATACCACTACATATCCACTCAAAGGGTTATATAGGGCCAGGCGTGGTGGCTCACACCTATAATCCCAGCACTTTGGGAGGCCGAGGCAGTCAGATCACGAGGTCAGGAGATTGAGACCACCCTAGCTAACATGGTGAAAACCTGTCTCTACTAAAAATACCAAAAAAATTAGCCAAGCGTAGTGGCAGGCACTTGTAATCCCAGCTACTCAGAAGGCTGAGGCAGGAGAATCGCTTGAACCAGGGAGGCGGAGGTTGCAGTGAGCCAAGATTGCGCCACTGCACTCCAGCATGGGTGACAGAGCGAGACTCTGTCTCAAAAAAAAAAAAAAAAAGGGTTATACAGGCCGGGCAATGTGGCTCACTCCTGTAATCCCAGCACTTTGGGAGCCCAAGGCAGGCGGATCACTTGAGGTCAGGAGTTCGAGACCAGCCTGGCCAACATGGTGAAACCCCGTCTCTACTAAAAATACAAAAATTAGCCGGGCGGGGTGGCGGGCGACTGTAATTCCAGCTACTCCGGAGGCTGAGGCAGGAGAATTGCTTGAACCAGGGAGGCGGAGGTAGCAGTGAGCCGAGATCACGCCACTGCACTTCAGCGTGGGCAACACAGTGAGACCCCGTCTCAAAAGAAAGGGGGGTTATACAGTAATCCCCCTTATCTCCAAGGTTTCAGTTACTTGTGGTAAGCCAGTCTGAAAATATTAAATTAAAAATTCCAGAATAAGCAATTCATAATTTTGAATTGTGTGCTGTTCTTAATAGCATGATAAAGTATGATGCCATCTCACTCTGTCTTGCCTGGGGTGTGAACCATCTCCTTGTCCAGCATATCCAAGCTGTATATACTATCTGCGCATTAGTCCCCTAGTAGCCATCTTGGTTATCACATCAAAAAATATAGTATATATAGGATTTGGTACTAGCTACTCTTTCAGGCATTCACTGAGGGTCTTGGACTATATCCCCTGCAGGTAAGGGGGGACGACTGTAATAAAAAAAAATACCAAGTATTAGAGAGGATATTGAGAAACTAGAACCCTGCTCCATTGCTGATGGGAATATAAAACGGCACAGCCTGGCCAGGCGTGGTGGCTCATGCCTGTAATCCCAGCACTTTGGGAGGCTGAGGTGGCTGGATCATTTGAGGGCAGGAGTTCGAGACCAGCCTGGTCAACATGGTGAAACTCTGCCTCTACTAAAAATACAAAAATTCGCTGGGCGTGGTGGTGGGCACCTGTAGTCCCAGGTACTCAGGAGGCTGAGGCAGGAGAATCGCTTGAACCTGGGAGGCGAAGTTTGCAGTGAGCCAAGATCATGCCACTGCACTCCAGCCCAGGTGACAGAACAAGACTCCATCTCAAATAAAATAAAATAAAACAAAATAAAATAGCACAGGCACTTTGCAAACGTTTAGCAGTTTCTAATTTTAACATACACTTATCACACAACCCAACATTCCACTCCTAGGAATCTACTTAAAGCAATTAAAACATACGGCCTGCCACAGTGGCTCATGCCTGTAATCCCAGAACTTTGGGAGGCCGAGGTGGGCAGATCACCTGAGGCTGGGAGTTCAAGACCAGTCTGGCCAACATGGTGAAACTCCATCTCTGCTAAAAATACAGAAATGTGTTGAGCATGGTGGCACATGCCTGTAATCCCAGCTACTTGGGAGGCTGAGTCAGGAAAATCACTTGAACCTGGGAGGGTGAGGTTGCAGTGAGCCGAGATTGTGCCATTGCACTCCGCCTGGGCAACGCAGCAAGACTCTGTCTCAAAAAAAAAAAAAAAAAAAAGAACTAAATAAAAAAAAAAATGACTACACAAAGACTTGCATGTGAATGTTTATAGCGCATTATTCTTTTCTTATTTTTTATTTTTTTATAGAGATGAGGTCTCCCTATGTTGTCCAGGCTGGTCTCTAATTTAACTCCCAGGCTCAAGTCATCCTCCCTCCTCGGCCTCCCAAATACTGGGATTACAGGAGGGAGCCACTGCGCCCCGCCTGCATTATTCTTAATAGCCAAAAAGTGGCAACATCTGAATGTCCATCAAGTGGTGAATGGATTAAAAAAATGTGATATTTCTTTATAGTACAATACTATTCAGCAATAAAAAGGAACAAACTATTGAGACATGCTACTACATGGATGAATCTCAAAAACGTTTTAAGTGGCTGGGTGTGGTGGCTCATGCCGCACTTTCAGAGTGTAATCACAGCACTTTCAGAGGCCTTGGTGGGGAAATCACCTGAGGTCAGGAGTTCGAGATCAGCCTGGTCAACATGGCAAAACCCTGTTTCTAATAAAAATACAAAAATTAGCCAGGTGTGGTGGCACGCGCCTGTAATCCCAGCTACCCAGGAGGCTGAGGTAGGAGAATCACTTGAACCCGGGAGGCGGAGGTTGCGTGAGCCAAGATTGCTCCACTGCACTCCAGCCTGGGTGACAGAGTGAGACTCTGTCTCAAAAAAAAAAAAAAAAAAAAAGGCCAGACACGGTGACTCACGCCTGTAATCCCAGCACTTTGAGAGGCCGAGGCGGGCGGATCACTAGGTTAGGAGATTGAGATCATCCTGGCAAACATGGTGAAACCCTGTCTCTACTAAAAATACAAAAAAATTAGCCGGGTGTGGAGGCGGGCCCCTGTAGTCCCAGCTACTCAGGAGACTGAGGCAGGAGAATGGCATGAACCTGGGAAGTGGAGCTTGCAGTGAGCGGACATCACGCCACTGCACTCCAGCCTGGGCAACAAAGCAAGACTCTGTCTCAAAAAAAAAAAAAAATTTAAGTGGAAGAAGCCAGATGCCAAAAGACGACATATTGTAGAAGGATAAGGGAATTCTCTGCAGTGATGGAAATGTTCTGTATCTTGTTTAGGCTGCAGGATACAAGGGTGTATACAATTATCAAAACTCATCAAAATGAATATTCAAGATTTGTGCATTTTATTGAATATAAATTATACCTAAATAAATGAAGTCTTATTTGCTCAGCTAAGGAAGTACCAAGTGGGAAACTTTAGCCTTAAATGTTTATACCAGAAAGAGGGCTAAAAGAAAATTAATGGGCTGGGTGCAGTGGCTCCCACCTGTAATCCCAACACTTTGGGAGGCCAAGGTGGGTGGATCACTGGAGCCCAAGAGTTCAAGACCAGCCTGGGTAACATGACAAAACCCGTCTCTACAAAAAATACAGAACTTAGCCGGGCATGGTGGCGTGCACCCGTAGTCCCAGCTACTTGGGAGGCTGAGGTGGGAGGACCTCACTGGGTCTGCAGTGAGCCTTGCTTGTGCCACTGCACTCTAGCCTGGGCAAAAGAGGGAGACCTGTGTCAGAGGGAAAAAAAAAAAGAAAGAAAAGAAAATTAATGAGTTAAGTACTTACAAAAAAAAATAGCATGATAAACCCAAATAAAGTAGAAGAAAGGAAATGAGAAAGGTAAGAAATCAGTGAAGTTAAAGGTACAATAGAGAGGCTTTAACAAAATAAAAAACTGGTTGTCTTTGTTTTCTGCTGCTATAACAGAATACCACAGTCTGGGTAATTTATAAAGAAAAGAGACTTGTTTGGCTCATGGTTCTGGAAGCTAGAAAGTCCAAAAGCATGGTGTTGGCATCTAGTGAGGGTCTTCTTGCCGCATGGTAACAGGAGCCCACAACCAACCCACGCTTGAGATGAAGGCATTAATCCATTTATGAGGGCAGAACCCTCTCGGCCTAATCACGTCTTAAAGGTCCCACATCTCAACACTGTTACAATGATTAAATTTCAACATGAGTTTTGGAAGGAACATTCAAGCCATAGCATTGATCTTTTGAAAAGACTAATAAAATTTTTGGAAAATAGGCCATGAGTGCCTGTAATCCCAGCACTTTGGGAAGCCGAGGTGGGCGGATCACGAGGTCAGGAGATCGAGACCATCCTGGCTAACACGGTGAAACCTGGTCTCTACTAAAAATACAAAAAATTAGCCGTGCGTGGTGGCGGGCGCCTGTAGTCCCAGCTACTCGGGAGGCTGAGGCAGGAGAATGGCGTGAACCCGGGAGGTGGAGTTTGCAGTGAGCCGAGATCGCGCCACTGCACTCCAGCCTGAGTGACAGAGTGAGACTCCGTCTCAAAAAAAAAAAAAAAAAAGAAAAAAGAAAAAGAAAAAAAAAAGAAAAATAGGCCATGAGTCATATTTGATGAGAAACTTTGAGACAAGCAAAAGACTGTTGGGTTATGCTTTTGAGAATGCCAGCCACTGGACAAATGGGTTTTGTTGTAATTGTGCAACCCTTTGGAGAAAGTTGAAGATGATTACAAATCATGGGGTCTCTAAGACTTAGGAGATTTTGCAGTAGACAAAGGTCTTGTTTAAGTTTGAGCTATGCATATTCTGCATCTTACTACCACTAAAGTGTGTTCTGGGCTCATTGAAACTCCTACTGTGACATTCTTGGTGTACTTTTTTTTTTTTTTTTGAGATGGAGTCTTGCTGTGTCACCTAGTCTGGAGTGCAGTGACGCGATCTTGGCTCACTGCAACCTCCACCTCCCAGGTTCAAGCAGTTCTCCTGCCTCAGCCTCCTGAGCTGGAACTACAGGCATGCACCACCACGTCCAGCTAATTTTTGTATTTAGTAGAGATGGGGTTTCATCATGTTGGCCAGGCTGGTCTCGAACTCCTGACCTCAAATGGTCCACCCACTTCGACCTCCCAAAATGCTGGGATTACAGGCATGAGCCACTATGCCCAGCCCAGTATACATATTATTATTATTATTTTATTTATTTTTCTTGAGATGGAGTCTCTCTCTGTTGCCCAAGCTAGAGTGCAGTGGCACAATCTCTGCTCACTGCAACTTCCACCTCCCAGATTCCAGTGATTCTCCTGCCTCAGCCTCCTGAGTAGCTGTGACTACAGGTGTGCGCCACCACACCTGGCTAATTTTCGTATTTTTAGTAGAGACGGGGTTTCACCATATTGGTAAGGCTTGTCTCGAACTCCCGACCTCGTGATCCACCCGCCTCGGCCTCCCAAAGTGCTGGGATTATAGGCTTGAGCCACCGTGCCTAGCCCTAGCCCAGTATACATATTATTTTTAAAGGATTTATTGTTATCTCTTTTGGAGTATAATACTCAGTTATGATTCCTGCTATGTCTTTTTTTTTTTTTTTTTTTTTTTTGGAGATGGAGTTTCCCTCGTCACCCAGGCTGGAGTGCAACGGCGCAATCTCGGCTCACTGCAACCTCCACCTCCCAGGTTCAAGCAATTCTCCTGCCTCAGCCTCTGGAGTAGCTGGGACCACAGGCACCCGCCACCACACCCGGCTAATTTTTGTATTTGTAGTAGAGACAGGGTTTCACCATGTTGGCCAGGCTGGTCTCAAACTCCTGACCTTAGGTGATCCACCTGCCTCAGCCTCCCAAAGTGTTGGGATTACAGGCGTGAGCCACCGTGCCTGGCCTCCTGCTAAGTCTTTGTATATGTTTTTTGTGGAGAACATATTACTCAACGTTCACTTGTAATAGGAAATTATATTTAGGCCGGGAGCAGTGACTCGCGCCTGTAATCCCAGCACTTTGGGAGGTAGAGGCGGATGGATCACCTGAGGTCAGGTGTTTGAGACCAGCCTGGCCAACATGGTGAAATCCCAATCTACTAAACATACAAAAATTAGCTGGGTGTGGTGGTGCCTGCCTGTAATCCCAGCTGTTCAGGAGGCTGAGGCACAAGAATCACTTGAACCCAGGAGGCGGAGGTTGCAGTGAGCCAAGATTGCGCTACTGCACTCCAACCTGGGCGACAAAGTGAGACTCCGTCTCAAGAAAAAAAAAAAGTAAAAGGAATTTATATTTGATAGAAAGCATGTGTTTTAAGAAAATAAACTGTAATGGACACACCAGCTCAATAGTGATTAACTTTAATGTATAATTTCACTACTATAGAAGTGGTACAAATTAACTTGTTAGTGTTAGATTTCTCCCTGTGACGCTGTATGAGAAAATAAAGTTGTGATTCGAACAGATTCAATGCTAATACTGATGTGGGGCGTGTTCCTTTTACATTCCTCTTCCTTCTTGTTGAGTCAGCAATAATCAATACTGTATTTTGAATTCTCAAATCACTTGAAGTCAAAAATTATTTCCTCTCAGGGATTCCCAAGAAATATTTTTGGGACCAGTATTTTCACTTTTAATTTTAACCAGGCTGAATCAAAGGTAGCTCAATGCTTTATTTCATAATAGAATGAATTTACCAAAAAATATTTTAAATCATTCCCTTTGACTAACATTTAGGTGCCTTGCAATAGTTGCTATAATAAACAATGCTGGGGCCCATCCCTGGTGGCTCGCACCTGTAATCTCAATGCTTTGGGAAGCTGAGGTGGGACGATCACTTGAAGCCAAGAGTTCCAGACCAGCCTGGGTAATACAGGAATAAAATAAAATAAGTAAACAACACTGGAATGAACATCCTTCTACATATATCTTTATGAACATGAGCAAATATTTATGATTTATTTTCAGATATGAATTCTGGGTCAAAAGGTGAGACATTTTAAATCTTGATAGATATAACAGTAATATATCCTCACCTACATTGATTATAAATATTTTTAATATTTTTGTTTTTGAGATAGGTTCTTGCTGTTACTCAGGCTGGGCTGGAGTGCAATGGCGCCATCTAGGCTCGTTGCAATCTCCACTCCTGGGCTCAAGCCATCTTCCCACCTCAGCCTCCCCTACAGGCAGTGTCACCATGCCTGGCCTTTTTTTTTTTTTTGAAATGGAGTTTTGCCATGTTGCCCATGCTGGTCTGGAAGTCATGGCCTGAAGCCATCTGCCCTCCTCAGCCTCCCAAAGTGCTGGGATTACAGGCACGAGGCACCGCCCCCGTCCTTTTTTTTTTTTTTTAGACACGGAGTCTTGCTCTGTCACCCAGGCTGAAGTGCAGCGGCGCCATCTGGGCTCACTGCAACCTGTCTCCTGGGTTCAAGCGATCCTCCCACCTGTCTTCCGAGTTGCTGGGACTACGGGCACACACCACAACGCCCAGCCAAATTTTTTTTTTTTTTGAGACCGGGTTTCCCTATGTTGCCCAGGCTAGTTTCAAACTCCCGGGCTCTACCTCGTCTTGTACCACAGAGTGAGACCCTGTCTCAAAAAAAAAACCAAAAAAAAAAACAAAAAAAATTTTTTTAAGCCTTTCTGGATTATGTTGAATTTGTAGAAAAAAATGGCAGTCATCTGTACATTGATCCCATCCAATATTTTCCTTATAATTCATATCTTCTTTAGCAAAATGTTTTATTCATACATATCTTGAGTATTCCTGTTAAATGTATAAGTGGGTAGTTTACATCTATCACATTTTGATTTGTGTGTGTGTGTATGTGCGCGTGTGTGGTGAATAAGGAAACTAATATTAAATAATTTTGCATATTTATCTTGAACTTTATCACCTTACTGAACTGTCCTAGCAGTTTTTCAGTTTCTGGGATGTATTTTCTACGTGGACTATCTTACACTTTGTGAATAACATTCAATCTCTCCATAAGGTAAACTATCGTACATTCAGTCTCTTCCATTCCCAGTACTTTTATCATTTGCTAAGCCCCAGAGAACAATGTTGTAGAATTGTAGTAGTAGCTGATGTTCTTGTTTTAGGCCTTAATGAGAACAGAGGTGATGAATTCTGATATAATGCAAATGATTGCTTTTCACGCTCTGAATTGCATCCTAATTATTTCATCAACTTACAATAACCCATTTTACCCAACTGAAATATTTACCTCACCTATCACATTATGGCAAGATGTTACTGTGCTCCAATGTCTCATCACTGAAAATAATTCTGAAAGTTCTTTGCTTAGCACACATTAAGTTGTTTCCTTTACATGGTATCTCTTTTAAAAATCACTTTGAACTGTATCAAACACATCTCCAAGGTACCTTCTTTCAACCTATAATACATCCCTGTATACACAATGTGTTATTTTTAATACACTGCTGGGTTTATTAAATTTTAGTATGGACTTTATATCTGTATGTGAGAATGGTCTCTAGTTTTTCTGGGTTTTTGTTGTTGTTCTTGTGTAGAATTCTCTCCCAAGTTTGAGTAGTGGGGACAGAATAATTTTTTTTTTTCCAGAGTCTCACTGCAACGCCCAGGCTGGAGTGCAATGGCACAGTCTCAGCTCACTGCAACCTCCACTTCCCAGGTTCAAGCAATTCTCCTACCTGTTTCCCAAGTAGCTGAGACTACAGGCGTGCGCCACCATGACCGGCTGATTTTTCTATTTTTAGTAGAGACGAGGTTTCACCATATTGGCCAGGCTGGTCTCAAAACTCTTGATCTCAAGTGATCCACCCACTTTGGCCTCCCAAAGTTCTGGGATTACAGGCATGAGCCTCCATCCCGGCCAGCAGAGGTAATTTTATTATTTTTTTTTTGAGATGGAGTCTCGCTCTGTCACCCAGGCTGGAGTGCAATGGCATGATCTCGGCTCACTGCAACCTCCACTTCCCAGGTTCAAGTGATTCTCCTGCCTCAGCCTCCTGAGTAGCTGGGACTACAGGCGCATGCCACCACGCCCAGCTAATTTTTGTATTTTTAGTAAAGATGGGGTTTCGCCATGTTAGCCAGTCTGGTCTCGAACTCCTGATCTCAGGTAATCCACCCGCCTCGGCCTCCCAAAGTGCTGGGATTACAGACGTGAGCCACCGTGCCCGGCCCCAGCAGGGGTACTTTCTGAATCACCTGTTTCATGGTTATTAATCTTTTATCTGCTTCATTTTAGGTAATTAAAAATTTCAAAATATATCTCCAGAAAATCACCCATTTCACTGGAAGCATCACCCTATCAAGTTTTTCTAGAAATGGGATTTTATGAGTAGTTATTTGCATATCCTTATTAGAATAAAAGTCACATTGCCTCTGCAAAAACAGGCACACACAGGCATCCTCTTTGGAAGTTAGATACGAGGAGGAAAGTACTGATGGCTTTCCAGGTCGGCTTCAAAATCACCTGGAAGATGTCACAGCTAGTCTGTCTTCATACCCCCCATTTCTGTGAGGCTAAAAAAGGCTAACTTTTACACCTTACTATCACAGAGTTGTATGTAGTATTCGCTAAAAAACAGGCACTCTGGCTATTGTGTTGTGAACAGACTGCAGCAGGGCAAGTGCAGAAGCAGGAATTAGGCTAGTACAGGTAAGAGCCAGTGATGGCTTTGACTAAGGTGGTAGCAGTGGAAGTGATGAGAACTAAAGACTTTGAAAGTATCTTGACAGTAGAGCCAAGAGAATTTACATATGCAATATATACTTTTTTTTTTTTTTTTTTTTTTTTTTTTTTTCCGAGACAGAGTCTTCCTCGTCGCCCAGGCTGGAGTGCAATGGCACAATCTCGGCTCACTGCAACCTCCACCTCCCAGGTTCAAGCGATTCTCCTGCCTCAGCCTCCAGAGTAGCTGGGATTACAGGCGCCTGCCACCACACCCAGCTAATTTTTGTATTTTTAGTAGAGACGGGGTTTTGCCACGTTGGCCAGGCTGGTCTCGAACTCCTGACCTAGTGATCCACCCACCTCAGCCTCCCAAAGTGCTGGGATTATAGGTGTGAGCCACCGCGCCTGGCCGCAATGTACTTTCATCAGAAACATTACAGGCACATTCTCAACTAGGTACATCTCTTGATAAGAATCACTGCGCTGGCTTCAAGTTCTACGAAAATAAGGTCCATTTTCTTCCTATCTGTATATGCCCATTACACTCAGTACAGTGCTTTACAAATTTGCTGATAATTCATGTGGATGTCTGAAATTCATTATAATAGAATTCTGGTTTCAAATCTTACATGAGATTAATTACAATAAATTAGTCTATATTTTAAGTCTTATTCCAAAATTTCTGGTAGAAGGTACCTTCAAAACACATGGGGACATGTTAGATATAAAATTAATGTTTGATTTAGAATTGTTTTATTTGTGTTCCTCATGCTACAACACAACCTTCAAAGTCAGCGAAGTTTATAACATTAATATGCTTCCTCAAAACATCAATTTAGATAACCCATAGCCAGAGCTTCTAAACTTCTACAATGCAACTTCAACATTCCCAAGAGCACAATATGCTTCAAATCCCATCTCAATGCAAATTTAAGAAAAGCAAAGCAAACTGTATTACCAGACTACCAAAATTCAGTAAGATTCTGTAATTTAATATATCTACTTCTCAACTCTCTAAATTTGTTTCTCAACACTGGGGAGAGTTTTTAAAGATATCAATACCTGAATTCTACTCCAAGCCAATTAAATCAGAACAATTAAAATCAGAATCTCTGTGGGGCATCTTTTTTTTTTTTTTTTTTTTTTTTTTTATTTAAAAAAAAGCTTCCCCACTCAAGCCTGTAATCCCAGCACTTTGGGAGGCCGAGACGGGTGGATCACGAGATCAGGAGATCGAGACCATCCTGGCTAACACGGTGAAACCCCGTCTCTACTAAAAAATACAAAAAACCAGCCGGGCGAGGTGGCGGGCGCCTATAGTCCCAGCTACTCGGGAGGCTGAGGCAGGAGAATGGCGTGAACCTGGGAGGCGGAGCTTGCAGTGAGCTGAGATCTGGCCACTGCACTCCAGCCTGGGCGACAGAGCGAGACTCTGTCTCAAAAAAAAAAAAAAAAAAGGCTTCCCCAGCAATTCTATTGTCAGTGAGTTGTAAATCACTGCTCAACAGAACCTCTTATGAAGCAAAAACATAAAGAAAAATAAGCCGGGCACAGTGGCTCACGCCTGTAATCCCAGCATTGTGGAAGGCAGAGATGGACAGATCACCTGAGGTCAGGAGTTCAAGACTAGCCTTGGCAACATGGTGAAATCCCATCTCTACTAAAAATACAAAAATTAGCTGGGTATGATGACACGTGCCTGTAATCTCAGCTACATGGGAGGCTGAAGCACGAGAATCACTTCAACCAGGGAGGCAGAGGCTGCAGTGAGCAAAGATCGTGCCACTGTACTTTAGCCTAGGTGACAGAGTGAGCCTCTGTCTCAAAAAAAAAAAAAAAAAAAAAAAAAAAGGAAAAGTACACGAAGTATAGGGACATGGGGAATAAGTTAAAAATCAAAAGGACTCACTCACTGCTTTCTAACATCTTTTACTTCTTGACCTTTCGAAACATCCAAAAATTAGTAATATAATCTGTGTCACAATCTTAACAGTTAAGAAAAACCATAAAATGAAGGCCTAGAAAGATCTTTTGTTACTCATCTAGAATTATTTGGTATAACAGTATTTTCCAATGGAGGAAGACTATTGGATTTCAGGCATAAAACAATGCAGAAAAAAAGCTCAAGGCATCACAGGGAGAGGGAGATAACTTCTGACTCTGGTTTCCTGTGTTTCAGGCCAGGAAGAGCAAGGGGAGAAAAATATCTGTCCATGGGAACAAGTAATCATGCTTTAAAGGACAATTTCATTCAAACCCATTCATTTCCTTTTCATGCAAAATTTCAAAGATAAAGCAACATAAAATATGGGGCCAAGAAAAGAGAGAAGGTCTTCAAGGAGAATTTGTGCCTTTAAGTTTTTACTGGTACAACAGTCCTTCAGCCTGGAGGTACTCAAAGACGAATCATGAAAAAGAAAAAAAAACTTTATTTCAAGCAGGTTCAGTGATATATGTGTGTACTACAGCAAAGGCTGGTTGTGGCCAAGTTTCATTTCAAACTGTATGATGTGGGCTGGGCAAGGTGGCTCACGCCTGTAACCCCAGCACTTTGTGAGGCCGAGGTGGGCTGATCACCCTGAGGTCAGGAGAGACTGGCCTGGCCAACATGCCAAAACCCCGTCTCTACTAATAATACAAAAATTAGCTAGGTGTGGTGGCGTGCACCTGTAATCTCAGCTCCTCGGGAGGCTGAGGCAGGAGAATCACTTGAACCCGGGAGGTGGAGGTTGTGGATCACGCCACTGCACTCCAGCCTGGGTGACAGAGCCAGACTCAAAAACAAAAGAAAATAAAACAAACAAAAAAACCAAAACTGCATGATGTATAATTTTGACATTATGTGGGAACGTTTGACTTCTGCCAAAATGTAGATTCAATCCAATATTATGCCAATTTTTATATTAACTGTAGTCCCTAAATTTTCATAACCAAAAAAAAAAAGAGAATAACCTTACAGTTACCTACTAAGGTAACGAACTGTGAAATCAATTCCCCAATATTGCTTTGAAAATAAACCCCTTGGTTGTTAAGAGAAATTCCAACTTCCAACTCCATCCGAATGTATTATTTAACCGGTATTCTTCAGTCATCATCTACTGTTGGCTTGATTGTCACTCCTCTTCTTATCTGACCCCAACCAATTAAACTGCAAAATGAAAATAAAAGAAATCATAAATCTTACATCCATTTCACTCTCATTACCACACAATCGTATGATAAATTTTACCTGCTTATCTTCTGAATTCAAATTTGTTCCCAAAGCCTGCTCCTCCATAAAGAAAGCCTACATTATATTCTTAGATTCTTTTTTATTCTTGCTTTTTTGTTTTTGTGGGTTTTTTTGAGACAGTCACTCTGTCACCCAGTCTGGAGTACGGTGGTGCGATTTCGGCTCACTGCAACCTCCGGCTCCCGGGTTCAAACAGTTCTCGTGCCTCAGCCTCCCGAGCAGCTGGGACTACAGGCATGCGCCACCATGCCCGGCTAATTTTTTGGTATTTTTAGTAGAGATGGGGTTTCACTATGTTGGCCAGGCTAGTCTCAAACTCCTGGCCTCAAGTGATCCGCCCATCTCAGCCTCACAAAGTGTTGGGCTTACAGGCATGAGCCATCGTGCCCGGCCTGAAAGTTTATTGTTTAAATCTATTTTAAAATACACTGGAAGTCGTATGTCTGCAATAGCAAAAAAATATATAATCACAAAAGAGAGTAAAATCAAAAGGGCATAAACCACCACAAATAATTATTTACTTAAGAGACAACAAAAATTTAACTTTCTAAATTACAGGGCAATAATTCAGATAAATCTCCTGGACAAGTGATGAGACCATCATGGACACAGTAGCATGGAAGCCTTAACAAAGGAAACAGGGCTGGGCGGGGTGGCTCATGTCTATAATCCCAACACTTTAAGAGGCTGAGGTGGGAGGATGGCTTGAGGCCAGGAGTTTGAGATCATGCTGGGCAACACAGTGAGACGTGTCTACACGAGACAGTGAGAAGTGTCTACAAAAAACAAAAAAATTAGCTGGTCATGGTGGTGTGAGCCTATAGTCCTAGCTACTTAGACACTGAGGCTGCAGTGAGCTATGATCAAGCCACTAAACTCCAGCCTGGTCAACAGAGAGATCCTGCCT
This sequence comes from Chlorocebus sabaeus, assembly GCF_047675955.1. Lineage (NCBI taxonomy): Eukaryota > Metazoa > Chordata > Mammalia > Primates > Cercopithecidae > Chlorocebus > Chlorocebus sabaeus. The sequence goes on from NC_132933.1 coordinate 128,765,873, forward strand.
CTAAAAAATATAAAATAAATAATTAAGGAAGTAGATAGTGGGCAGGGGTGATCTGAATAATTATGGGGACAGTCAGGGCACAAAATAGTCTAATTTAGAGGGTTTATATAAGACAATGCAGAAGGAAAGGTTAAATGGGTTGAAGCAGGTTTCTAGAAAAGTCCCAAATGTCAAATAGTAGTGAGAAGCCTCTAGAAATTATTAAACACAGCATGATGAAAATGTTTTAAGAAGACTAATTTTGACCAAGCTCTTAAGTAATAAAAAGGCAAACTAGGGGTCTTTCACACTAACTGTGAAGTGTAAAGTGATGGTGGTATGGACTGTGATGATGTGACAAGGAATGGAAAGCAAGGGGCAAACTCAATAACTAACCTGGAAAGAGCAAAAAGTCAGAAGCCAAAAATGTGTGTATGCTTCCTGGGTCTATGCTCTCAAAAGACCTAGAAGCAATAGCACCCTAGGAGCAATGAGCATACTGAACACTCAGCTTTTCATTTCTAAGAGAAATGGCCAGTTTTAAAACTGGAACAGAGAAGGTACAAGATGAGTCTGGAAGATACTGTGCCAGAAAATAAGGAAATGTTCCAAAAAAAGAAGAGGTTGGGCATGGTGGCTCACGCCTGTAATCCCAGCACTTTGGGAGGTCAAGGAAGGCGGATCACCTGAGGTCAGGGGTTCGAGACCAGGCTGGCCAATGTGGTGAAACCCCATCTCTACTGAAAATACAAAAATTAACTGGGCACGGTGGCACGTGTCTGTAGTCCCAGCTACTTGGGAGGCTGAGGCAGGAGAATCGCTTGAACCTGGAAGGCAGAGGCTGCAGTGAGCTGAGATCACGCCACTGCACTCCAGCCTGGCGACAGAGCGAGACTTCGTCTCAAAAAAAAAAAAAAAAAAGAAAAAAAAATGATGAATACATGTCAAAAGGACACAAGAGCCAGCCTGAAGGACCTCCACTGGCCAAACGTTGAAAAATGCACATGAAAATAAAGGAAGACAGTGATGGATCATAACATGTTGAATAAAATGGGACTCCATGAGTCCATATTATAACTAGATAGGGAAATAAATAACGGCAAAGAAAGAATGCCAAATGATAAATGTGGGGTGGTAGAGTTGAGGGAGGATACTGTGACCTGTAGAGGTGCTATGATTTTGTAATCATTATAGTCAAGTTCAATTCAGGCAAGAATCATCAGTGGATGCTACATCCAGGGGTGTGGGATTCGATAAGCAGCAGGCTATTCGTATTGGCTGAAAAGATCTCCCTACAGATTGCTTACTAGTTGCAAGGGTAGAGAGTAACTACACAGTAGAGAGGCTGGACAACATCTTGACTACATAGTCAAAACTAACCTTAATAAAGAGGAGCAGTCAGATATCATGTGCCTCTAGCTGTGATTCCTGAGAAGGAGACTTCACAGTGTATTTAACTTAAGAACCTGAATCTAATGTTACACTTCCGAACCATAAGAAAAACCCAAATTGAGGAATATTCTATAAAGTAACTAGCTTGTATTCTTCAGAACTGTTAATGTCAATTAAGACAAAGGCTGAAAAAGCTCCAGATTAAATATCAAAGAGACATAAAATTAAATGCAATGCATGATTTTAAACAGGAGGAACATAAAGTACGTTATTGGGATAAGTAATAAAACTGAAACATGCACTGTAGATTTCAGTATTTTGCCAATGTTAAATTTCTAAGTGCTTATATAAGAGTACCCTTTTTTGATGGGAAATACACACTGAAGTATTAAGAGATCAAGAAGCATAACATATATAGCCTACCCTCAAATGGTTCAGGAAAAAACTTACATTTGTAAATAAATCTGTATGTGTATTTGTCAATCTAGGAAAAGGCTATAGAGGAGTTTTCTGTAAAATTGTTGCAATTTTTCTATTAAGTGTGAAATGATTTCCAAAGTCAATGACAATAGAAATACTGAACCCAAATTCATTCGGTTTTGCATAGGTTGTGTCTAATAGGCAGAGAAGTCAATCACAGTATTTGGACTAAAATATGGGACTATAGTCAAGGTTGGAGTTTTTTTCTGAGACGGAGTCTCGCTCTGTCGCCCAGGCTGGAGTGCAGTGGCGCCATCTCGACTCACCTCACTGCAAGCTCCGCCTCCCAGGTTCACGCCATTCTCCTGCCTCAGCCTCCCGAGTAGCTGGGACTACAGGCGCCCGCCACCACGCCCGGCTAATTTTTTGTATTTTTTAGTAGAGACAGGGTTTCACCATGTTAGCCAGGATGGTCTTGATCTCCTGACCTCATGATCCGCCCGCCTTGGCCTCCCAAAGTGCTGGGATTACAGGCGTGAGCCACCGCACCCGGCCGAAGTATAGTTTTCAAAGTCATCCAAATAAATAGTTGAGACTGAAAGCCACAGTAACTGTTGTCCTCAAGGAAGAATGTGCTTTTTTTTTCTGTACAAGACTGTGTCTTTTTTTAATTAGACAGTGGCAAAGACTAACAAACTTACCGCCAGTGTTTTTCAACTCTTCGGCTAAGGGCAATTTTTTCTCCTACCTCTGTGCACACTGGATTGGTCAAAACAATTTTACCCAAATCGGCCTTGACAGCACTAACTCTCCCTCCTGTCGACAGGGATCCTATGTTCACCATGAGCACTTCATTCTTAGACAGCTTTTGAACCTAGAAAAATACATTAGGGAAAAATAAATCCCAAAATCAAGAAAATGCTTTCCAAATATAAGTAAGAATTTACCAAATACTATGGAAAATACATCAATCATAAAAGAAAAAAAATTCTATATAAATTTTATTGTAAAGGAATTTGAACTATATACAGTCTAAAGACAGCAAAAGGAAGGTTTATTTGGCACCCACTGAACTTACACAAGATCCACCTGTACAAAATAAGGTAGGAACCATACCAAAGAACCTCTTAAAATTCTGAAGCAGTTACCTAGTACAAATGAGGTACAAAATTTCCCAAAGTGGGGAATGGGGAGGACTATGGCTATATAAGAGTTAACATGGGCCAGGCGCAGTGGCACACGCCTGTAATCCCAGCACTTTGGTTGGGAGGCTGAGGAGAGCAGATCACCTGGGCGGTGAGGAGAGGTATGATTGCTTATTTTCCTAAATCTTTGCCAACACTAGGTGTCAGCAATTTCCCATCTCTGCCAACCTAATCTGGGACATTTTTTAATAATCATGAAGCTGGGCACAGTGGATCACACCTGTAATCCCAGCACTTTGGAAGGCTGGGGTGGGCAGATTGCTTAAACCCAGGAGTTGGGAGATCAGCCTGGGTAACACGGCAAAACTCCGTCTCTACAAAAAATACAAAATTAGCCAGACGTGGTGGCCCGCACCTGTAGTCCCACCTACTCAGGAGGTTAAGGTGGGAGGATGGCTTGAGCTGGGAGATCGAGGCTGCTGTGAGTCAAGATTGCACCACTGCACTCCAGCCTGGGCAACAGAGCAAGACTCTCTCAAAATAAACAACAAAAAAATCATATGGATTTTAGGAATATCATGTCTTTGTCATAAATGGCAAATACTTTTCCCTGTTTTTTAAGTTTCTTTCTTAAACTGACTACCATATAGTTCTCAATTTTGGCCGGATGCAGTGGCGCATGCCTGTAATCCCAGCACTTTGGAAGGCCGATGCGGGTGGATCACTTGAGGTCAGGAGGTCAAGACCAGCCTGGCTAACATATAGTGAAACCCCATCACTACTAAAAAATACAAAAATTAGTTGGGCGTGCTGGTGCATGCCTATAGTCCCATATACTTGGGAAACCGAGGCAGGAGAATCGCTTGAACCCAGGAGGCGGAGGTTGCCATGAGCTGAGATCGCGCCACTGCACTCCAGCCTGGGCAACAGAGCAAGACTCCAACTCCTAAAAAAAAAAAAAACAAACAAACCAAAAAAACCCTCAATTTTGGGGAGGTCAAATTTATTTACCTTTTCTTTTTTTCTTAATTTCATGTTAACTACAAAACAATAAAACTCAACACTGGTTTAACACTCCCATTTGTCACTTTTTTACAAACAGGAATTATAAAAAGCATTTACCTTTGCTGCTTTCTTGTCTCCTTCAGTGCGTACACCTAGAAGCCGTCTAAGCAGGAAATAGGAAATTTCCAATTCTGTGAATATCTCAGGTAAAGCTCCGACTGCACCAAGTACTTGTCCCACCATTCTGTCAGCCCGGCACAAAGTGGGGTCAATTTTTGTTCCAACTCCTAATATAAAAATAAGATGTATACAGCTCAATTTTTTATTTCCTAAAACACCTATAAAGTGAATTAGTCCACCAGGCACAGTGGCTCACACCTGTAATCCTAGCACTTTGGTAGGCTGAGGCGGGTGGATGCCTGAGCTCAGGAGTTCAAGACCAGCCTGGGCAACACAGTGAAACCCCGTCTCTATTAAAATATAAAAAAGTAGCCAGGTGTGGCGGCGTGTGCCTGTAGTCCCAGCTACTCAGGAAGCTAAGGCAGGAGAATCGCTTGAACCCAGGAGGCAGAGGTTGCAGTGAGCAGAGATCACACCACTGCACTCCAACCTGGGTGACAAAGTGAGACTCCATCTCCCAAAAAAAAAAAAAAAAAGTGAATTAGATACCCCAAAGCCATATAAGCACAGCACATACCTACACACTTTCATACTTTTATTTTCATACTCATACAATAGCTATATAGGCACAAGAAAATACCTGTTTTATCTAGACAAATAGAAATGTACACTCATGAGATGACTGGGCAAATGAGAACAGAAAGATTCTCTTGATTTAAATTCTAAACAAAGGGTTTAGAAATCTGATTTTCTAGGAATGATGGCTTGGCTGAGAACTTAATGCAGGAGATGTAAGTATTACTGACCTGGTCTTGAAAACAATAAAAATAAATTCTAAACAAAGGGCAAATAGAGATAATAAGTGAACTCAAAATGAGTCTGAATATCCTTAACAAAAACTGAAAGAATACAAAATTTTAAATGAGTAGTTTGCAGAGTATTTGCATGCCATTTCTCCCCTGAAAGACTGATTGAAATGATAATTAAAGACCACATATGGGCTGGGCGCGGTGGCTCACGCCTATAATCCCAGCACTCGGGGAGGGGTTCAAGTTGGAGGATTATCTAAGGTTAGGAGTTCAAGACCAGCCTGACCAACATGGCAAAATCCAATCTCTACTAAAAATACAAAAATTACCCGGGCGTGGTGGCAGACACCTGTAATCCCAGCTACTGGAGAATCACTTGAACTTGGGAGGCAGAGGTTGCAGTGAGCCGAGATTGCGCCACTGCACTCCAGCCTGGGTGACAGAGAGACTCTCAAAAAAAAAAAAAAGACTACATATGATTCCTGGGATCTACTTCAAAATATTCTAGCTGTGTCTTGAGGGGAGTAGGGGAAAGAAGATACATAGATGGAACAAGATTGATTTGGAAAACTTTTTTTTGCCGCTGTTGTTGAGACACAGTCTCTCTCTGTCGCCCAGGCTGGAGTGCAGTGGTGTGATCTCGGCTCACTGCGACCTGGGATTACGGATATGTGCTGTCATGGCTAATTTTTTTTTTTTGTATTTTTAGTAGAGACAGGTTTCTCGAACTCCTGTCCTCCAGGTGACCCGTCCACCTCGGCCTCCCGAAGCGCTGGTAATACAGGCATGAGCCACCGCACCCGGCCAAGATTGGTAAAACATTAATAATTGCTGAAGCTGAGTGATGGCTCTATGGGGGTTATCATTACAGTATAGGCCAAGTGCGGTGGCTCACGCCTGTAATCCCAGTATTTTGGGAGGCCAAGGAGGGTGGATCACTTAAGAACAGAAGTTCGAGACCAGCCTGGCCAACATGGCGAAACCCCATCTCTACTAAAAATACAAAAATTAGCTGGTTGTGGTGGTATGTGCCTGTAGTTCCAGTTACTCGAGAGGCTGAGGTACGAGAATTAACTGAACCCAGGAGGCAGAGGTTGCAGCAAGCCGAGATCATACCACTGTACTCCAGCCTGGGTGGCAGAATAAGACTCTGCCTCAAAATAAATAAATAAATAAATAAAAAGTTCCTTAAGTTAAATTTTTAAAAGGTTACCAGATCTCCCTTGTTTACCACACACATGCACACAAAGGATAAAATGAGAGATGGAACTACAGGCACCAAACCAAGTTTATTTTACTATTTGATCGGAGAAACGGCATCTCACGGTTTCCTAGGCTGGTCTCAAACTCCTGGTCTCAAGCAATCTTCCCACTTCGGCTTTCCAAAGCACTGGGATTATAAGCATGAGCCACCATGCCCAACCTGGTAAACTCTTTTTTTCTTTTCTTCTTGTTTTTCTTTTTTTTTTTTTTTGAGACAGAGTGTCACTCTGTCACCCAGGCTGGAGTGCACTGGTGTGATCTCGGCTCACCCTCCGCCTCCTGGGTTCAAGCGATTCTCGTGCCTCAGCCTCCCGAGTAGCTGGGATTACAGGCGTGGGCCAAACACCCAGCTAACTTTTGTATTTTTAGTAGAGACAGGGTTTTACCATGCTGCCCAGGCTGGTCTCAAACTCCTGAGCTCAAGCAATCCATCCACCTCAGCCTCCCAAATTACTGGGATCACAGGCGTCAGCCACTGCGCCCAGCCAATCTGGTAAACTCTTTTTTGTTTTTCTGTTTTCTTTTATTTCCTTTTTAAAATTTTCAACCAGAGACACAGCTTGTTTGGTGAAGAATAAACTGTGCCCTTACCAAACATTTTCTTCTTTAATCTAAAGGTACATACACCCCCTCTAATTCTCACTGAATCTTTCATTTTTCTGGGTATTGAGTAATACAGTAAGTTGTAAGAGACTAGAAAAGTTTTTAAATCATTTCAGTAATTGCTACACAAAGAAATTTATTTTCTTTTATTTCTACATCATTGGAAATACGATCTGACATCATTCAACTGACATTTGTAGGTAATTTCCCATTTGCAAAATATACACAAAAGCAACCATGGCCGGGCACGGTGGTTCATGCCTGTAATACTAGCACTTTGAAAGGCCAAGGCGGGGGACTGAGCTCAGGAGTTCGAGACCAGCCTGGGCAACACGATGAAACCCTGTCTCTACTAAAATACAAAAATCTTAGCTGGGCCTGGCAGCATGTGCCTGTAGTCCCAGCTACTCCGGGAGGCTGAAGCAGAAGAATTGCTTGAACCTGGGAGGTGAAGGCTGCAGTGAGCCAAGATTGCGCCACTGCACTCTAGCCTGGAGGACACAGCAAGACTCCATCTCCAAAAAAAAAAAAAAAAAAAAAAAGGCAACCATTATCTACCACAAAAATTGTGTTAACAAAAACAGAAGTGTAGGTAAATACCTTACATGATAAGTCATCAAACTTTTTTATATTGCTAAAAAGGAGTTACTCTATATTTGACCAAAATGTATCCTTTATGTTTAAAAATCATTTTTACAAATGCATGAAACCATCTTATAACCTAAAACAAGAGCTTAACCACATGATTGTTCCCCCGCCCCACTCTATTATTAAAATACCCAATTAAAAATCTATAATATGTCCCTTTTGGTAATCCATCCCCCATGAAAAGTCCACAAATAGCCACAAATTAAAAGAGATGAGAAAAAATCCTTACCAATAAGACCGCCTGGAGCAGCATATTGCAGATCATTATGCTCTGCAAAAAGTGATACAATTTTGGAAAAGATTGGTTTACACATGAGTTTTCCTTCACTATCTTTGGAAACAATACCAGGTCTTACTTCTATCTCCTGGCCCACCTGTAAACATATAATTAATAATTAGAATTACTGTGTTACACAAAATGACCATTTACCTATCAAAAGTTCCAACAGGGATTGGGTGCGGTGGCTCACGTGTGTTATGCCAGCATTTTAGGAGGCCGAGGCGGGTGGATCACCTGAGGTCAGGAGTTTGAGAGCAGCCCAGCCAACACAGTGAAACCCCGTCTCTACTAAAAACACAAAAATTAGCCAGGTGTAGTGGCACGCACCTGTAATCCCTGCTACTCAGGAGGCTGCAGCAGAATTGCTAGAACCTGGGAGACAGAGGTTGCAGTGAACCGAGATCGCACCACTGCACTCTAGCCTGGGCGACAGAGAGAGACTCCGTCTCAAAAATAAAATAAAAAAATAATAAAGTTCCAATAGGAAGATCATAAAACTGAAAAGGCAATCATTCCTATATTTCAAAGATAATTATTCTTTTTTTTTTTTTTTTTTTTTTTGAGACGGAGTCTGGCTCTGTCGCCCAGGCTGGAGTGCAGTGGCCGGATCTCAGCTCACTGCAAGCTCCGCCTCCCGGGTTTACGCCATTCTCCTGCCTCAGCCTCCCGAGTAGCTGGGACTACAGGCGCCGCCACCACGCCCGGCTAGTTTTTTGTATTTTTTAGTAGAGACGGGGTTTCACCGTGTTAGCCAGGATGGTCTCGATCTCCTGACCTCGTGATCCGCCCGCCTCGGCCTCCCAAAGTGCTGGGATTACAGGCTTGAGCCACCGCGCCCCGCCGATAATTATTCTTTAAAAAAAAAAAAAAAAAAAAAGATGCGAACGAGACTGTCAAAACCAGAACCATCCAACTGTTGCTAACTACCCACCACACAAGTCTATTACCACATCAAATGTGCTCCATACTTACAAGTCTACAAATTTTGAAGTCAGACACAAAAGACATAATGGAAAACAAAGAAATATAGCTGGGCATGGTAGCTCATGCCTGTAATCCCAGCACTTTGGGAGGCTGAGGCAGGCAGATCACCTGAGGTCAGGAGTTAAGAGACCAGCATGGCCAATATGGCGAAACCCCGTCTCTATCAAAAAAAAAAAAAAAAATTAGGCTGGGCGCGGTGGCTCACACCTGTAATCCCAGCACTTTGGGAGGCTGAGGCGGGTGGATCACGAGGTCAGGAGATCGAGACCATCCTGGCTAACACGGTGAAACCCCGTCTCTATTAAAAAAAAAAAAAATACAAAAAAATTAGCCAGGCGTGGTGGCGGGCGCCTGTAGTCCCAGCTACTCGGGAGGCTGAGGCAGGAGAATGGCGTGAACCCGGGAGGCGGAGCTTGCAGTGAGCCGAGATCGCGCCACTGCACTCCAGCCTGGGTGACAGAGCGAGAGTCCGTCTCAAAAAAAAAAAAAAAAAAAAAAAAAATTAGCCAGGCGAGGTTGCGAGTGCCTGTAGTCCCAGCAAGTCGGGAGGCTGTGGCAGGAGAATCATCACCTGCACCCAGGAGGTGGAGGTTGCAGTGAGCCGAGATCATGCCAATGCACTCAAAAAAACAAACAAACAAACAAACAAAAAACTATTATCAGGGCTTGTAAATTAGTACAGCTACCATGGAGAACAATATGGAGGTTCCTTGAAAACCTGAAAATATGAAAATAGAGCTACCATATGATCCATCAATTTCACTAGTGGGTATACATTCAACAGAAAGGGAAGCAATATATCAAAGAGGTATCTGCACTCCCATGTTTATTGCAGCACAGTTCACAATAGCCAAGTATGGAATCAACCTAAGTGCCCATGAACAGATGAATGGATAAAGAAAATGCAGTATATAGGCCAGGTGCAGTGGCTCACGCCTGTAATCCCAGCACTTCGGGAGGCCAAGGTGGGTGGATTACCTGAGGTCAGGAGTTCAAGACCAGCCTGGTCAACATGGTGAAACCCCATCTTTACTACAAATACAAAAATTAGCTGGGCTTGGTGGCAGGTGCCTGTAATCCCAGCTACTTGGGAGGCTGGGGCAGTGAGAATTGCTTGAACCCGGGAGGTGAAGGTTGCAGTGCGCCGAGATCGCTACAGCTTGGGCAACAGAGCAAGACTCCACCTCAAAAAAAAAAAAAAAAGAAAACAAAAAAAGAAAAAGAAAAAAAGAAAAGGCAGCATATATATACAATGGAGTATTATGCAGCCATAAAAAATAAAGAAATTCTGCCATTTGCAGCAACATATCTAGAATTGGAGGCCATTCTAAGTAAAATAAGCCAGGTACAAAAAGACAAACATCACACATTCTTACTCATCTGTATATGTGGGAGCTAAAAAGGTGGATCTCATGAAGGTAGAGTGGATTCAGAGGTCTAGAAGGGTGGAGGGAGTGAAGTTTGAAGATGGAAAAGAAGAATATTAAAAAAGAGAACTCTTTATCAAATGCTAGAAACCATGGAAAAAATTTTATTTTTCAATTTGGATTGTCCATACTTTTTTTCCTGATTAAGACAAGGGTAAAACAAACAAACAACAACAACAACAACCAAAACCAAAATCACAACAACCAAAACCCATTTTACCTTTAATACTCCTTTTAGGATACTACCACCAGCTACACCTCCCTTAAGGTCATCAACTTCACAGCCAGGTTTGTTGACATCAAAAGATCTAATAACTAAAATAAAATAAAACAAATTAAAGTCAGTTCTGTTAATTTTAACTTTAGAAGAAATAATATTTTCCATGTTAACATTTCGAAAATAGTGACCATTTGAGATTTATACCAAAGGGATGCCTTTGTAACAAAATCTAGTATTATCCCAATGCTTATGCAATCTTACTTATGATGGGAAAAATGAAAATAACTTAAGTTTGTTAACAAGTGGCATATATGGTATACCAGTATTATAGAGCATCATGCAACTATTAATAATGCTGGAGCTGTATGTAATGATCTGGAAGGATGACCCTCATATACTGTTAAGAAAAATTATAAAAATTATATGTATAATACAATCCCACTTCCATAAAGAAAAATAAACTAATCAATGTCTGTATATGGATTTCTTTTTCCCTCTATCATAGAGGCTGGAGTGCAGTGGCACAATCATAGCTCACTATAGCCTCAAATTCGTGGGCTCAAGCGATCTTCCTGCCTCAGCCTACCAAGTAGTTGGGACTACAGGTACACACCACTGCACCCAGCTATATTTTATTTTGTAGAAACGGGTTCTTCCTTTGATGCCCAGGATGGTCCCAAACTCCTAGCCTTAAGCAATCCTCCCACCTCAGCCTCAGCCTCCCAAAGTGCTGGGATTACAGGTGAAAGCCACCATGCCCAGCCTGTGTATATGTTTATACATGATGATATGAACAATGAGGAAAGTGTGGGAATAATGGACAGCAAATGTTAACTTTGCTGACTTTAGGGCTAAGGGACTAGAACTTGAAGACAGAGAGATTATGGACATTTTCTTTACATACCTCTATAACTCCTGTAAGAACAATTCAGCTTTATAACTACAAAATACTAGGACTACATGACCTGCACTTCGGAAAGTATTTCCTACTAAACACCAGGAGCCTGGATGAAGGCCCAGAGGAGCTCAAATGTCTGTTTTGAGAAGGTTTCTACATCCTTGTGTAGGAACCACAAGCCTAGGTGATCAAATTATATCAATATCAGTTCTTCGTTAATTGAACAACAAAATCATCTATATGATGTTTTAGTCAGGAAGTTCGAACACCCTGACTAAAACATTATGATTCCATAGAGAATACTGTATTACTCCATCTTGATCATGTACCATATATTGAGCACAGAAAGGTTAACAGTTGTTTTTGTTTTTTTTTTTTGAGACACAGTTTCACTCTTGTTGCCCAGGCTGGAGTGCAGTGGCACGATCTCAGCTCATTGCAACCTCTGCTTCCTGGGTTCAAGCGATTCTCCTGCCTCAGCCTCCTGAGTAGCTGGGATCACTGGCGCCCGCCACCATGCCCAGTTACTTTTTTGTATGTTAGTAGAGACAGGGTTTCACCATACTGGTCAGGCTGGTCTCAAACTCCTGACCTCAGGTGATCCACCCACCTTGGCCTCCCAAAGTACTGGGATTATAGGCATGAGCCACCGTGCCCGGCCTAGGTTAACAGCTCTTATTGTGTTCAGGACTCTGTCCCTCATTCAGTAATACAATCTAGCACTACTAATACAATCTCGAATTGATTTCAAAAAAATTGTATGAATTATCACCTCTGCAGAAAGAGGAAATATTAATAAACATCCTTGAAGAGGAATCACCAATGTGGAAAAGATCAGATTAAGAGTTAAAGGCAAATCCTATCACTTACCAATAAGCCGGGGCTCTGAAGTAAAGTCTCTTGGGGGTACTGGAATTTTCTTTACTATGTACTCACAAACAACTTCAATATTGTATTTCAGCTGAGCCGAAATTGGAATAATGGGAGCTCCCTCTGCTACTGTACCTATATGACAAAATTCAGAAAGATCAAAATTATTCAGTTTTTTAAAATTTATTCTATGTATCTGTTACATAAAACGATTAAGATTACTATAATAAAATAGATGCCTAAACCCCATACAAATGTCAGCAACAAGTGGAAAGTGGATAATTCTGTTCAGAAAGATGGCAATATTCTGTTTGTTTTCACTCCTGAAAATGAATACTAATCCCTTTAAGGGAAAATTTGTTACTTTATATTAGTCGACATACTTAATAATAGTACAACGATAAACTTGTTTAAATAAAGAACATACTAACACTCCTGTGAAAGAACGCTCTACTAGTTGAAAAGATTTCTAACAACATGTAATTAATCTCCCAATAAATGTCAAGATAAAATTACAGACTCTGCTAATCAAAGACTGCTGGCACATATAATTTTAATTTTTTTTTTTTTTTTTTTTTTGAGACGGAATCTGGCTCTGTCGCCCAGGCTAGAGTGCAGTGGCCGGATCTCAGCTCACTGAAGCTCCGCCTCCCGGGTTTACGCCATTCTCCTGCCTCAGCCTCCCGAGTAGCTGGGACTACAGGCGCCGCCACCACGCCCGGCTAGTTTTTTGTATTTTTTAGTAGAGACAGGGTTTCACCGTGTTAGCCAGGATGGTCTCGATCTCCTGACCTTGTGATCCACCCGCCTCGGCCTCCCAAAGTGCTGGGATTACAGGCTTGAGCCACCGCGCCCGGCCGCTTTTTTTTTTTTTTTTTTTGAGACAGGGTCTTGCTCTGTCGCCCAGGCTAGACTGCAGTGGCATAATCACGGCTTGTTGCAACCTCCACTTCCCAGGTTCAAGCGATCCTCCCACCTCAGCCTCCTATATAGTAGCTGGGACCACAGGTGTGTGCCACCAAGCCCAGATAAATTTTTGGATTGACGGAGTTTTACCATGTGGCCCAGGTTGGTCTTCAACTCCTGGACTCAAGCGTTCCACCCGCCTCGGCCTCCTAAATTAGTATTACAAGTGTGAGCTACCAAGCCCAAACATATATATTTGCTCTGTATTAATTATATGTCAAACAAGCTAGTCAAAGAAATAGACCAAACACAATTAGACTTTAATCAAAATCACTTACTACTTTTCATGATGACAGAACTGAGTTCATAAGAAATTAACCTAACAAGAAAAACAAGACTAAGAGAGAAAATGTCAAGAATAAGATATATCATGTCTCCTCTGAAATGAAAAACATTATGCTATTAGAGAAGGGACACTCAAGAGATTTATTTACTTATTTATTTTTTATTATTATTATTTATTTTTATTTTTTTTTTTTTGAGACGGAGTCTCTCTGTCGCCCAGGCTAGAGTGCAGTGGCCAGATCTCAGCTCACTGCAAGCTCCGCCTCCCGGGTTCACGCCATTCTCCTGCCTCAGCCTCCCAAGTAGCTGGGACTACAGGCGCCCGCCACCTCGCCCGGCTAGTTTTTTGTATTTTTTAGTAGAGACGGGGTTTCACCGTGTTAGCCAGGATGGTCTCGATCTCCTGACCTCGTGATCCGCCCGTCTCGGCCTCCCAAAGTGCTGGGATTACAGGCTTGAGCCACCGCGCCCGGCCTATTATTATTATTTTTTAGACGGAGTTTCGCTCTTGTTGCCCAGGCTGGAGTGCAAAGGCAGGATCTCGGCTCACCACAACCTCCGCCCCGAGTTCCAGCGATTCTCTTGCCTCAGCCTCCCAAGTAGCTGGGATTACAGGCATGTGCCACCACACCCTGCTAATTTTGTATTTTTAGTAGAGACAGGGTTTCTCCACATTGGTCAGGCTGGTCTTGAACCCCGGACCTCAGATGATCCACATGCCTCGGCCTCCCAAAGTGCTGGGATTACAGGCATGAGCCACAGTGCCCGGCCAACACTCTAGAGATTAAATAATCACTGTCACTTCCAAATCTTAAAGTAGCTGTTCAGTAACAAATACTGTAAGATGAGGTTTTTAAACATTATTTTATTCATTTTACTATCACTGAGATTTTTTTTTAATCTGATCGATAAAGTTTCCAGAAAACAACCCCAGTTCTAACTTGCTGCCAGCAAAAATATAGTTTAGTATATTAAATTCAGAATCATAGATTTCATTAGTTGTATCAGGTTGCTAACAAGCAGTAGGTAGGGCGATAAGGCTTAAGACTCATAAGTTTACCTTGTTTTAGATAATATATTAAAAGTTAATTTAACATCTGGTATCCAGAGTAAATGTCTCTCAAAGTGATTCATAGATTTATTACATATTATGGCTTCTTACCTTGGACAAATGCAAGGATCTGCTCGTATTGTTCTTTAGCCTGACTTTCTTTTACCAAATCAATTTTATTTTGTAGAATCAAAATATGCTTCAGTTTCATGATCTCTATAGCAGCCAGGTGTTCAGACGTCTGAGGCTGAGGACAAGATTCATTACCAGCTAGTTGATGAAGAATAAAAAAGATACATATAAGAATAGCTGGAAATATCCAGAACAGGCAGGCAAATCCATAAAGAGAGAAAGCAGATTATTGGTTGCTAGGGGCTGGGGGAGGAAAACATGGCGATGGATGCTTCATGGGCATGGCGCTTCCTTTCGTGGTGATATAAAAGTTCTGGAACTAGATAGTGGTGAAACTACAAACACTATGTTGTACAAAATTGTCAATGTACTTAATGCCACTAAATTGTACACTTTAAATACATACAATGGTACATTTTGAGTCTCTTTTGCCACCCACTACCCCCCTGCCAAAAGAAGTTGGCATCTAATAAAGGAGACTTCTCAATGTTCTAACCCTAATGAAGGCAACATTCCTAGATATTATTGCCAGATATCCACCGTTTGGCCCTGCTTCACGTCTGTTGCCTGCGTTCACTGGAACCTCCCAATTGTCTGGCTCCCAATCCTGGTCCTGAGCAAGAAGCTTAAAATCAGTAAGTCTGGCTTTTCTCAGGGTCTGTACCCAGTTTTTGCTCAGGTATGGGGTATAGCCCTCTAACTCTCTCCAGTCTTAGAAATGTTCTGGCCCAGTCAAGTTCCTGAGAAGTAGACACTAATCAAAAGGGAAAGGCACCTAATACTGTCCATGAATTTTAACTAATATCAGAGGCTATTCTTCAACCGAGGGAGGGAAGAATGCTAACTGCGAAGATAACCCCCAGTGTATTATAAAGAAATGGGCATGTTTTGTTGAGGACTCCAATGATCAACCTCCTCAAGTCGTGATGTTCAAGTGTCCTGACTATACCGACATGGCATGCTTTAAAAAAAAAAAATTGTTTTTTTTTTTTTGAGACTGAGTCTCACTCTGTCTCTGTCACCCAGGCTGGAGTGCAGTGGCGTCACCTCAGCTCACTGCATCCTCTGCCTCCCGGGTTCAAGCGATTCTCCTGCCTCAGCCTCCTGAGTAGCTGTGATTACAGGTGTGCCCCACCACACCCGGCTAATTTTCGTACTTTTAATAGAGGCGGGGTTTCACCATGTTGACCAGACTGGTCTCAAACTCCTGATACCTCAAGTGATCCACCTGCCTTGGCCTCCCAAAGTGCAGGGATTACAGGTGTAAGCCACCACGCCCAGGTTTTTTTTTTTTTCAAGACCAAGTCTCCTTCTGTCACCCAGGCTGGAGTGCAATGGCTCGATCTCGGCTCACTGCAACCTCTGCCTCCTGGGTTCAAGTGACTCTCGTGCCTCTGCCTCCCAAGTAGCTGGGATTATAGGCATGCACCACCATGCCTGGCTGATTTTTTGTACTTTTAGTAGAGACAGGGTTTCACCCTATTGGCCAGGCTGGTCTTGAACTCCTGACTTCAAGTGATCCATCTGCCTCAGCCTCCCAAAGTGCTGGGATTACAGGCATGAGCCACCATGCCCAGTCGCTTTTTTTTTGAGATGTAGTTTTCGCTCTTGTTGCCCAGACTAGAGTGCAATGGCGCGATCCTGGCTCACCGCAACCTCTGCCTCCCGGGTTCAAGAGATTCTCCTGAGTAGCTGGTATTACAGACATGCGCCACCACACCCAGTTAATGTTTTTTGTTTTTTGTTTTTGAGACGGAGTCTTGCTCTGTCACCCAGGCTGGAGTGCAGTGGCGCGATCTCAGCTTGCTGCAAGCTCCGCCTCCCAGATTCACGCCATTCTCCTGCCTCAGCCTCCCGAGTAGCTGGGATTACAGGCACCTGCCACCACGCCTGGTTAATTTTTTGTATTTTTAGTAGAGACGGGGTTTCACCATGTTAGCCAGGATGGTTTCGATCTCCTGACCTCGTGATCCGCCCGCCTCAGCCTCCCAAAGTGCTGGGATTACAGGCGTGAGGCACCACATCCGGTGCTTTTAAAAAATTTTACCCCAGGCTTGGCGCGGTGGCTTACACCTGTAATCCCAGCACTTTGGGAGGCCGAGGCGGGTGGATCACAAGGTCAGGAGATCCAGACCATCTTGGCTAACACAGTGAAACCCCGTCTCTACTAAAAATACAAAAAATTAGCCAGGCGGGGTGGCGGGCGCCTGTCGTCCCAGCTACTCGGGAGGCTGAGGCAGGAGAATGGCGTGAACCCTGGAGGTGGTGCCTGCAGCGAGCGGAGATGGCGCCACTGCACTCCAGCCTGGGCGAGACAGAGACAGACTCCGTCTCAAAAAAATAAAATAAAATAAATAAAAATAAATAAATTTTATCCCATAGTAATGGAATCTCTCAACAGCTAACGTAAGAAACAATACATACACTACCCTTCAAAACTCCACTTATTCCTAGACTTCAGCACTTACTATGAATGGTATTTGTATCTTAAATACTTCCACAGTAGACAGTTCAGACATACACACACACACAAACCATAACACAAAGTTTTACACATACATTTAAATCACCTCATGTGATTTAAATGAGAAAAATGAACTACTGACTTTTTTTCATTTTCTCAAATGCTACCACAAGAATTCTCACAAGCTATCAGCCCCAAATCTATCTTTTTCAGTATTTTGTGATAGCTGGTAGGTAGGAAAGTCATCCTGGATGACACGTTAGTTCCCATTCATGTCACCCTTAGGTAATAGATATGATCCTTAAAGGCCTTAGTTCCGCTTTAAATACTTCATCTTGGACTTGCTCCACACTGATTTGTCCAAACCAATTGTGAGGTATTTACCTATCAACAGAAGAGCTGCATCCATCACTGCTGCACCATTCAGCATAGTAGCCATCAAAATATCATGGCCAGGACAGTCAACAAAGGAAACATGTCTAACAATTGAGAAATAACAATCAGCCTTAACATCAATCACTACTTAAACATGCTAGTTATAGATTTTTTTAAAGTTAAATCAACTTAGGAAATAATCTTATTGGTATAAAATGGTTACAGGGCTTGGTGTTTCTAGAACTTGGAAATAAGTTCACCAGCTGATTAAAACCACTGCAGATTACAAAGCAAATTAAATTAGTTATGTGCAGAACGGAAGATAAAGAAACTCCCAAATCCAACGAAAGTGAAAATGGTATAGAATAATGGTGTAGAGTATATACTGAGAATGTCATTGATTTGAAAGCTAAAACTTATAATGACTTATCCCAGCACTTTGGGAGGCTGAGGCAGGTGGATCACCCGAGGTCAGGAGTTTGAGACCAGCCTGACCAACTAGTGAAACCTGGCCTCTACTAAGAAAAAAAAGAAAAAAAAATTTTCCAAAAATACCTGTAGCACCTTGAAAAGCTAGAATTGCCCATTTGAAACAGAGATGGCAGCCCTTTTTAAAACAAAACTATAGTATTCATTCAGAGTCACAATTTTTTTTTTTCCTTGTATGCTCACATTGTCATGATCTAAAACAGAGGTCAGCTCTTAGGCCAAATCTAGCCCACCACCATATCTATTTATACATATATTGCCTACATCTGCTTCTGTAATAGAAGAACAGAAGCAACAGAAACTCTGGCTTGCAAAGCTGAAAATATTTACCATCTGGCCCTTTGTGGAAAAAAGTTTGCTAATCCCCTACTAAGGACCAGGACTACAGTGAGACAAGCGCGAACTTTAAGAGAATGCCAAAAAACTTAGTAATCAAGGAAAATGGCCAGGCATGGAGGCTCGTGCCTGTAATCCCAGCACTTTGGGAGGCTGAGGCAGGCAGATCACTTGAGGCCAGGAGATGGAGATGAGTCTGGACAATATGGTGAAAGCCCGCCTCTACTAAAAATATAAAAATTAGCTGGGCGTGGTGGCGCATGCCTGTAATCCCAGCTACTCGGGAGGCTAAGGCAGAAAAATAACTTGAACCAGGGAGTCAGAAGTTGCAGTGGGCCGAGACCACGCCACTGCACTCCAGCCTGGCGACATAGCAAGACTCCATCTCAAAAATAAACAAATAAATAAATAAATAAAAATACAAACTAGCTGGACGTGGTGGCTCATGCCTGTAATTCCAGCTACTCAGGAGGCTGAGGCATGAGAATTGCTTGAACCCAGAAAGTGGAGGCTGCAGTGAGCTGAGATTGCACCACTGCACTCCAACCTGGGCAACAGAGAGAGACTGTCTCAAAAAAAAAAAAGAAGAAAAGAATAAGAAAGAAAAATATATGCATTCAATATTTTTAAAAAGTCAAAATTAATGCAAAAAATCAATCATAAACAAAATACAAAGCCATGCTGAGCCAAAAAGTGATACTGAAGCAAGAGAGGAAACAAATTCAGTAATATTGAGTCTGCCTTTATTTAAAATTCTGATATTGTTTATTATATTTTTTGCATTAATTCCAAAAAAAACTGCATTAAAATATTTATCCTAATTACTGAGTTTTCTGGCATACCTCCACCCCCAGGCCCACTTAAATTTTGGGCTTGAGGTGAAGGCCTCACTTGTCTCTCCCTGGTCCCAGCCCTGCCCCAATCTAAACATTCCTTGTAGGGCATCTCCAATCCCCATAAACATCACTAGACAGATGTCAGTATGCTGATAACAAACCAGGTATGCAATCATATTCAGAAAATAGATGGAGAACAAGTTCAAGTGTTTTAGAGAAGTAATTAGAAATGGCTCTGTTCATCTCTATTTAATATACAAAAACAACACTGTTTAAAAGAAATTCAGGAAGCCTAGAAAAAGAATCCCTTCAATCCAATGAGTTGTTTTTCTATTTTGTTTAAGTGATACTTTTAGTTTGGAGAAATTGCAGGTAAGTATTTTAACTCAGGTTTAGATGCTTGACTTTTCAGATTTGCCATAAAAACATAAAACAATGGAAAACCAACAAAACCATTTAGCAATTAGGTTCATTGTTTAACATCTCAGTATTTCAAAAAGTACAAAACAGAAGACAATAAAATATAAAGTATAGTGTGCTTAGCAAAAAAAAGGTCACCTGACTAATTTGAAGTTCCCTTTGGTCCCTGCAATGTCTGTAGGAAACTCATCAGGTGTACTGCTCCCACAAGATCTATAACATTCTGGCCGAGGGCAACTTGGGTCATCAAGTTTATAAATCTAAAATTTCAATAAAAAAAGATTTTGATTTATTATCTGCACAACAATTAAAGTTAGTTTCTTGTTCCACAGTACACAGCTTACCTTAGCATTAGCATATCCAAGCTTGATTGTAATATTTCTTTCTAGTTCATTTTTGAACCTGACGGTGTGAACTCCAGAAATAGCTTTGACAACTGTGGATTTCCCATGAGCTACATGACCAATTGTACCTATGGTCAAAGTTCAAAAAATTAATTCATGTGTATTTAATTACATACCAAATATTTTTTCAAATAGTGTTAAGTGTAGAAAACCCAAAGCCGGCTGGACATGGTGGCTCACGCCAGTAATCCCAACACTTTGGATCACAAGGTCAAGAGATCGAGACCATCCCAGCCAACATGGTGAAACCCCATCCTACCAAAAATACAAAAATTAGCTGGGCGTGGTGGCGCGTGCCTGTAGTCCCAGCTACTGGGGAGGCTGAGGCAGGAGACTCGTTTGAACCCAGGAGGTGGAGGCTGCAGTGAGCCGAGATCGCACCACTGCACGTCAGCCTGGCATCAGAGCGAGACTCTATCACAAAATAAAATAAAATAAAATAAATAAAATAAAGCCAAAGCCATAACTTACTGTAAATATCAACATAAAACCAACAGTGATTTCCATTTTTCCTCCTCCATACCCCTTCCTACTAGAAACGTGTTCTCATATAGGACTGAAGAGAAACTTCCATGTAACAGCTTTACTTAAAAAACATACTCTGGGACAGACTGGAGTGCAAAGCCCTGATCACAGCGCACTGCAACCTCAACCACCTGGGCTCAAGCAATCCTCCCACCTCGGCCTCCTTGGTAGCTGGGACTGCAGGCATGCACCATCACACACAGCTAATTTTTTGTATTTTTTGTAGAGATGGGGTTTGGCCATGTTGCCCAGGCTGGTCTCCAACTCCAGGACTCAAGCAATCCACCCGCCTCCCAAAGGGCTGGGATTACAGGCATAAGCCACTGCACCCAGCCAGAACTTTATACATTAAGGAACCTTCCACCACTTCCAGATTAAGGTAAACAGGTATGATGGGCCCTGACACAACAAAAAGGGATTTGTGAACAAACAAGGAAACAACCTAAGTTTAATTGTAATTTGTTCCATTGATCAAATTATTGGGTCAATATATGCATAGTAATTCGCTTTAACTGGTATAGTCTTAGCATAGGTTGTTCGGAGATTAAGTTATGCTCCGAGGTCACCCCAACCAAAATTTTTAATGCAGGGGCAGTAGTTTAAGGCCTGTAGGCTTATTTGGGCTTTGTTTGCATTAATAAGTTAAAGCTCCAGACTGTAATACTGTAACTTTAATAGCCTCATGGTGGGGTCTTACTTTTTAACTAGGTTAAAAACTAGTCTTACTTTTTAACTATGCTGTTTGTACAAACTCAAAATGTCCAAAATTTACACTCGGTCAACGTAACTTCTCCTCTAAAGTTCCAGGTGCCAATTAAGAAAAAAAAACCCTCTACTTAATCACAGCTTGTACATCAAATAAATCTTTCATAAATTCGGCCCTTGAAATAATCCTGTGTGGCAAGTACAGCCACATTTTCACCTCTTCCTTAAACTTCTGCTACGTATGACTACATACTGCCTTATGCTATTAAACTTTTCCTATGTCTCCATTTTTTCTTCTTACCAAGTCTGTAAGCTAGACATGGGCAGCATTCTTTGTGCTCCCTTCCCCCGCAAATCTAGCAGGTGCTTTATTCACAAGGACTCAATATCTATTTCTTGAATATGTGAATCCTCATATTATCCAGGTAATCACACAAAAAGTGAGGTCAAAATTAATTGTTGGAGATCAAGAAGATCAGGTTTCTTAAGTTACTCTTACCTATATTAATTGTGGCTTGCCTGCTGATAACTTCGTGTGAAAGTGGCGTCAACTTGGTAACATCCTGGAATGAAATATATTTTAAAACATCGCACATAAAACAAAGCAGAACTTTTCCTTTGACTTTACGTTTACCATCTACATCTCGCCACCATCTGCACAGCTTTCTACTACTTCTAAAGCGCCTTTCCTCTATCGGTAACTTTGTACTCCTATGGCTGGGAAGCTGTAAGAGCCCTTCATCATTACACAACAGACTACACCTCCACTCAACTATGGGATATCTGGAGATCAGAGGCTCCCCCAATCTTGGGAACATTAGCACTAAAAGTAATGCAGACAAGACACTCCCTTCCCAGACGTTAAGAGGCTGAAACCATGACAATCAACATCAAGACTTCCAGCCGAATCCTCCAGAAGCTCGAAGTCCCACGACCGTACACCTCTGCGCCCAGATCGTGGACTGGCCTGGGTACAGGCGGCGTGAGCATGGCTTAAGGCGCCCAGCTCCAGGTCTCCCTCCTGACCCAGGCTCCTGACGCATGCTCCCGACACTGACTAGTACCAATGCCACCGAGAGGCTCGGTCATCTCCACTCCCGAGCTCACTCTGCATCCTCCCCAAGCAAAACCTCACCAACGTGGTGAGATCCTGACGCGAAAGATGCGGCTGCCCCAGAGTCACTCCAGCTTCTCCGCCCGCCATGTTGCCAGAAGAGGAAGGAAGTCACCCCGGCTGCCGCCTGATCGTCTGCAGGGGTCCTAGTGCGGGGCGGGGAAGCGGAGGCGGGAAGGCCGAGTAGGGGCTCAGGATGGCCAGTTCAGCAGCGGCCTCACTACTTGGACTTCTCTCCGCTTGAATCTGCACAGTGCCTGTCGGTAGGCTTACTGGAAAACACGGTGCAAAGTTGCTGGAGCAATTCGTCGCAGACCTGGTAGATATTTGTGCAGGCAATACTGAGGGCAGCCACCAAACCCCCGCCCCGCCCGGCCCGTGCGAGGCGGGTGATGCAACCCGGCGCGCGCGCTGGCCAGGGAGAGACCATTTCCGTTTCCTGTGGAGTTTCCCGAAACCTGGGAATCAGCTAGGGTGTGAGAACAGAAAAGAGGGAGTGTCCACCCCGCCCTGTTTTTTTGAATACCGATTTCTGTAATTTAATAAGGCGAGATCGGCTCGGGGTCCGCGCCCACCTATGACGGGGCTCTTGGCTGGGAAAAGGCCGCGTGCTGAGCCCCGGCGGGTGGCGGGGCGGGCGCCCCCTCGCGGAAGTTTGGTGAAGGGCCCAGAGGGGCAGGGCTAGCAAAATCAAAGTCCCTAGCTTGTTCCCAGAGAGTGATTTCTAGGGCCCGGGAGGTGGGCCTTGGTGACGTTAGACTGCGTTCCCAGTGAATTTAGCTAGGTGTCGTGAGAGCATCTAAAGTGCGCTGTTTTGTTTTGTTTTTTTTTTCTTAAAGAAGTAGGTCCAAAAAAACCTCGATTACCGATAAATCGGTATTTTAAAATTTAAAATTTTTTGACACCTTAACCCACTTTTCGTCGTGTTGAAAAGCAGTTGAGTGATTTTTTTTCTCTGTGCATTTCTATAGAAATTTTGTCATAAACAGCTATTTCCTTTTTTGTTTGCAATAAATTTATTTACATAAAAACGTGTGAGACAACTATTATGCAAAATTATAGTAAAGAGAAGTGAAAAGATAATATGAAAGCCACAATGACGAATACTGAGAAGCCAAGCTCACTTTACAATACTTGTAAGTAGTCATCAAGTTAGCTTTTAGGAAATAAATATTATTAATGAGGCCGGGCACGGTGGCTCACGCCTGTAATCCCACTACTTTGGGAGGCCGAGGCGGGCGGATCACGAGGTCAGGAGTTCGAGACCAGCCTGGCCAATATGAAACCCCGTCTCTACTAAAAATACAAAAAACACACACACACAAAAATTAGCCAGGCGTGGTGGTGGGTGCCCGTAGTCGCAGCTACTCGGGAGGCTGAGGCAGGAGAATGGCGTGAACCCAGGAGACGGAGCTTGCAGTGAGTGAGCTGAGATGGCGCCCCTGCACTCCAGCCTGGGTGACAGAGCGAGATTCCATCTCAAAAATTATATATATATATATATATAATAAATGAAATAAAAGGGAAATTGGGGGAAATGAGGGGCAATATGAGAAGTGAAGAAAGAAATTCATTAAGGTGATAATTTCTCTGCTACCTCTCTTTTTTTTTTTCCCGACTTTTAAGTTCAGGGGTGCATGCGCAGGATGTGGAGGTTTGTTACATAGGTAAACTGTGTGCCCATGGTGATTTGCTGCGCAGATCATCCCATCATCTAGCTGTTAAGCCCAGCATCCATTAGCTGTTCTTCCTGATGCTCTCCCTCCTCCCACCCCCAACCCTCGGACAGGCCTCAGTGTGTGTTGTTCCCCCGCATACGTCCACGTGTTCTCACCATTCAGCTCCCACTTATGAATGAGAATATGCGGTATTTGGTTTTCTGTTCCTGCGTTAGTTTGCTGAGAATAATGGCTTTTGGCTCCATCCATGTCCCTGCAAAGCATATGATCTTGTTCGTTTTTATGGCTGCATGGTATTTCATGGTGTATATGTACCACATTTTGTTTATCCAGTCTATCATTGATGGGCATTTGGGTTGATTCCATGTCTTTGCTATTGTGAATAGTGCTGCAGTGAACATATGCGTGCATGGATCTTTATAATAGAATGATTTATATTTTGGAGGCTATATACCTAGTAATGAGATTGCTTGGTCAAATGGTATTTCTTCCTCTAGGGCTTTGAGGAATTGCCACTCTGTCTTCCACAATGGTTGAACTAATTTACACCCCCACAAATAGTGTAAGAGCGTTCCATTTTCTCCACAACCTTACCAGTATCTTTTGTTTTTTGACTTTTTAATGATCACCATTCTGACTAGTCTGAGGTGGTATCTCATGTGGTTTTGATTTGCATTTCTCGAATTATCAGTGATATTGAGCTTTTTTTCCGTGTTTCTTGGCCGCATGTATGCCTTCTTTTGAGAAGTGTCTGTTTGTGTCCTTTCCCCAATTTTTAATGGAGTTGCTTTTTATAAACAGCTATTTCAAACCAGAAAAAAAATGTAAGGACAGGTGAATAAATAAGAATTTAGGTTTTCTGGGCCAGGTGCGGTGGTTCACTTCTGTAATCCCAGCACTTTGGGAGGCCGAGGTGTGCTGATCAGTTGAGGTCAGGAGTTCGAGACCGGCCTGACCAAAATCCTGACCTGGCGAAAACCCTTTCCTAAAACATAGAAAAATTACCTCGGCGTGGTGGCACGTACCTGTAATCCCAGCTACTCGGGAGGCTGAGACAGGAGAATCGCTTGAACCCGGGAGGGGGAGGTTGCAGTGGGCTGAGATTGAGACATTGCACTCTAGCCTGGGCAACAGAGCCAGACTCCATCTCAAAAAAACAAAAAACAAAAAAAATAGAATTTAGGTTATCTGTGTGTTCATTGAATACTTAAGTAAAATTTATATGAATACGTGTTTTATATCACATAAATTTTTAGTACAACAATTTACCTAAAATAGGAAGTTATGTTTCAATAAATGCATGCATTAGTTAAGTGATGGTGAAAACTGGAGGTATTCACTTTAATCTTACATTCTTTTTTTTCTTCTTCTTTTTTTTGAGACAGAGTTGTGCTCTGTCACCCAGGCTGGAGTGCAGTGGCACAATCTCAGCTCACTGCAACCTCTGCCTCCTGGGTTCAAGCAATTCCCGTGCCTCAGCCTGCTGAGTAACTGGGATTACAGGTGTATGCCACCACGTGCAGCTAATTTTTTTGTATTTTTACTAGAGACAAGGTTTCGCGTTGTTGGCTAGGTTGGTCTCAAACTCCTGACCTCAAATGATCTGCCTTCCTCCGCCTTCCAAAGTGCTGGGATTGCAGACCTGAGCCACCGTGCCCCACCTTAATCTTACATTCTAAATATTTATACCAGCCAATTACGAAAACCCACTGAGGTGATTAAAATGTTGGGGTATTATATAGTGGTGATGATTGCGCATCTTTGTAAATATGCTAAAAAACAGTGAATTGTACGGTTTAATGGGGCAAATCTTAGGACATGTGAACTTTATCTAAATAAAAAAAATCCGGACAGGCTTGGTGGCTCACGCCTGTAATCCCAGCACTTTGGGAAGCCAAGGCGGGCAGATCACGAGGTTAGGAGTTTGCGACCAGCCTGGCCAACATAGTGACACCCGTCTCTACTAAAAATACAAAAAAAAATTTGCCGGGCGTGGTAGTGTGCACCTGTAATCCCAGCTTCTTGGGAGGCTGAGGCAGGAGAATCTCATGAACCTGGAAGGCAGAGGATGCAGTGAGCCCAGATTGCACCATGGCACTCCATCCTAGGATACAGTGTGAGACTCCGTCTCAAAAAAAACCACAAAAAACAAAAACAAAAACAAAAACAAAACACTCCAGCGAGATCGTGCCACTGCGCTCCAGCCTGGCTGACAGAGACCCTATCTCAGAGAAAAAAAAAAAATTCAGGCCAGGCGTGGTGGTTCATGCCTGTAATCCTAACAATTTGGGAAGCCAAAGCCAGAGGATCTCTTGAGCCCAGGAGTTCCAGACCAGTCTGCGCAACATAGGGAGACCCCCATCTCTACAAAAAATACAAAGATTAGCTAAGCGCAGTGAATCACGCCTGTAGTCCAAGCTACTAGGGAGACTGAGGTGGAAGGATCGCTTGAGCCCAGGTTGTTGAGGCTGCAGTGAGCTGCGATCGAGCCACTGCACTCCAGCCTGGGCAACAGAGGAGACGCTGTCTCAAAAATAAAAATGAATAATAATAAAATCCATTGTTAATAGACAGAATAATAATATGCTTCATCGTCAGAAACATTTATTGGAAGTAGAAACGTCACAGGAAATAAAATGTTTATTAATAAAAATAATATAGTTAACAATTACTGGCACCAGCCAAACAAGTATTAACATTAATTCTCACAAAATCCAATGGGATAGATACTGTTATTCCCATTTTACAGGTGAGAAAACAGTCCTAGAAAGATTGAATAACGGCTAGGCACGATGGCTCACGCCTGTACTCTCAGCACTTTGGAAGGCAGAGGCAGGCAGATCACCTGAGATCAGGAGTTCGATACCAGCCTGGCTAAGATGGTGAAACCCCGTTTCTACTAAAAAATATCAAATATATATATATATATTAGCCAGGCATGGTGGTGGGCGCCCGTAATCCCAGCTACTGAGGAGGCTGAGATGGAGAATCGCTTGAACCCAGGAGGCAGGCAGAGGTTGCAGTGA
This sequence comes from Chlorocebus sabaeus, assembly GCF_047675955.1. NCBI lineage: Eukaryota > Metazoa > Chordata > Mammalia > Primates > Cercopithecidae > Chlorocebus > Chlorocebus sabaeus. The sequence goes on from NC_132933.1 coordinate 128,792,743, forward strand.
GCCAGGATCCCACCACTGCACTCCAGCCTGGGTGACAAAGCGAGACTCTGTCTCAAAGGAAAAATAAATAAATAAAAGAAAGATTGAATAACACGCCCAAGATTCTACAGCTAGTAAGCAGCAGACCTGGGATTCATAGTCAAGTATGAGTATACTCTTAAAAAAAAAAAAAGAAAAGCTTTTTGAGATGAAATTTACATATTATAAAATTCACCAATTTTAGGCTGGGTGCAGTGGCTCACACATGTAATCCCAGCACTTTGGGAGGCTGAGGAGGGTAGATCACCTGAAGTCAAGAGTTTGAGACCAGCCTGACCAACATGTTGAAACCCCGTCTCTATTAAAACACTAAAGAAATTAGCCGGGTGTGAGGCGCGCCTGTAGTCCCAACTACTCAGGAGGTAGAGGCAGGAGAATTGCTTGAACCCAGGAGGCAGAGGTTGCAGTGAGCCGAGATCGAACCATTGAACTCCAGCCTGGGTGACAGAGCGAGACTCCGTCTCAAAATAACAAAAATAAAATAAAATAAAAATTAAAAAGACCGGGTGTGGTGGCTCAGGCCTGTAATCCCAACACTTTCGGAGGCTCAGGGGGGCGGATCACCTGAGGTTGGGAGTTCCAGACCAGCCTGACCAACATGGAGAAATCCCTCTCTACTAAAAATACAAAATTAACTGGGGGTGGTGGCACATGCCTGTAATCCCACCTATTCGGGAGGCTGAGGCAGGAGAATCACTTGAACCCGGGAGGCGGAGGTTGCCATGAGCCGAGATCCCGCCTTGCACTCCAGCCTGGGCAACAAGAGCGAAACTCCGTCTCAAAAGAAAAAAAAAAGGCATCCAAAGTTCGCTGTATTTTTTTTTAAAGAAGCAGATCCAAGAAAACCCCGATGGGCGGGCGCGGTGGCTCACGCCTGTAATCCCAGCACTTTGGGAGGCTGAGGCGGGCGGATCACGAGGTCAGAAGATCGAGACCATCCTGGCTAACACGGTGAAACCCCGTCTCTACTAAAAAATACAAAAAATTAGCCAGCGTGGTGGCGGGCGCCTGTAAGTCCCAACTACTCAGGAGGCTGAGGCAGGAGAATGGCGTGAACCCGAGAGGCGGAGCTTCCAATGAGCAGAGAGAGCACCACTGCACTCCTGCCTGGGCGAGAGCGAGACTCCGTCTCAAAATAAAAACAGAAACCAAACCAAAACAACAACTACAAAAAAAAAAACGATTACTGATCAATCGGTATTTTTAAATTTTTGAGACATTCTTAAACCACTTTTCGTCATGTTAAAAAGCAGTTGAGGCCGGGCTCGGTGACTCACGCCTGTAATCGCAGCACTTTGAGAGGCCGAGGCGGGTAGATCACGAGGTCAGGAGTTAAAGACCAGCATAGCCAAGATGGTGAAACCCCGTCTCTACTAAAAATACACAAATTAGCCAGGCCTGGTGGTGGGCGCCTGTAATCCCAGCTACTTAGGAGGCTGAGGCAGAGAATGGCTTGAACCCGGAAGGCGGAGGTCGCAGTGAGTCAAGATCATGCCACTGCACTCCAACCTGGGCGACAGAGCGAGACTCTATATATGTATATATATATAATTAAAATAAAAACAGCTTTATTGAGATTAAATTTACATACTATAAAATTCACCAATTTTAGGCCGGACGCGGTGACTCATACCTGTAATCCCAACACTTTGGGAGGCCCAGGCGGGCGGATCAGCTAAGGTTGGGAGTTAAGAGACCAGCCTGACCAACATGGAGAAACCCCGTCTCTACTAAAAATACAAAATTAGCCGGGCGTGGTGGCACATGCCTGCAATCCCAGCTACTCGGGAGGCTGAGGCAGGAGAATCACTTGAACTCGGGAGGCGGAGGTTGCTGTGAGCCGAGATCCCGCCATTGCACTCCAGCCTGGGCAACAAGAGCAAAACTCCATCTCAAAAAATAAATAAATAAAGCGTCCGAAGTTCCCTGTATTTTTTTTTTTTTAAGGAAGCACATCCGGTATATACCCAAAGGATTATAAATCATGCTGCTATAAAGATACATGCACACGTATGTTTATTGCAGCACTATTCACAATAGCAAAGACTTGGAATCAACCCAAATGTCCATCAGTGACAGACTGGATTAAGAAAATGTGGCACATATACACCATGGAATACTATGCAGCCATAAAAACGGATGAGTTCAGTCCTTTGCAGGGACATGGATGAAGCTGGAAACCATCATTCTCAGCAAACTATCGCAAGAACAGAAAACCAAACACTGCATGTTCTCACTCATAGGTAGGAATTGAACAATGAGATCAGCGGAAGGGGAACATCACACACCGGGGCCTATTATGGGGAGGGGGGAGGGGGGAGGGATGGCATTGGGAGTCATACTTGATGTAAATGACGAGTTGATGGGTGCAACACACCAACATGGCACAAGTATACATATGTAACAAACCAGCACATTGTGCACATGGACCCTAGAACTTAAAGTATAATTAAAAAAAAAAAAAAAAAGAAGCAGATCCAAGAAAACCCCGATTACTGATCAATCGGTATTTTCAAATTTAAAGATTTTTGAGACATTCTTAAACCACTTTTCGTCATGTTAAAAAGCAGTTGAGGCTGGGCTTGGTGACTCACGCCTGTAATTGCAGCACTTTGAGAGGCCGAGGCGGGTAGATCATATGGTCAGGAGTTAAAGACCAGCCTGGCCAAGATGGTGAAACCCGGTCTCTACTAAAAATACACAAATTAGCCAGGCGTGGTGGCGGGCGTCTGTAGTCCCAGCTACTCGGGAGGCTGAGGCAGAGAATTGCTTGAACCCAGGAGGCGGAGGTTGCAGTGAGCCAAGATCGCGCCACTGCACTCCAGCCTGGGTGACAGAGCGAGACTCCGTCTCAGAAAAAAAAAAACAAAACCAGTTGAGTGATTTTTTTTTTGTTTATCGCCATGCATTTCTGTAGATTTTATCATAAAGTGCTATTTCTTTTGTTTGCAATAAATTTATTTCCATAAACACTTATTAGACAACTATTATGCAAAAGTATAGTAAGGAGAAGTGAAAGGATAGTATGAAAGCCACAATGATGAATACTGAGAAGCCAAGCTCACTCACTTATAAATACTCATCAAGGTAGATTATTTAGGAAATAAATATTATAAACGAAAAAACGAGGAAAATTAGGGAAAGTGAGGCGCAACATGAGAAGTGAAGAAAGGAATTCATTAAGGTGATAATTTCTCTGCTACCTCTCTTTTTTTTCCCGACTTTTAAGTTCAGGGGTGCATGCGCAGGATGTGGAGGTTTGTTACATAGGTAAACTGTGTGCCATGGTGGTTTGCTGCACAGATCATCCCATCATCTAGCTATTAAGCCCAGCATCCATTAGCTGTTCTTCCTGATGCTCTCCCTCCTCCCACCCCCAACCCTCCGACAGGCCTCAGTGTGTGTTGTTCCCCCGCATGTGTCCACGTGTTCTCATTCAGCTCCCACTTATAAATGAGAACATGCAGTATTTGGTTTTCTGTTCCTGCGTTAGTTTGCTGAGAATAATGGCTTTCGGCTCCATCCATGTCCCTGCAAAGCATATGATCTTGTTCGTTTTTATGGCTGCATGGTATTTCATGGTGTATATGTGCCACATTTTCTTTATCCAGTCTACATTGATGGGCATTTGGGTTGATTCCATGTCTTTGCTATTGTGAATAGTGCTGCAGTGAACATATGTGTGCATGGATCTTTATAATAGAATGATTTATATTTTGGAGGGTATATACCCAGTAATGAGATTACTTGGTCTAATGGTATTTCTGCTGTAGGGCTTTGAGGAATTGCCACTCTGTCTTCCACAAAGGTTGAACTAATTTACACCCCCACAAATAGTGTAAGAGCATTCCTTTTTCTCCACAACTTTGCCAGCATGTGTGGTTTTTTTTCTTTTTCTTTTTCTTTTTCTTTCTTTCTTTCTTTTTTTTTTTTTTTTGTGACTGAGTCTTGCTCTTTCACCAGGCTGGAGTGCAGTGGCACCACCTCGGCTCACTGCAACCTCCACCTCCTGGGTTCAAGTGATTCTCCTGCCTCAGCCTCCCAAGTAGGTGGGACTACAGGCATAGGCCACCACGCCCAGCTAATTTTTGTATTTTTGGTAGAGACGGGGTTTCACCACGTTGGCCAGGATGGTCTCCATCTCTTGACCTCATGATTCGCCCGCCTTGGCCTCCCAAAGTGCTGTGCTTATAGGCATAAGCCACCACTCCCAGCTGTTTTTTGACTTTTTAATAATCACCATTCCGACTGGTGTGAGGTGGTATCTCACTGGGGTTTTGATTTGCATTTCTCAAATGATCAGTGATGTTCAGCTTTTTTCTATATGCTTGTTGGCTACATGTATGTCTTCTTTTGAGAAGTGTCTGTTCATGTTCTTTGCCCACTTTTTAATGGGGTTGTTTGTTTTTTATAAACAGCTATTTCACACCGGAAAAAAATATAAGGAGAAGTGAATAAATAAGAATTTAGGTTTTCTGGGCCGGATACAGTGGCTCGTGCTGTAATCCCAGCACTTTGGGAGGCCGAGGCCGGCCAATCACTCGAGGTCAGGAGTTTGAGACCAGGCTGGCCAACATGGCAAAATCCCGTCTCTACCAAAAAATACAAAAATTACCTGGGCGTAGTGGCACGTGCCTGTAATCCCAGCTACTCGGGAGGCTGAAGCAGGAGAATCACTTGAACCTGGGAGGCAGAGGTTGCAGTGAGCTAAGATTGCACCACTGCACTCCAGCCTGGGTGACAGAGCGAGACTCCATCTCAAAAAAGAAAAAGAAAAAGAATTTAGGTTATCTGTGTGTTCGTTGAATACTTAAGTAAAATTTAAATGAATATGTGTTTTATATCACGTAAATTTTAGGTACAACAATTTACCTAAAATAGGAAGTCATGTTTCAGTAAATGCATGCATTAGTTAAGTGATGGTGCAAACTGGAGGTATTCCGTTGAATCTTACATTCTTTTTTTTTTTTTTTTTTTTTTTTTTTTTGAGACAGAGTCGTGCTCTGTTGCCCAGGCTGGAGTGCAGTGGCACAATCTCAGCTCACTGCAACCTCTGCCTACTGGGTTCAAGCAATTCTCGTGCCTCAGCCTCCCAAGTAGCTGGGATGACAGGTGTGTGCCACCAGGCCCAGCTAATTTTTTTTTTTTATTTTATTTTTAGTAAAGACAAGGTTTCACATTGTTGGCCACGCTGGTCTCAAATTCCTGACCTTAAGTGATCCGCCTGCTTCAGCCTCACAAAGTGCTGGGATTATAGGCGTGAGCCACCGTGCCAGGCCTTAATCTTACATTCTATATATATATATTTTTTTTTGAAACGGAGTCTTGCTTTGTTACCCAGCTGGAGTGCAATGGTGCCATCTCGGCTCACTGCAACCTCCACCTCCAGGGTTCAAGCGATTCTCCTGCCTCAGCCTCCCGGGTAGCTGGGACTACAGGCGTGTGCCACCACGCCTGGCTAAATTTTTGTATTTTTAGTAGAGATGGGGTTTCGCTGTATTAACCAGGATGGTCTCGATCTCCTGACCTCGTGATCTGCCCGCCTCGTCCTCCCAAAGTGCTGGGATTACAGGCATGAGCTACCGTGCCCAGCCCCATTCTAAATATACCAGCCAATTACAAAAACCCATTGAGGTGATTAAAATGCTGGGGATTTATATAGTGGCGATGATTGTACATCTTTGTAAATATGCTAAAAACCAGCAAATTGTACAGTTTAACCGGGTGAATCTTACGACATGTGAATTTTATCTATATATATTAAAAAAAAAAAAAAAAAAAGTCCGGCGAGACCACGCCAGTGCACTCCAGGCTGGGTGACAGAGTGAGACCCTGTCTCAGAGAAGAAAAAAAAAAAAAAAATCTGGGCCAGGCATAGTGGCTCATGCCTGTAATCTTAGCAATTTGGGAAGCCAAAACCGGAGGATCGCTTGAGCCCAGGAGTTCCAGACCAGCCTGCGCAATATAGGGAGACCCCCATCTCTACAAAATATACAAAGATTAGCTGGGCGCAGTGTTTCACCCCTGTAGTTCCAGCTACTAGGAAGACTGAGGTGGAAGGATCGCTTGAGCCAGGTGGTTGAGGCTGCAGTGAGCTGTGGTCGAGCCACTGCACTCCAGCCTGGGCAACAGAGGAGACCCTGTCTCAAAAATAAAAATGAATAATAAATAATAAAATCCAGCTGGGTGCAGTGGCTCACGCCTGTAATCCTAGCACTTTGGGAGGCCGAGGCAGGCGGACTGTCTGAGCTCAGGAGTTCCAGACGAGCCTGGGCAACACGGTGAAACCCCAACTCTACTAAAATACAAAAGAAATGAGCCGGGCGTGGCGGTGTGCGCTTGTAGTCCCAGCTACTCGGGAGGCTAGGGCAGGAGAATTGCTTGAACCTGGGAGGCAGAGGTTGCAGGTAACCGAGATTGTGCCACTGCACTCCAGCCTGGGGGAGCGAGCGAGGCTCCGTCTCTACAAAGATAATAATAATAATAATTATAATAATAAAATCCGTTGTCAATAGGCAGAATAATAATATGCTTCATCGTCAGAAACATTTATTGGAAGTAGAAAAGTCATAGGAAATAAAATGTTTAGTAATTTAAAAAATGGTTAATTATTGGCACCACCCGAATAAGTATTAACTTGACTTCTCACAAAATCCAATGAGGTGGATATTGTTATTCCCATTTTACAGGTGAGAAAACAGTCCTAGAAAGTTTGAATAACATGCCCAAGATTCTTTTTTTTTTTTTTTTTTTTGAGACGGAGTCTTGCTCTGTAGCCCGGGCTGGACTGCAGTGGCCCGATCTCAGCTCACTGCAAGCTCCGCCTCCCAGGTTTACGCCATTCTCCTGCCTCAGTCTCCGGAGTAGCTGGGACTACAGGCGCCCGCCACCTCGCCCAGCTAGTTTTTTGTATTTTTAGTAGAGACGGGGTTTCACCGTGTTAGCCAGGATGGTCTCGATCTCCTGACCTCGTGATCCGCCCGTCTCGGCCTCCCAAAGTGCTGGGATTACAGGCTTGAGCCACCGCGCCCGGCCCCAAGATTCTATAGCTAGTAAGTAGCAGAGGTGGGATTCATAGTCAAGTATGAGTATACTCTTTTTCGTTTTTGTTTTTTTTTTTTTTAAACAGCTTTATTTAGATTAAATTTACGTATTATAAAATTCACCAATTTCAGGCCAGGTGGAGTGACTCACGCCTGTAATCCCAGCACTCTGGGATGCCGAGGTGAACAGATCACTTAAGGTCAGGAGTTGGAGACCAGCTTGGACCAACATGGTGAAACCCCATCTCTACTAAAAATACAAAAATTATCCAGGCAGAGTGTCAGGCGAGTGTAATCCCAGCTACTTGGGAGGCTGAGGCAGGAGAATCGCTTGAACCTGGGAGATGGGGGTTGTAGTGAGCTGAGATCGCCCCACTGCACTCTAGCCTGGGCAACAGAGTGAGACTGAGTCTCAGAAAATAAACAAAATAAAATTCACCAATTTTAAATACACAATTCCATGATTTTTAGTGAGTTTACAGAGTTGTGCAACCATCACAAAAATCCAGATTTGGAACATTTCCATCACCCCAAAGAAATCCTTTGCATCTATGTTCATTCAATTCCTGTTCCCACCTCCAGTCCTAGGCAATTACTAATGGACTTTCTTTCTCGAAAGATTTGCCTTTTCTAGACATTTTGTTTAAATGAAATCATATAATATGTGGTCTTTTGTGTCTGACTTCTTTCATTTAGCATAATGATTTTGAGGTTCATCCATGTTGTAGCATGTATGAACATGATGTTGAATAAAATTTCATATCACATTTTATTGATGCATTCACCAGTTGAATAGATATTTGGATTGTTTTCAGTTTTTGGCTACTGTGAATAATTCTGCGAATGAACATTTGTGTGCAAGTTTTTATGACAACATATTGTCATTTTTCTTGGTAAATATCTAGTTGTACAATTGCTAAGTCCTGTGTTAAATCTAGGTTTAATAGTTTGAGAAACAGGCTGGGAGCAATGGTTCACCCGTGTAATCCCAACAGGCAGGTGGATCACCGGAGATCAGGAGTTCAAGACCAGCCTGGCCAACATGGTAAAACCCTGTCTCTACTAAAAATGCAAAAATTAGCCAGGTGTGGCGGTGGGCATCTGTAGTCCCAGCTACTCTGGAGGCTGAGGCAGAAGAATTGCTTGAACCCTGGAAGTGGAGGTTGCAGTGAGCCAAGATCGCGCCATTATACTCCTGCCTACGAGACAGAGTGAGACTCCATCTCAAAAAAAAAAAAAAAAAAGAGTTTGAGAAACATTTCAATTGTTTCCCAAAATGGCTGTATCGTTTTACATTCCCACCAGCAGTATATGAAGAAGACTCAGTTTCTCCACATCCTCATTCACACTTGTTTTTTGTTTTGTTTTGTTTTTGAGACACAGCCTTGCTCTGTTGCCCAGGCGGCAGTGCAGTGGTGCAATCTCAGCATACTGCAACCTCGGCCTCCCAGGTTCAAGTGATTCTCCTGCCTCTCGAGTAGCTGAGATTACAGGTGTGCACCACCATGCCCTGCTGTTTTTTTTTTTTTTTAATATATATTTTTAGTACAGACGTGGTTTCACTATGTTGGCCGGGTTGGTCTTGAACTCCTGACTTCAGGTGATCCACCTGCTTTGGCCTCCCAAAGTGTTGGGATTACAGGCATGAGTCACTGCACCTGGCCCCTCACCAACATTTGTAATTGTCTCTTCGTTTACTATAGTCATTCTAGTGGCTTTTTTTTTTCTTTATTATTATTATTATTTTTTGAGACGGAGTCTTCACTCTGTCGCCCAGGCTGGAGTGCAGTGGCACGATCTCGGCTCACCGCAAACTCCGCCTCCTGGGTTCACGCCATTCTCCTGCCTCAGCCTCCCAAGTAGCTTGGAGTAGCTTGGATTACAGGCACCCACCACCACACCCGGCAAATTTTTTGTATTTTTTAGTAGAGACGGGGTTTCACTGTGTTAGCCAGGATGGTCTCGATCTCTTGACCTCATGATCCACCCACCTTGGCCTCCCAAAGTGTTGGGATTATAGGCGTGAGCCACCACCGTGCCAGGCTTTTTTTCTTTTTTAAAGGAAAGGTGGGGTCTTGCGGTGTTGCCTCCGCTGATCTCAAAATCCTGGCCTCAAGCAATCCTCCTGCCTTGGCCTCCCACAGTGCTGAGATTACAGGCATGAGCCACCATACCAGTTCAGTGTGGTTTCAATTTGCATTTCTTTAATAACTAATGCGTGTTCAGCATCTTTTCATGTACTCATTAAGCCATTCATATCTCTTCTTTGGTAAAATGGCTATTCAAACATTTCGCCTACTTTTATTTTTATTTGTTTTTTTTTTTTTTTTTAGAGAAAGGACCTTGCTCTGTCATCCAGGCTGGAATGCAGCAATCATAGTTCACGGCAGCCTTGAACTCTTGGGCTCAAATGATCCTCCTACTTCAGCCTCACAAGTAGCTGGGAGTTCTGTCATCCAGGCTGGAGTGCAGTGGTGCAATCATAGCTCACTGCAGCTTGAACTCCTGGGCTCAAATGATCCTCCCGCTTCAGCCTCACAAGTAGCTGGGAGTACAGAGGCATGCCACTATGCCCAGGCAATTTTTTTATTTGTTTTGTAGAGATGGGATCTTGCCATATTGCCCAGGCTAGTGCCCTTTTCTTTTTCGTTTTCTGGAGACAGAGTCTGGCTCTGTCACCCAGGCTGGAGTGCAGTGGCATAATCACGGCTCACTGCAGCCTCAACCACCTAGGCTCAAGTGATCCTCCTACCTCAGCCTCTCAAGTAATTGGGATCACAGGTGTGTGCCGCAATGCCTGGCTAATTTTTAAGTTTTTTTGTAGAGACAAGGTCTCGGTATGTTGCCCAGGCTGGTCTCAAACTCCTGGGCTCAAGTGATCCATCTGCCTCAGCCTCCCAAAGTGCTGGGATTACAGGTGTGAGCTACTGCACCCAGCTGGGTGCCGACTTTTTTTTTGAAAAATTTAAAAAATTTTTTGAAATAGAATCAGGGTCTCACTATATTGCCCGGGCTGGTCCTGAACTCCGGAGCTCAAGCAATCCTCCCGCTTCAGCCTCCCAAAATGTTGAAATTATAGGCATGAGTCACCGCACCAATCCCATTTTTAAATTGGGTTATTTGCCTCCTTAATATTGGCTTGCAAGAGATTTGTTGTTGTTTTTTTTTAATATTCTGGATACAAGTCCTTTATCAGCTATTTGATTTGTAAATGTTTTCTCTGTCTGTAGTTTGTCTTTTCATTTTCTTACTGGTGTCTTTGAAGAGTAAAAGTTTTTAACTTTCATGAAGTCAATTTATATATTTATATTCTTTTTTATGGATCATGCTTTTGGTATCATATATAAGAACACTTTGGGCCAGGCACGGTGGTTCACACCTATAATCCCAGCACTTCAGGAGGCCGAGGAGGGCGGATCACGAGGTCAGGAGTTCGAGACCAGCCTGGCCATCATAGTGAAACCCAGTCTCTATTAAAAATACAAAAAATTAGCCAGGCATGGTGGCAGGCACCTGTAATCTGAGCTACTTGGGAGGCTGAGGCAGGAGAATCTCTTGAATCCGGGGGAGGAGGTTGCAGTGCGCTGAGATTTTGCCACTGCACTCTAGCCTGGATGACAATGTGAGACTCCATCTCAAAAAAAAAAAAAAGGAACACTTTGCCTAACCCAAGGTCACAAAGATTTATTTTTATGTTTTCTTCTTAAAGGTTTGTAGTTTTAGCTCTTACATTTAGGTATGTGATCCATTTTGACTTAATTTTTGTGTATGGTTTGAGGTGAGGTTTTTTTTTTTTTCCTTTTCTTTTCTTTTGAGACGGAGTCTGGCTCTGTTGCCCAGGCTGCAGTGCAGTGGCGCAACCTCAGCTCACTGCAACCTCCACCTCCCGGTTTCAAGTGATTCTCCTGCCTCAGCCTCCCGAGTAGCTGGGATTACAGACGTGCATCATCACGCTCAGCTAATTTTTGTATTTTTTTTTAGTAGAGACGGGGTTTCACCATGTTGGTCAGGCTGATCTGGAACTCCTGACCTCAGGTGATCCGCCCACTTTGGCCTCCCAAAGTGCCTGGATTACAGGTGTGAGCCACTGCACCCGGCCAAGGTGAGGGTTTAAGTCCATCTCTCTTTTTGCCTGTGGATATCCAGTTGTCCCAGCACTATTTGTTGAAAAGACTACACTTTCTCTATTGAATTGCTTTGGCACCTTTGTCAAAAATAAATGGACCATTAAAAAAAGAGTTTATTTCTGGACTGTCAATTCTGTTCCATTGATCTGTAAGTCTATCCTTATACCAGTATCACATTGTTTTGATTTTTGTAATTTTATATCACATTTTGAAATGGGGAAGTATAAGTCCTTTAACTATGTTCTTTTTCAAAATTATTTGGTTATTTTTGGGGCCTTTGCATTTCCATATCTATTTTAGGATCAGCTTGTGAATTTCTATAAAAAAGCCTGCTGGAGGCAGTTGGGACAAAACTATAGAGCCCAGAAGCAGTCCCTGAATGACCAGGCCAGTGTTGCCCCTGGTGTCACTGAGTGGTCCCCTGCTGGTTTGCTGGGAGTGAAGGGAATCCAGGCTGGCAGAGCTGGAGCCAGTTGGGGAGCAGGGTTCTGGGAGCTCTGCAAAATCAGTAGCAAGTGCCGGGAAAGGCGCATGCTGGAGACACTTAGAGTTCCCAAGACTTGCTTGAGGCTAGCCCAGTGAAGAAAAACCCAGAGACTCATGTTTCCAGAGGTCAGTGTGTCAGGCAGGAAGGACCCAGGGTTTGAACCCAGCTTCAGTCTGCAGGCTCTGAGGCTGCTCAGGCCGGGAAAGTTCAAGGAAGGGACCTGGTGGTGCTCCACTTCCAGTTCTTTAAAGAATGTTGCTTTTTATTCTCTTAACCTCTTCAAGTGGGTGCAGACTTCTCATAAGGAGCTGGAAGACATTCCTCCCACACTACCCTTCCTGGCCCAACAGAGCATCCAGAAGGCAGTAGGACCTGGTTTTTCAGGTACTGGGAACAAGGGGCTTACTGCTTGGACTCTGCTTAGAGTAGGGATGGTAATTATCCTGCTTGCATGGCTTTACCTTCCCTCTAATCCCAAAGCAGGCATGTTCTGGTTGTCACAGAGTTTCATTGAGCCCAGCTGCAGCCACGTGGCCATCTGGAGCTGGTGCTGTAGGTGACCATCTGGTACATTGAGGGGACCAGTTTTCCTCCTTCACTCTATAAGCTGTCATCTTGGGAGACAGGGAAGAGAAGGTGGTGGGCCAGTCCTGTGTCTTCCTCCACTTCCCATGCCCCCACGTTACCCATCTGTGTCTCCTCTGCAAAAGGAGAGGAAGAGGCATTAAGGGATGAAGGGTGATTATGTATTACTTATACATTTCTGAATAAACATTTGTTATTCAAAAAAAAAAAGAAGAAAAAAGCCTGCTGGATTTTCTTTTATTGTGGTAAAAATTTACCATCGTAACCATTTTTAATTGTACAGTAGTGTTAGTTTTTGTTTTTTTTGGTTGTTTTTTTTTTTTTTTGATGGAGTCTAGCTCTGTCGTCCAGGCTGGAGTGCAGTGGCATGATCTAGGCTCACTGCAACTTCCGCTTCCCAGGTTCAAGCGATTCTCCTGCCTCAGCCTCCCAAGTAGCTGGAATTACAGGCATCTGGCACCATGCCCAACTAATTTTTGTATTTTTAGTAGAGACGGTTTCACTGTGTTGGCCAGGCTGGTGTCAAACTCCTGACCCCGTGATCCGCCTGCCTCAGCCTCCCAAAGTGCTGGGATACAAGCGTGAGCCATGGCACCCGGCCAGTAGTGTTAGTTACATGTGCATTGTTGTGCAATTGACCTCTAGAACCTTTTCGTCTTGCAAAATTGAAACCCTGTAGCCATTTAATTTTTAAGACAGGGTAACGCTATGTTCCCCCCAGGCTGGCCTTGAACTGGGGTTTAAGGGATCCTCCCGCCTTAGCCTTTTGAGTAGCTGGGACTACAGGCGTGTGCCATCAAACCCAACTAAGTTTTACCCTGCTCTCCTGCTGGATTTTTTTTGTTTGTTTGAGAGGGAGCCTCGCTCTGTCGCCCAGGCTGGAGTGCAGTGGCCGGATCTCAGCTCACTGCAAGCTCCGCCTCCCGGGTTCACGCCATTCTCCTGCCTCAGCCTCCCGAGTAGCTGGGACTACAGGCACCCGCCACCACACCCAGCTAATGTTTTGTATGTTTAGTAGAGTCTGGGTTTCACCGTGTTAGCCCGATGGTCTCGATCTCCTGACCTCGTGATTCGCCCGCCTCGGCCTCCCAAAGTGTTGGGATTACAGGCGTGAGCCACCGTACCCGGCCATCCTGCTGGATTTTTAATGGGAATTGTTTTGAATCTGTAGATCAATTGGGAAGAACCATCACTTGACAATATTGACACCTCTGACCAGGCGCGGTGGCTCACATCTGTAATCCGAGCACTTTGGGAGGCCCGAGGCGGGCGGATCACGAGGTCAGGAGATCCAGAGCATCCTGGCTAACACAGTGAAACTCTGTCTCTACTAAAAATAAAAAAAATTAAAAAATTAAAAAAAAAATCGGGGCGTAGTGGCGGGCGCCTGTAGTCCCAGCTACTGGGGAGGCTGAGGCAGGAGAATGGCGTGAACCCGGGAGGCGGAGCTTGCAGTGAGCCGAGATCGCACCACTGCACTCCAGCCTGGGCGACAGAGCAAGACTCTGTTTCAAAAACAACAACAACAACAAAAAACCTCCAATCACAGAGGGCTATCCTGCCTCACCTATGCTTAACATTCTCACCTCCCTCACCAAGACAGTGCTGCCTCTTCTCCCAAGTCCCTAAGACAGCATGAAATTCACCCCTCCTTTTGTCCAGGCCTGTGCCCAGACGTCTATGTGTGAAATCATACCCCTACTTTCTCTTCCGCTACCCACACACAAAGCTGAGGAGGCCAGAATTGACTTACCTAAAGTCCCTCTCTGCCCTGTATCTAGAAAGAAATTCTGTCTTAGAGATAGTTTTGCAATCACTAGGTTTTTATTTTTTTTGTTTTGTTTTGTTTTTTGAGACAGAGTCTCACTCTGTCACCCAGGCTGGAGTACAGTGGTGCAGTAACGGCTCACTGCAGCCTTGACCTCCCGGGCTCAAGCAATCCTCCCACTTCAGCCTCCTGAGTAGCTGGAACCACAACTTCACAGCATCACGCTGGGCTAATTTTTTTGTATTGCTTGTAGAGATGGAGTCTCCCTATGTTGCCAGGCTGGTCTCAAACTCCTGGGCTCAAGCCATTCGCCCCCCTCAGCCTCCCAAAGTACTAGGATTACAAGTGTGAGCCCCTGCACCCAGCCTCACTGTTTTTTAGTTTTTTAAATTTAAATTTAATTTTTTTGAGACGGAATCTCCCTCTGTCATCCAGGCTGGAGTGCAATGGTGTGATCTCGATTCACTGCAACCTCCGCTTCCTGGGTTCAAGCAATTCTCCTGCCTCAGTCTCCCGAGTAGCTGGGATTACAGGTGCCTGCCACCACGCCCAGCCAATTTTTTTGTAATTTTAGTAGAAACGGGATTTCACCATGTTTGCCAGGCTAGTCTTGAACTCCTGACCTCAAGTGATCCGTCCGCCTCTGCCTCCCAAAGTGCTGGGATTACAAGCATGAGCCACTGCGTTTTTGTTTTGTTTTTTAGATGGAGTCTCACTCTGTCGCCCAGGCTGGAGTGCAATGGCATGATCTCGGCTCACTGCAACCTCTGCCTCCCGGTTCAAACGATTCTCCTGCCCCAGCCTCTTGAGTAGCAGGGATTATAGGCGCTCGCCACCATGCCTGGCTAATTTTTGTATTTTTAGTAAAGACGAGGTTTCACCATGTTGGCCAGGCTGGTCTCGAACTGCTGACCTTGTGATCCTCCTGCTTTGGCCTTCCAAAATGCTGGGATTACAGGCGTGAGCCGCCGTGCCCGGCCATCACTGCATTTTTAAAATAACTTAGTTTTACAATCAATAAATAACCTAAGAGCCTACATTCAATCTTGTCTCTATCGTTAACCACAGTCCCCAAACCCTGAAGTTGTGCTGCCGGCAACAGTAATTACTGGAGTGAGTCCGTCCTTCCGTCCGTCCGTCCGTCCTTCCTTCCTTCCTTCCTTCCTTCCTTCCTTCCTTCCTCCCTCCCTCCCTCCCTCCCTCCTTCTTTCTTTCTTTCCTTTCTTTTTTCTTTCTCTCTCTCTTTTTCTTTCTTTCCTTCCTTCCTTTTCTTTCTTTCTTTTCTTTCCCTCCCTCCCTCCCTTCTTCCCTTCTTATTTTTCCACTTCTTTCGTCATACAACACCATGTAGCAGCTCTTTATTCCTGCTACTCACCTCAACTCTGGCACTCACACTTAGAATGTGTGTTTGGGTACACATCTACTGAAATGCAGTACTTAAGAACATTTAGCTTGGGCTGGGCATGGTGGCTCACGCCTGTAATCCCAACACTTTGGGAAGCTGAGGCAGGCAAATCACCTGAGGTCAGGAGTTCAAGACCAGCTTGGCCAACGTGGTGAAACCCCGTCTCTACTAAAAATACAAAAAATAAGCCGGGCGTGGTGGCGGGTGCCTGTAATCCCAGCTACTTGGGAGGCCGAGGCAAGAGAATCACTTGAACCCAGGAGGCGGAGGATGCAGTGAGCCAAGACTGCACCATTGCACTCCAGCCTGAGCAACAAGAGCGACACTCCATCTCATAAAACAAACAAACAAACAAAAAGAATATATGGCTCGTATCTTGAGGCTTCTAAACCATAGTGCTATTTTTCATTGGTTCATAACTTAAAAGTGATTAATTTTGCTGGGCACAGTGGCTCAAGCCTGTATTTTGAGCTACTCAGGAGACTGAGGCAGGAGGATCCCTCGAGCTCAGCAGTTCGAGGCTGCAGTGAGCTATGATCACTATGATCACACCATTGCACTCCAACCTGGGCTACAGAGGGATACCTCATCTCTTTTTTTAAAAAAACTTTTTTAATGATTAATTTTGGGAAAGGGGGTATGTTACTCCTTTTAACATTTTCATTTACTAAGAGGCATTGTGTACGTTGCATTTCAAAGTAAATAGATTTAGTTAAAATGGTGACATTCATTTCATCTTTCATTGATAGTGATAGTGGATGTTTAGCAATTACAGTATTTTTCTATCTGGCTTAGCATAACACAGTCTTTGTCTTACTCTTATCTCACTGGCTACTCCTTCTCTGTCTCCTTGACAGTCCCCTATCTTGTCCCAGATGACTCCCTCACATTGCTGTGCCCCAAAGCCCAGTCCTCGCTGTACACTCAGCCCCTTGATAATCTCATAACTGAAGCTGAAGCATAATGTTATTTTTCATTGGTTCATAAGGAGCACAAAGATTATTACTTTCTTTTTAAGGTTTTCATTTACAAGGGGGCATTGTCTACACCATGTTTCAAGGTAAATATATTCCATTAAAATGGCAATATTCATTGCATCTTTTATTGATAGTGGATGTTTAGCAACTTCCAGTAACTTTCTCTGTAGCTTGTAGCATTCCAAACTCTTGTCTGATCTCCTAGAACCAGTTCTCTCTGTTCTCCAGGATGGCTCCCTAGCCCAGGCATGCCTCTGGGCCCAGTCCTTGCAGCTTTTCCTTCCTCCCCACTCCCATCAAAACTGATCCTCCTGAGGTCTTTGCGATGTCAGGAAATGACAATTTCATCCTTCCAGTTGCTCAGGACGGAAAACCTTGATGTTATCCATGACTCTTCTCTTTCCCTTATCCCTACCTCCAGGAAATCCTGTTGGCTCTTCCTCCAGAATATTTGCAAAGTCTAAGCACTTCTTACCATCTCCACTCTTGCCTCCATCCCATTCCATTCCATTATCGTAATAGTCTCCTAACCCATTTCCCTGCTTCTGCCCTAGTCCACCTAAATTCTGTTATTTACATAGCAGTCTGAGTGTCAAATCATATTGGTCCTCTTCACAAAACCTTCCAGTGGTTCCCAATTTCTCACAGGCCAAAGACCTTACAATTGCCTACCAGGCTTTATACACTCTGGTCCCTAATTTCATTCAAGTCAAGGCTCAAATGATACCTCCTACTTTGATCATCCCAGTTAAAATTGGAACACCCTTCCCAAGCTCTGTTATTTTCCATAGCATTTATCACATTCTGATTGGGGGAATAGATGCCACAGAATTAGTCCAGGCTGACCACCACACAAACAACAAATCTAAAAATAGCAAACCCCACCACCACCTGGATTGGGAGTGGGTTAATGAAGAGTCCAGAGTTGCTACAACATATTATCTAAAAGAAACAGGATGTACAAAGAAACAGCAAAGTGTGACCCATACTCAGGAAAATAAGGAGTCAACAGAAAACTGCCTCTGAGGGGTCAGTGTTATTGCGATCAGTGCAATTACAGTTTTTTTTGTCCTGCATTTTCACATAAGATTATATTAGAAACAATTTCATAAGTCATTAAAACTTCTATGAAAATAATATATATATATTTTTTGAGGCAAAGTCTCCCTCTTTCGCCCAGTCTTCTGGGTTCAAGCACTTCTCCTGCTTCAGCCTCCTAAGTAGCTGGGATTACAGGCATGCGCCACCACGCCTGGCTAATTTCTTTGTATTTTTAGTAGAGATGGGGCTTCCCATGTTGGCCAGGCTGGTCTTGAACTCAAGTAATCCACCCACCTCAGCCTCTCAAAGTGCTGGGATTACAGACGTGAGCCACCGCACCCAGCCACATTTACCACATTCTAACAGGCCACATAATTTGCTTATTTATTTTGTTTATTGGCTGACACGTGTAATCCATACAAGGGCTAATTTTCATATGTTTTATTCACTGATGGATCCCCAGTGGGTAGAACAAGACTTGGCATGTACTAGGCACTCACAAATACTTATGGAATGAATAACTAAATAGTATAGTAGATTGCAAACCAACAGTTTATGGAATTAAGTAGGAATAAACATACAACGATGTGAAGATCATTTACTATGTTAATTAATATAATAACATGATACAGTGGAAAGATCATGGGGTGACTGGGTGCGGTGGCTCACACCTGTAATCCCAGCCATTTGGGAGGCCAAGGTGGATGGATTACTTGAGGTCAGGAGTTTGAGACCAGCCTGGCCAACATGGGAAAACCCATCTCCACTAAAGTGACAAAATTTAACCGGGTGTGGTGGTGTGTGCCTGTAGTCCCAGCTACTTGGGAGGCTGAGGCAGGAGAATCACTTGAACCTGGGAGGCAGAGGTTGCAGTGAGCCGATCATGCCACTGCACTCCAGCCTGGGTGATAGAGGGAGACTCCGTCTCAAAAAAATCAATAAATAATAAATAAATAATAATAATAAAAAGTAAAAAGAAAAGCGATTACCAAGACAACTACTGCAGACTGGGAATTTCTGAAAAGCCTCAACTTTATTTATTTATTTATTTTGAGACAGCTTCTAGCTCCGTTGCCCAGGCTGGAGTGCAGTGGTGCAATCTCCACTCACCGCAACCTCTGCCTCCTGGGCTCAAACCATACTCCTACCTCAGCCTCCTGAGTAGCTGGGACCGCAGGTCCGCGCCACCACGCCAGCTAATTTTTGTATTTTTAATAGAGATGGGGTTTCACTATGTTCGTCAGGCTGGTCTCCAATTCCTGACCTCTAATGACCCCCTGCTGCACCCTCCCCCGCCCCGCCCCGCCCGCCTCGGCCTCCCAAAGTGCTGGAATTACAGGCGTGAGCCACCACGCCCGGCCTGAATTTCTTAAAAAACAAAAACAGGAGGGAGGAGGAGGGTATGCAGTATCCTAAATCCTCAGAACCCCTGGGGAGGAACCTTATTCCAACTCCACCGGCACTCCCAGGCCCAAGCCTCTAGCATACTTCCGACCTCGCTGGCTGCTAGATAGCTATTGAGGAATGTGTATTCTCAAATACTTAGGCTACAGGGCTAAGAAAAGACTGCTTCCATCTGCCTCAGTGGGACTCTACCAGTGTGAAAGGATACTCTCAAGGTATCTAACGACTCCCATTACAGTCCAGAAATTGGTGGGGAAAGTTAAAATATCTTATCTTTTCTTTTTTTTTTGAGACGAAGTTTTTGCTCTGTTGCCCGAGCTGGAGTGCAGTGGCTCACGCTTGTAATCCCTGCACTTTGGGAGGCCAAGGCGGGCGGATCGTGAGGTCAGGGGTTTGAGACCAGCCTGGCCAACACAGTGAAACCCCGTCTTTACCAAAAATACAAAAATTAGCTGGGCGTGGTGGCGGACGCCTGTAATCCCAGCTACTCGGGAGGCTGAGGCAGGAGAATTGCTTGAACCCGGGAGGTGGAGGTTGCAGTGAGCCGAGATGTGCCACTGCACCCCAGCCTGGGCAACAGAGTTAGACTCCATCTCAGAAACAAACAAACAAAAACAAAAACAAACAAACAAACAAAAAACAAGAAAAGTTAGCCGAGCATGGTGGGACGCGCCTGTGGTCCTAGCTATTCGGGAGGCTGAGGCGGATGGATCACTTGGGCCCGGGAGGTCAAGGCTGCAGTGAGCTGTGATCATGCTTCTGCCCTCCACCCTGGCCGAGAGTGAGACCGTCTCAAAAAATAATAATAACAACATGAAAATAAGAAATAAGAGTGAAAGAGGCATCATTGATTGAAGATAACTTTGGGGGGGTGTTATATAGTAAACGTATAGATTGACTGAAAGACACAGCAGTTTTAGAAACTACAATAACTATCCAAAAAAGCACATTTGAAATTCCCCATATGAGACCTTGCAATGTCAAAATAAGGAGGGGTGGGGGGCACGGTGATCACACAATGGCTATGACATCACTCACTACATTTATACCTGGTACACAGAGCGCAGAAATGTTTCAGCTCTTGCTTGACTGAAGAACAGAAGCCTCTCTTTAGACAGGTCAGTGCCAGATAGTAATGTATAGCTTAAAATGTCTGTTAGTTAATGTACAAAAATCCAAATTCAGCGTTTAGATGTTCGGGAATACTGTATAAAAATTTAAATATTCAGAAGTGGGATGTATGCATTTTTAAAGTTTATGGTTTAATTTTAAAAATTTTGTTGTAATGTGATAAATTCTGGGGTAATTTGTCATGTAGTCACAGATGCAAATACAGCAAGCAGGGATTTTAAAATAATGAACAGAAATATCTTAAAGGAGCTATTGGAAAAGATGGAAAGAAAGTGTGAACAACTTGGGAATTTCTGTGTCTTAGTTTTTTTTAAGCTTGTAAGTTTAAATCGGAATAAGGAAGCTTATTTCCAAAAGATTGAGGTGATTCTGTTTATCTCTCCCACGAAGTAGTCTACTTCAGCAAAACAGTACACCGTGTGCTATTTTGGCCTCGGGAAAGATAGAATGTTCGAGTTTGCTAGAAAGAGATAATGATCGCTTTTAGCGACACCTCTCACGGAAAGTTCATCGGGATATTGGTCTAGAGAGAAAATGGCGGCGGGGGGTGGGGGTGGGGGAAGCCGAAATACCTCACTTTAGGATCTGCTATGGGCAATGGATGCCCTAATTTAAGGTTAATTGTAGAATCACGGGCTTCCAACTGTGTATTTCCGTCATCTACACTTTTCCCACAAAGAGATGCCATAATAAATTTACAAACCAGTCCTATAGTTTTATATTCTTAAGTCAAGAAAAGGTAATATTTAAAAAGTACTAGCTAGAATTCTACAGCTGATGTGTTAAAAATGAACAACAAAAATCACTGCCCTCTGAATGTTCGTTCTTATTTTGACGCCAAGTGGAGACAGAACAGCTTTTTTAAATCCGGCATTATCTCCGGGTGGTGCAGACATGCAATTTTTTATGAATTTTCCCACCCCTGGGAAATCTATTTCTGAAACGTGTAATTGTTGTGCAGCAAGCCAAGTGGACAGTGACGCAATAATCCACTGCAAGTTGCCTTACAAAAATGATGTCATTTGGCGCAGATCTAGTCACTTTTATAACAGGTAGCTATGGAAAAGCTCCCTCCACGTTGTTCCCGATTCCCCCACCCCCACCGTGGCCAAGATGCAAAAAGACACTTTCCTGGCTTCCTAGCCCTCAACTTGTCGAGGGTGGGCGCACCTCAGTGGCTCGGGGCCCATCGCTCGTGCAGGCGGAGAGGGACCAAGGAGACGAGGACAGCTGAGTGTCCTCAGCCCCGACGGCGGCGCCGCGGGGGAAGCTGCGTCGGGCCCAGTCCGGGGCCGCGACGCCCGGTCGCCTGTTTTCCTCGGTGGGAAACCGCTGGCGTGGCGGGCCGGCAGCCGGGACGCGAGGCGCCGCGGGCGCGGGCGCGGGACAGCCTTCCCCGCCAGCCCCCCACCCCCGTTCCCACACCCGCTCCCGCTCCCGTGGCGCCGGAAGTGACGCGCTTTAGGCTGAAAGATGGCGGCATTGGCGCTCGACCAGGGGGAAGGTAAACACCCGCCAGGCCACAGGCTGGCCCCCTCGGGGCGCCAGCAGGGGCCGAGGGGGGCCTCCTGGGCCAGCTCCCCGCCCCCAACGGCTTCCCACCCTCCGCCCTCTCTCCCAGCGTGGCGGGCTTCCGCATCAAGACGATGGCGCACGGGGCCCCGTGCCGGCCAGCCCCGCCTCCCTGGGCGGGCCCCGGGCGGCTCCCGCGGCCCGCAGGGGGCGCGCGGCCCGGAGCGGCCCCCGGCTCGTGGCCCCGCACGCCCCGCCCCTTCCCCGCCCCTTTCCCGCCTTCCTCCACCCCCGGCGTGGGTGATCCCGAGGCTCGGCGCGCTTCGGGGCAGAAGCCCGGAGACGCCGTCTTCGACGCTACGTTGTCTGGTGCTTCTGTCTCTGCCTGCTGCCCCCCAGCCCTTTCCCCCGCCCGCGGCCCCAGTCGGCCCTCCCGCCGAGCCCCGCCGGGTGCTGCGAGGCCCCCGGCGTTGGCAAGGTCGGTCCGGGCCCCGACGCCGCGCCGCCTCGTGCAGAGCCCGACTGTCTGGTTTCGCGACTCAGCGCTGTCTTCTTTCCCAGGACTTATCCAGAGGGTGCTGCAGGCGAGCACGCTCGTGCCCCGCCGGAGCGACCCGGCTCGTGCCGGCAGCGGCCGCTCTTAGACGTCCGAGGAGCCTGCCGAGTGCCGTCCCGGCGCCCGACCGCCCACCCATCGGCCCGCCGGCCCGGTTCTTCCTGATGCAGACTGCCGTCCACTAGAGGCTGGACAGGACCCCCCGAGGTACGTAGCCGCCCCTGGCCGCCGGCCTGCGGAGCCCGGGCTTCGCCCGCGGCCCCGAGCTAGGTACGAATTCGCCGGCCCTCTCTACACGGACCCAAGTCAAACATTGGGTAGACGCCGGGACCTCATTTGTCTTTGAGTTTACTTAAATTGTTTGAAATGTAATTTTTTTTTTTTTTTTCCCAGAGAGAGCGAGAAAGAAAAAGGAAGAAGCATAATTCAGCCATTTTTTGCAGCACACAGCTGCAGGTACCATGATTATTTTTTCCCTAACCCGTTCCTTCCCTTTAACAATTCAATTTATGCCTGAAATAGAACTATGCGAAATGCGAGGCATAAAACTAGGAATCGGAAGGTCTGGGTTCGACTTGGGTGACTCTGAGAAAAAATCGCGTACCGAGCCTCGGTTTCTTATCTATGAAATATAGTCGGTAGTACCAACATCGCAGGGTTGAGAGGACTATATGAGGTCATATATGTGAAAATAATCCTTAACTGTAGAGTGTTGTAAGAATTCAAGGCCGTTTTTTAAGTAACCTTTGCTAGAGTGGTTAATGTAGTGGCTAACTGTTGCTGCCTCTTTATTTCTATATTACAAATAAAAGCAAATAAGTACGGAATAATAGTAAAGCAGTGCTGTGAATCCATAGATCTATAATAGTCACGTTGCTTGGCCTTCCTCTACGAAGTGCTAACTGCTTATTTAAATAACGGTATTCTTTAATTCAAATGTAACGTTACTGTAGGCGCTTTGCTTTTCATCGTTCTAGGCCGCTTTAGGCCCCTTTTCTTACTCTGAATATTTAGTTAACACCTTACATTTGTTTAGTCTTTTCTGTTTTCCGAATTTATTTGCCTTTGTTGATCTGATTAAGTGGTAATTTAGAAAATGCCTTGCAGTCATATATACCCTAATTTTAATGCCTGTTTTTCATATCTAGGGAGCAGGATGCTCTAATAGTTCTACTAATTTGAAAATTGGTTAAGAGCTTATCAATGCATACATGTTTCAGTAATCCTTAATAGATCTAGAAATGTATAGAACATTTCAACTTTTTAGCACTTAATGTAATTATATAATTTGATTCTCATTTTTAATCATCGCAACATGTAGGTGCTTAGAGTCACAGTTTATCAGTGGTAGAGGATGTTAACTTGCACTCTTCATTGCTGATTAATTTGGGGAAAGAATAGGATAGTAAATATTTGTGGTTTGAAAATTGAATTTATTTTGCCAGAATTTATATGTGTAACAGATCAGTATGGATCATTTTTACTTGGCACATCAAAAATATAGTATGGTTTGGCTTAAATGGTCCACAAAAAGTGAAAAAGAAGCAATTTTGGGTACATTGTTATTTTTAGCTAACAAATGGTTTTGAGTAGTTAGGTGTTTTATTAAATTTATAATCGTCTAGTCCAATATCAGTTGTCTTTTCAGAGTATGCTTTTGTGTTTTGTAAAAAGGCAGAATAATAGAAGTTGGACAGGATTAACATAGTAAAAGGAAGAGCCTACCTCAAAGTGGTTGGTTTTATAGATTGGATTTATCACTTAACTTGAAGATAAAATTTTGACAAATCATTGCTTTATTGGGAATTTGAAGGTTTGACCTCTCTACCTCGAGTCGGGTTATCTCAGAAACCTAACCTTGACCAGGGCAGGCTTGCCTTCATGGATGTTCAGAAGGGCCCCACACTTGGTTTAATAATCTGCATGTAAAACTGGGATTGTACAGTATAAGGGTGAATGGTAAAAGTCATGCTAATTTAAATTTTTAATTTTCCTTTACTCAGAACGACATTAAACATAAAATTTAAAAAACACCCGGCCGGGCGCGGTGGCTCACGCCTGTAATCCCAGCACTTTGGGAGGCCGAGGCGGGCGGATCACAAGGTCAGGAGATCGAGACCATGGTGAAACCCCGTCTCTACTAAAAAATAGAAAAAAAAAATTAGCCGGGTGCAGTGGCGGGCGCCTGTAGTCCCAGCTACTCGGGAGGCTGAGGTAGGAGAATGGCGTGAACCCGGGAGGCGGAGCTTGCAGTGAGCCGAGATTGCGCCACTGCACTCCAGCCTGGGCGACAGAGCGAGACTCCGTCTCAAAAAAAAAAAAAAAAAAAAAAAACACCCGTGAGAGCCGGGAGCGGTGGCTCACGCCTGTAATCCCAGCACTTTGGGAGGCCGGGAGTTTGAGACTAGCCTGACCGACGTGGAGAAACCCCGTCTCTACTAAAAATACAAAATTAGCCGGGCGTGGTGGCACACGCCTGTAGTCCCAGCTACTCTAGTTCCAGCTACTCTGGAGGCTGAGGCAGTAGAATCTCTTGAACCTGGGAGGCGGAAGTTCTGGTGATCCAAGATGGCGGCATTGCACTCCAGCCTGGGGGACAAGAGCAAAACTCCGTCTCAAAAAAAACGCCATGAAATAGTCGAGAGATACAGAAGAAAGGAAAAAGCTTTATATTTTACTGCTTTTAACGACGTTTTTTTTTCTTTTTTTTTTTAAGACAGAGTCTTGCTCTGTCGCCCAGGCTGGAGTGGAGTGGCGCGATCCTCGCTCACTGGAACCTCCACCTCCTGGCCTCAAAGGATTCTTGGGCTTCAGCCTGCTAAGTAGCTGGGATTACAGGCATGCGCCACCACGCCCGGCTAATTTTTGTATTTTTGGTAGAGACGGGGTTTCACCACGTTGGCCAGGCTGGTCTCAAACTCCTGGACTCAAGTGATCCGCCCGCCTTGGCTTCCCAAAGTGCTAGAATTACAGGCGGGAGTCGCCGCACCCAGCTTTTTTTTTTTTTTTTTTCTCTTTTGAGACAGCCTTGTTCTGTCTCCCAGGCTGGAGTGCAGTGGCGCCATCTCGGTTCACTGCAACCTCCGCCTCCTGGGTTCAAGCTATTCTCCTGCCTCAGCCTCTCTGGTAGTTGGAATTACAGATGCGCGTCACCATGCTCAGCTAATTTTTGTATTTTTAGTAGAGACGGGGTTTCACCACATTAGCCAGGCTGGTCTCGAACCACTGACCTCAAGTGATCCGCCTGTCTCGGCCTCCCAAAGTGCTGGGATTGCAGACGTGAGCTACCGCGCCCGGCCATCGCCCAGCCTTTCGCCCAGCCTTTTTTTTTTTTTTTTTGAGACGGAGTCTCGCTTTGTCGCCCAGGCTGGAGTGCAGTGGCCGGATCTCAGCTCACTGCAAGCTCCACCTCCCAGGTTTACGCCATTCTCCTGCCTCAGCCTCCCGAGTAGCTGGGACTACAGGCGCCCGCCACCTCGCCCAGCTAGTTTTTTGTATTTTTTAGTAGAGACGGGGTTTCACCGTGTTAGCCAGGATGGTCTCGATCTCGTGACCTCGTGATCCGCCCGTCTCGGCCTCCCAAAGTGCTGGGATTACAGGCTTGAGCCACCGCGCCCGGCCTCGCCCAGCCTTTTAACGCCATTTTTCCCTGATTTTGAACAAGAGTCCCCGCAAATGATGTAGGTGGCCTGTTGTCAAGCCTGGCCTTTTCCAGTGCAAATGTTTTGAGAGTGAATAATGTTAACTGTGAGGAGAATGAATCTTTAGCTTAGAGGAGGTGGATTACTGTATTAGCATCTATTTTCTCTGAATTGGAGTGCTATATCTCATGTGTTTTTTATTGAAGAGAAATGAAAGATGGAGCAATGGGTGAGGCATTGTAGAACAGTGTTTAATCAGGAAGGCTCTGCAGTCAGGCGGACCCCAACTTCACAACTTACTAATAATTATATAGCCTTGGGCAAGTTACCTAACCTCTGAGCTTTGATGTTCTCGTCTTTAAGTCAGGGATGGATACAAAACATGGAAGGTTGTGAGGATTAAATTTATCCGTCTTTCCAACAATTATTAAGCACTTACTATGTGCCAAGCACTGTTTTAGGTGCTGGAGATGTAACAGTCAATGAAGCAAAACCGCCAAATTGAAGCAGAAAGGAAACTTAAGTAAAATGGATAGCCTGTATTGCCATTTAGTATACTGCAGAGAAAAATAAAGTGGAGGAGCATGGGGATTGTCTGGGGCAGATGGAGTTTTGCAACATTAAAAGAGGGTGTTTGAGGAAGGCCTCACTGAAATGACACAAAAGACCCTAAGGGAACCATATATATCTGGGGATAGTGTGATCCTGGCGGAGGGAACAGGGTGTAGAGAGGCCTTAAGTTGGGAGTGTAGCTGGTTTTCAAGGAACAGCAGCACCAAGGGAGATAGTAATATAAGATTATTATTATTGCCATTTTAAGAATCATTGGAAAGGCTCTCATAGGTCATCTCTGCCAAGGGTATATGTTGTATTGCTGCTGGTCCAAAAGTGGAAGGCCTTTTCAGAATTTGAAATTTTAACTTTGGAAACAAGAAATTAGGAAAGGCAAAATATGTTGTCAGGTTTTCTGTTTTGTTTTTTTTTTTTTTTTTGAGGCGGAGTTTCGCTCTGTCGCCCAGGCTGGAGTGCAGTGGCCGGATCTCAGCTCACTGCAAGCTCCGCCTCCCGGGTTCACGCCATTCTCCTGCCTCAGCCTCCCGAGTAGCTGGGACTACAGGCGCCCGCCACCTCGCCTGGCTAGATTTTTGTATTTTTTAGTAGAGACGGGGTTTCACCGGGTTAGCCAGGATGGTCTCGATCTCCTGACCTCGTGATCCGCCCGTCTCGGCCTCCCAAAGTGCTGGGATTACAGGCTTGAGCCACCGCGCCCGGCCAGGTTTTCTGTTTTTAATGTAAGACCCTTAAAACCCATCAGGCTCAATCACTGAAATATATAAGAATGGATAGAAAAAAATATTCTTTGCTCTGATAAGATCTTTGAATTTAGTTAATGATATATATCATAGACTTTAATGATTTGCAGGAAATCTGTATCATAACAGCAAGACCTTCGAAAATATTTAGTTTGGTTGTATAATTCTTTTTTTTTTTTTTTTTTTTTTTGAGGCGGAGTTTCACTCTGTCGCCCAGGCTGGAGTGCAGTGGCCGGATCTCAGCTCACTGCAAGCTCCGCCTCCCGGGTTCACGCCATTCTCCTGCCTCAGCCTCCCGAGTAGCTGGGACTACAGGCGCCCGCCACCTCGCCTGGCTAGATTTTTGTATTTTTTAGTAGAGACGGGGTTTCACCGGGTTAGCCAGGATGGTCTTGATCTCCTGACTTCGTGATCCGCCCGTCTCGGCCTCCCAAAGTGCTGGGATTACAGGCTTGAGCCACCGCGCCCGGCTGGTTGTATAATTCTTATGAGGAACTTTAACATTACAGTATTTGTGATTTCATGTTAGAATAGAACTTAGATGATTTGGGGTTTTATTCCCCAATAGAGGCTTTTCCTAGAATTCTCACTGGATCCAATCTCTAAAGGCTAAGGGAAGCTGTTTTCCATGACATCACTCTTGGACTACTACTAGTCATAGTGTGGAATAAGCAGAGAAGCATTAAATTAAAGTCTTCTGATGAAAAATAGCATTCAAGCAGGAGTGTTTTTTTCTTATAAGGCTTCTTGTATTATAGGATGACTAAATGCTAAACATACCTGAAAAGTGAAGTAATTTGGTGCCAGTCTGGAGGCTGGAGGACCCAGGGCCCTCCTAATAGCTTAGTTAAATGGTCATTTGCAGTTTGGTCCTGAGTTACAAAAATATTTTGATGACAAGCAAGAATTTCCAGTATTAAACACATTAAAGTTAGCTTACACAACTGCTCCTCCCATATTCAAGTGAGTTTTCAATTTGAGTAGTGTATTGAGAGTAAAGTGACCGCTAATAGAGCTAAAAATTTAGTCTGTCTTTAAATTTGTCTTTTGTTTTAGATTGGTATGTTGAGTTGAGAAGTTGGCTGCTTTGAGATTGTCGAATTTACATTTTTTTGCTTTATAGGTTACAGAAGTGAGAAATGTTATGACTCAGAAATTAATTCTGTTTTTATCCGTAGTAAGCCTTTGCATTCTCTTTTCAGTATGCAACTGTGGCATTTTCTGCATAGGCATCAATTTTGGTAGGAGAACAGTTTGGGGATGAAGATAGTATGAAATTATTTAAATTTTTCATTGAGGATAAGTATATTATATCAACCTCTGAGAATCTAGCTTTTGCATTGAATACGTTAAGCTTTTGTATGAATTTTCAAGCAGCTGTGGAAGGAATGTGAAAGCAATAAATTATTGCTTATGGCATAAACATAGAGGTTAATTTTGAAATGTCTCTTAATTAATTGCCTAGAATTTTGCCTTCACATCAGAATGGCAGCCTCATAACTGAAAAGGAAGCATTTAATTTATTTGCCTTTAATTTCCAGTCCAGTTGTACCCCCACCAAACTTCTTTTTTTACTGGTCACTAGAGAGTTTGAAGTGTTCAAAATTTCTGTGACATAAATAGCAGTAATAGTCTTCCAGGGCACAGGTAGGAGTAGGAAGAGGTTGAGGTTTGTGCGTGCGTGTGTGTGTGTGTGTGTGTGTGTGTGTGGTCACTTATCTCTTATACTTTCAGTTCTCAAACCTGTGGTCTCAGTACTACTTTTTACTCTTAAAAATTAGTGGGGGCCAGGCTTGGTGGCTCATACCTGTAATCCCAGCACTTTGAGAGGCCGAGGCAGGTGGATCACTTGAGGCCAGGAGTTCAAGACCAGCCTGGGCAACTTGGTGAAACCCGGTCTCTACTAAAAATACAAAAATGAGCCAGGCGTGGTGGTGGGCACCTGTATCCCAGCTACTCAGGAGGCTGAGGCAGGAGAATCGCTTGAACCCCGGAGGCAGAGGTTGCAGAGATCATGCCACTGTACTCCAGCCTGGGTGCAGAGTGAGACTGTCTCAAAAAATAAAAACCAAGATTAGAAAGTTAACAACATTTCTCTAGGTCACACAGTAAGTACTAGTAAGCACTCTGATTTCAGAGGTGTTGCTCTTTCCGACCACACTATTTTGTATTTTTTGGAAATAGAATCTAATCTTTTTAGGTCTGTTACATGGTAACCTAAATAACTTTTTTTTATGAAGAATAACTTTTCTAAAACAGTTAAGAACTTGGTGAAAAGATTAGCATTGTTTTAAATTTTTGCAAATCTCTTTAATGTCTGGCTTAATAAAAGCCAATGAGCTTCTCATCAGCTTCTGCATTCAGTCTGTTGCAATATCACATACCATGTGTAAACCTCTGGAAAACAGAATGAAAGTGAAAAAGACAAATAACTATTCTTTATTTGTGTATTTATTTTGAGAAGGAGTCTTGCTCTGTCGCCCAGGCTGGAGTGCAGTGGCGCAATCTTCATTCACTGCAACCTCTGCCTCCCGGGTTCAAGCAATTTTCATGTCTCACCCTCCTGAGTAGCTGGGATTAGAGGCACATGCCACCACCCCTGGCTAAGTTTTGTATTTTTTAGTAGAGATAGGGTTTCACCATATTGACCAGGCTGGTTTCGAACTCCTGAGCTCAAATGATCAGCTCACCTCTACCTCCCAAGGTGCTAAGATCGTGGATGTGAGCCACCGTGCCTGGCTGACCAATAACTTTAAAAAAATTATTTTGATAATAATTTTGACATTGGGAAGCCCCTTTAGTGGGGACTGGAATCTTTTTTTTTTTTTTTTTTTTTGAGACGGAGTCTCGCTCTGTCGCCCAGGCTGGAGTGCAGTGGCCGGATCTCAGCTCACTGCAAGCTCCGCCTCCCGGGTTTACGCCTTTCTCCTGCCTCAGCCTCCCGAGTAGCTGGGATTACAGGCGCCCGCCACCTCACCCGGCTAGTTTTTTGTATTTTTTAGTAGAGACGGGGTTTCACCATGTTAGCCAGGATGGTCTCGATCTCCTGACCTCGTGATCCGCCCGTCTCGGCCTCCCAAAGTGCTGGGATTACAGGCTTGAGCCACCGCGCCCGGCCGGGACTGGAATCTTTTAGGACAACTGGATTCACTTGTCCCCAGATCATGCTTTGAGAATCCCTATACTATTCATTCTTAGGCACAAAAATGTGAGGCTTTCTTTTATTTAGTCAGTACCAAGTTAATGAAACAAGATACATTCGTCAGTATTTCTTTCCTGGTAGTATAAGTATGCTTTGTCATTTGGTCTAATTTAGGTTGGTTCCCCTCTTGGAAAAAAAAAAAAAACCTACCATTTGAAATTCTGAA
Organism: Chlorocebus sabaeus; assembly: GCF_047675955.1. Taxonomy (NCBI): domain Eukaryota; kingdom Metazoa; phylum Chordata; class Mammalia; order Primates; family Cercopithecidae; genus Chlorocebus; species Chlorocebus sabaeus. Next base: position 128,823,140 of record NC_132933.1, read on the forward strand.
GGCCATGTATAAAATGTTGATAAACCTATATGTGAAAAGTAAGGATACAGAATTTTTGTACATTGAACATTTCGTCAGTAAATGTTTTTTTCTCAAAGCCTCTTAAATTTTTCCTCCAGCACTCACTGATTTAAAGAGTTCTTGTTTAAGGTTTTTGTGTTTTACAATGATTCGTTTTCTTTTGGGAGAATGGGGCTATGCACTTCTTGTTGAGCATGCTGCTGCTGCCGCCGCTCTCTCTGCCATTGCAAAGTAGTTCTTATAATAGTTTTCTTCCTTAAAATTGATGTAATTCTGTACTTACATTTCTGTTTAGAGACAGGGCCTTGTTCTGTCGCCCCGGCTGGAATGCAGTGGCTTCATCGTGGTTCACTGCAGCCTGGACATCTTCAACTCAAGAGATTTTCCTGCCTCAGCCTCCCAAGTAGCTGGGGCCACAGGAGCATGCCACCAAGCTCTGCTATTTTTTTAAAAATTTTTTTGTAGAGAAGAGGTCCAGCCACGTTGCCCAGGCTGGTCTTGAACTCTTGTATCAAGTGATCCTCGTGCCTTATCTCCCAAAATGTTGGGATTACAGGCATGAGGCTGCTGCACCCAGTTAAAGAGTTATGTACACAGTTGTTTTTTTTTTTTTTTTTTTTTTTTTTTTTTTGAGACATGGTCTCACTCTGTTGCCCAGGCTGAAGTTCAGTGGTGGATTATAGCTCAATGCAGCCTTGGCCTCCCGGGCTCAGTTTATCCTCTGACCTCAGCCTCCTGAGTAGCTGGGACTACAGTCACACACCACCACATCTGACTAATTTTTGTGTTTTTAGTAGAGATGGTGTTTCGCCACTTTGCCCAGGCTGGCCTCGAACTCCTGGGCTCAAGTAATATGCCCACCTTGGCTTCCCAAAGTGGTGGGATTACAGACGTGAGCCACCACACCTGACCCTGATCTGTTATCAATCTGCATTATGATAAACCTTAGGGAGGCATGGGATTGGTAGAGAGGAGATTGAGGGTTCTCACTTAACGTTAATTCATTTATTCACCACCCTAACTTGATAGTAAGATGACGATGATGATTATTAGTAATGTATGGATGGAAACCAAGATTAGGAAGTTAACAACATTTCTCTAGGTCACACAGTAAGTACTAGTAAGCACTCTGATTTCAGAGGTTTTGCTCTTTCCGACCACACTATTTTGTATTTTTTGCAAATAGAATCTAATCTTTTTTTTTTGAGACAGGCTCTTACTCTGTTGCCCAGGCTGGAGTGCAATGGCACCATCTCAGCTCACTGCAACCTCTGCCTCCTGGGCTCAGGCAATTTTCCTGCCTCAGCGTCCCAAGTAGCTGAGACTACAGGCACACACTGCCACGCCCAGATAATTTTTGTAGAGACAGGGTTTTGATATGTTGCCTACGCTAGAATCTAGTCTTAACTTTATTTCTAACTACTAGTTTTATGACCTTGAATAAAAAGTCAGTTCACCCGTGGACATTACAGTCTTTATCTGTGGAGTTAGAGTTGACCTGGGTCCTGAGTCCTGAGAAACTATACTCAAAATGTGGGCTGGGGAGTTTCTTCAGAGTTAACTAGATCAGGCCTACTATTTTGGCTCTAGTAGCACAACATGAAGGGGCATGATAATAAGCCTTAATGTTACAGTGTACTTAAGGTCCATGCACCGTTCTGAGTGCTTTACATCCTTTAATTCATTTAATCCTCACAGCAACCTGTAAGGTAGGTTCTATTAATGTTAGTACCCCAATTTTTTTTTTTTTTTTTTTTGAGACAGGGTCTCACTCTGTTGCCCAGGCTGGAGTGCAGTGGTGCGATCTCTGCTCACCGCAACCTCCACCTCGTGGGTTCAAGCAGTTCTCCCACCTCAACCTCCCGAGTAGCTGGATTTACAGGCGTGAGCCACCGCACCTGTCCAAGTACCCCAATTTTTTTTTTTTGAGACGGAGTCTCACTCTGTCACCCAGGCTGGAGTGCAGTGGCGCCATCTTGGCTCACTGCAAGTTCCGTCTCCCGGGTTCATGCCATTCTCCTGCCTCAGCCTCCCGAGTAGCTGGGACTACAGGCACCCGCCACCATGCCAGGCTAATTTTTTTTGTATTTTTAGTAGAGACGGGGGTTTCACCATGTTAGCCAGGATGGTCTCTATCTCTTGACCTTGTGATCCGCCCGCCTTGGCCTCCCAAAGTGCTGGGATTACAAGTGTGAGCCACTGCGCCTGGCCTGAAGTACCCCAATTTTAAAGTTTTCAATTTTATACTTTTTAAATTAATTAATCAATTTGAGATGGAGTTTCACTCTTGTTGCCCAGGTTAGAGTGCAATGAACTGATCTCGGCTCACTGCAACCTCCGCCTCCCAGGTTCAAGCGATTCTCCTGCCTCAGCCTCCCAAGTAGCTGGGATTACAGGTGCCAGCCACCACGCCTAGCTAATTTTTGTATTTGTAGTAGAGATGGGGTTTCACCACATTGGCCAGGCTGGTCTAGAACTCCTGACCTCAGGTGATCTGCCCACCTCGGCCTCCCAAAGTGCTGAGATTATGGGCGTGAGCCACTGCGTCGGGTCCAGATTTTACATTTTAGAGCACAGAGAGGCTGAGTAGCTTGCCCCAATGTCACAGAGCTAATAAGAGGTAAAACCGTGCTTCAAACCTAGGCATCTGACTCCAGACCTATACCCTTACTTACTACTTCCATCTAGAGACTATCATGTTAGTCACTTAATCACTGAGTATTTCACTGTTTTCTACTTAATACATGGTTACCATGAAAGTAAAATACTGCTGCTGCTCTAAAGTTGTTAATCTTATCAATAAATGCACTGAGCTTTTTAGGTAGAAAATAAGTTACTGCATATGTCTCAGCTATCGCAGATTAGTTTTAGAAATCTGTTTAGATCAGGTAAACTTCACAAATGCATTGCTGATACTTTAAAAGTAACTATAGTTTATTTAACTGGCATGCGTATTTAGTGCATTGCATATTTACAAAATCATATGAAAAGAATGAGAATTTTAAGACTAAAAATATTTTAGGGATCATGTCTAGTGCTCTTGTTTTTACAGATGCAGAGAGAAGGCCAAGAAAGTTTGAGTAGGCCGGGCGTGGTGGCTCAAGCCTGTAATCCCAGCACTTTGGGAGGCCGAGACGGGTGGATCACGAGGTCAGGAGATCGAGACCATCCTGGCTAACACGGTGAAACCCTGTCTCTACTAAAAAATACAAAAAACTAGCCGGGCGTGGTGGCGGGCGCCTGTAGTCCCAGCTACTCGGGAGGCTGAGGCAGGAGAATGGCGTAAACCCGGGAGGCGGAGCTTGCAGTGAGCTGAGATCCGGCCACTGCACTCCAGCCTGGGTGACAGAGCGAAACTCCGCCTCAAAAAAAAAAAAAAAAGAAAGTTTGAGTAACTTACAGTATTTCTGTTCTAAAACTATTAGTTAGGACCCTTGGTTATAAGTAGGAAAAATCAACCTAAGGTAGTAAAGAGGAAGAATTTATTCTAAGAATGTAAGGCTCTCTCAGAACCCAAGAGCAGACATAGAACTGGGTCTAGCAACTGGGAGAATGAGGTGTTCAGGAACGCTCCCTGTCCTCCTTTTGGCTTTATTCTTTCTCAGTTGACTGCCTTTCTCTGATCTTCAGCCCACATGGCAGACAGAAGTGGGTGCCCACAACTGCTCTTTGACATGTTCCAGTTCCCGTCATACACAGTCAATACACGTCTCTTTCTTTTTCTCTGTTTCTCTTTTCTCTCCCCTCGCCTTTGCTAAGTTTCTGTTCATCTTGATTCATATTTCCCACTCCTGTATGACCATGAGTGACTGTGGCCAGGATCACAGAGTGGGAGGCTGCCTGCTAGGAATCCCTCTCGGCAGGCTGGGTGCCCAGAGGAGAGTGCTGTATACTCAGGCAGGAGCTGTCTTTACGTATGTCTTTGGGGTCTTTTGACTCACAGTTTACCAATCCTCTTCCTCCTCCTCCTGTTTTTTCCCCCGCTGCTTCTCTGCCTTATAATATTTCTACCATATTAAGTATCTGGAACCTTGATTGTTGGTTGTTTTTTTGTTTTTTGTTTTTTTGAGAAAGCATAGTTTCTCCTTTTATAAATTTAGATGGAGTATTTTTCAGAAATATGAATATTAACTGTTTTAGACCTTTTCAGGTAGTGATTAACTGTTGAATAGAGAGGGTGACTTTGACATGAAGTATGGTATTTTTAGGCATTGTCAAAATAACAGATTAATGAAGCACAAAGTAGTTTACTCTCAAGTATATGAACACTAATTTCCAGCCTTCTATTATTAAATCTACATTAAATGTGACCAATAAATCTTTATTTTTTCTTTTAGATTTGGGTCTTGTTCTACTGCCCAGGCTGGAAAGCAGTGGCATGATCATGGCTCACTGTAGCCTGAAATTCCTGCCTCAGCCACCCGAGTAGCTGAGACTAGGTGCATGCCACCATGCCCATTTGATTTATTTTTATTTTTATTTTTTTAAGAGATGGAGTCTCACTCTGTTGCCCAGGCTGGAGTGCAGTGGCACCATCTCGGCTCACTGCAAGCTCTCCCTCCCGGGTTCACACCATTCTCTTGCCTCAGCCTCCCGAGTAGCTGGGACTACAGGCACCCACCACCACACCTAGCTAATTTTTTGTATTTTTAGTGGAGACGGAGTTTCACCATGTTAACCAGGATGGTCTCGATCTCCTGACCTTGTGATCTGCCTGCCTCGGCCTCCCAAAGTGCTGGGATTACAGGTGTGAGCCACCGTGCCCGGCAGATTTTTTTTTTGTTAGAGATAGGATCTTTGTTTCTCAGGCTGTTCTTTCAAGTGATCTCCTGCCTCAGCCTCCTGAGTTGCTTGGATTACAGGCATAAGCCATCACTCCCTGCAGACCAATACAGCATGACAAGGCAGAGTGATCGTTGGTGACCATAATGATCCTGAAAAAAAAATGTAATGTCAAATTTTTCATCTGGTTTAATTTGTTGTTTTTAATTCTATTTTTTTTTTCTATTATTACTTTTTTTAGAGATGGGAACTCACTATGTTGCTTAGGCTTGTCTCAAACTCCTGGGCTCAAGCAATCCTCCTGCCTTGGCCTCCCAAAGTGTGGGATTACAGGTGTGAGCCCCACACCCAGCCCTATTCTAATTATTTGGAAAACTGGTAATTAGTGTGATGTTGATAGCCCTCTTAGACTGGTTATTCACACACCACACTGTATGAGATTCCTTTTGTTCCCAGTATGCATTTGTGTATGTAGGAAAATTCTAAGCTCATAAATTTTACGTTTAAAAATAATTCAAGCCTGGGCGTGGTGGCTTATGCCTGTAATTCCAGCACTTTGGGAGGCCCAGGCAGGCAGATCTCTTGAGGTCAGGAGTTTGAGACCAGCTGGCCAACGAGATGAAACCCTGTCTCTACTCAAAATAAAAAAAAAAAAATTAGCTGAGCCTAGTGGCGCGTATCTCTAACCCCAGCTACTTGGGAGGCTGAGGTAGGAGAATCGCTTGAACCCAGAAGCTGGAGGTTGCAGTGAGTGGAGATCGCACCACTGCACTCCAGCCTGGGCAACAGAGTGAGACTCCATCTCAAAAAAAAAAAAAATTTTTTAAGCTGGTTGCAGTGGCGTGCCTACTCAGGAGACTGATGTAGGAGGATCGCTTGAGCCCAGCAGTTCAAGACCGTTGTGTACTGTGATCATGCCTGTGAATAGCTACTGCAGTCCAGCCTGGGGAACCTAGCAAGACTCTGTCTCTAAAAACTAAATCAGTAGTTCAGATAAACAAGACCAAACTTGTAGCTTACTTTGATCTTAAATGTATTAGTAAAGGTGTTTTGCCAAGCATTGATTACAGTTTCCAGAATTTATTTTTTTCCACATTATAGATAGCCCTCTTGTGTTCTACCTTTCCAAATGAAATGATACAGCTTTCGATTAATGGAGTACTAATAAAAATTTGTTATTAATTTCATCTTTTACATACTTTGCGGTCTTAGATAAGTGAACCTTTAATGTGGTAGAATTAGTAGGACTTAAAGGTAGGTTAGGGGAGAGAAGGGAGGAAAGAGGGAACCTCAAATGCCTCTTGAGAAGATGGGGGAATACTGGAAAATCTGATGTGGGGGCAGAATAGAATTATGATTGTTTAGACATGTTGCTTTTGAGATGTCAAAATGAGATCATCCCAAAATGGAGCACCCAGAAGTGTCTACTAGGCAGTTGATTCCACATATATATGGACTGGAGTAAGGATGGAGATCTGGACAGAGATTATCAAGGTATTGGTGAAAGTGCATATAAGTAGAAACCATGGATTTAGGTGAGCTCATTTAGGGAGACATAGTATTTAGATGAGAAAAGAGGTAAGAACAGAATCCTGGGGAATACCAATGTTTAAAGGGTAGCTCAAGAAAAGTGAGCTCATGAAGGAGGTTGAGAAATGAGCAGCCCAGGACTAGGAAGAGAATCAGGAGCACAGTATCATGGAGCTGAGAGTGTGATGAGCTGAGCATAATTTATGCTACAGAAGGATCCAGGGAAATGGGGAGTAGAATGTAACCTCTGAATTGGACCAATTAGGGCCTTTTAAAGAGATTTTTATGAACTTTTTAAAAAGCAATAATACAGTTTTCTTGGAAATAGATTAGAAAACACAGATTAGCAAATAGGAAGGGATAAAAGTAAAACTACCTGTTTTATTTATCTATTTTTATTTATCTGACATTTTTTATTTTTTATTTTTTTGAGACAGAGTCTTGCTCTGTCATCCAGGCTGGAGTGCAGTGGTACAATCTCAGCTCACTGCAAGCTCCACCTCACAGGTTCAAGCGATTCCCCACCTCAGCCTCCCCCCACCCAAGTAACTGGGATTGCAGGCACCTGCCACCACACCCAGCTAATTTTTGTATTTTTAGTAGAGACAGGGTTTCGCCATGTTGGCCAGGCTGGTCTCGAACTCCTGACCTCAAGCAATCCGCCCACCTTGGTCTCCCAAAATGCTGGGATTACAGACGTGAGCCAGCACACTTGGCCTACTCTACCGTTTTAATGTTTTCGGCATTCTATCCTTTTATACTCTTTTTTCTTTTTTTGAGACAGGGTCTCACTGTGTCATCCAGGCTGAAATGCAGTGGCATAATCATGGCTCACTGCAGCCTCAACTTCCTGGACTCAGGTGATTCTCTCACCTCAGCCTCCCAAGTAGCCGGGACTACAGATGTGAGCCACCGTGCCGAGATTTTTTTCTTTTTTTTTTTTTTGAGATGGAGTCTTGCTCTGTTGCCCAGACTGGAGTGCAGTAGCACAATCTTGGCTCACTGCAACCTCCACCTCCCAGGTTCAAACAGTTCTCGTGCCTCAGCCTCCCAAGTAGTTGTGGTTACAGGCATGTGCCACCACGCCTGGCTAATTTTTGTATTTTTAGTAGAGATGGGGTTTCACCATGTTGGCCAGGCTGGCCTGGAACTCCTGACCTCGTGATCTGCCTGCCTCGGTCTCCCAAAGTGCTGGGATTACAGGCATGAGCCACAGTGCCTGGCCCCCCACTCCCCCGCCCCCTTTTTTTTTTTTTTTTTTTTTTTTTTTTAAAGAGACTGTCTCACTATGTTGCCGAGGCTGGTCCCGAACTTCTGGCCTCAAGCAGTCCTCCTACCTTAGCCTCCCAAAGTGCTGAGATTATAGGCATGAGCCACCATGCCTGCCTTTTCTTATTTATTAGAAAGGGTTTTTTGTTTTGTTTTGTTTTGAGATGACTTTGGGCTGGGATAACTATTGAATAAATGGGTTAATCTGTCAGGAAGTTGAATAAAGGGTATCATGGACAACATATTGATAAAACAAAGTAGTAAATCTAGTGATAGTTTATTCATGGGAGTGGAGAAGTGGCATCTTTTTAGTGCGTACATAGATGCCACCTTTTCCTTCTCGGCAACTGAGGGCTCAGCCAAACCCAGAGTACAGAGGGATTCCCAAATGGCACTTACCTCCATACCTAACAGTACCTGGCACACAGAAGGGCTCTTCCTTTTAGTAAATGAAATGAGAGGGCATTGACAGAGTGGTAACACTGGCAGTGACAGCCTCCCTGAAAAAGGAGGTAGAACAAGTGACAGCAGTTGACTGCAGTGCCAGCTGCTTCTCTGGACGGCTCGGGGTCCATCCAAACACCTAACCAGGGGAAAGACAGAACTTGGGAGATTAGGTCCCGCAGTGTCACTGGTGGAAATTCAGAGCCGTAGATGTTGGCTGCCACATCCTTAGTGCTCTTTTAGGCTGGTGTGGTTTATAGATCGTGTTCTAGCAAATACCTCCAACATATGATCCCAAGTCATGAGGTATTCTAGAAGGTGCTTAATAAATGGCTGTAGTATCCCAGAGATTTGTCCATATCTGTTGTTCTTAGTTTGGGAACATCTTTCATAGTGCATCAGTGTTATATCAGCAGGGAATGCCTCACAACTGTTTGGTGGATGAAACTGCCCAGAGGCACTGAAGATTGGCCCAAGATCAAAGGGTCAGTCAGCATAGTTTTTGTTTAGCAGGGCAGGGATGGAGGCCCTAGTTAGAAAGTGATTGCTCTGATATGGGAAGGTCTAAACTGGAGAAGGACAGAGGGTAAAGTTAGATGATAGACCAAGTGAAAGGAGAGTAGGAGGGTTAAGTGGGAAGTTGACAGTTAAGATTTCAGATGTAGACCAGTTCTGGATCAGGGACAGGTCCAGGTGGGGTGGGAGTAGGGTTTGCAGTGGAATAAATGGGGAGGTTGTAGGAGTTGAGATGGTCAGGTAGTTTTGACTTACAGTTTTTGGATGGGTGATCTTACGTGAACATTGAAGAGGTGAAAGATGACTTAGCCAGGTGTTGAAGTCTTTTTTTTGTGTGTGTGTGATGGAGTCTTGCTCTGTCTCCCAGGCTGGAGTGCAGTGGCGTGATCTTGGCTCACTGCACCCTCTGCCTCCCGGGTTCCAGCGATTCTCCTGCCTCAGCTTCCCAAGTAGCTGGGATTACAGGTGCCAGCCACCACGCGTGGCTAAGTTTTGTATTTTTAGTGGAGACAAGGTTTTGCCATGTCGACCAGGCTGGTCTTGAACTCCTGACCTCAGGCGATCCGCCCTCCTAGGCCTCCCAAAGTGCTGGGGTTATGGGCGTGAGCCACTGCACCTGCCCCCTTTTTTTTTTTTTTTTGAAATGGAGTCTAGCTCTGTTGCCCAGGCTGGAGTGCAGTGGTGCAGTCTTGGCTCACTGTGACCTCCACCTCCTGGGTTCAGGAGATTTCTCCTGTCTCAGCCTCCAGAGTAGCTAGGACTACAGGCACCCACTACCATGTGCAGCTAATTTTTGTATTTGTTTTTTATTTTATTTATTTTGAGACGGAGTTTCACTCTTGTCGCCCAGGTTGGAGTGCAGTGGCGCAATTTCGGCTCACTGCAACCTCTGCCTCCTGGGTTCAAGCGATTCTCCTGCCTTAGTCTCCTGAGTAGCTGGGATTACAGGGGCCCGTCACCACGCCTGGTTAATTTTTATATTTTTAGTAGAGATGGGGTTTCACCATGTTGGCTAGGCTGGTCTCAAACTCCTGACCTCAGGTGATCCACCCACCTCGGCCTCCCAAAGTGTTGGGATTACAGGCATGAGCCACCACGCCTGGCCTTTAATTTTTGTATTTTTAGTAGAGACAAGGTTTTACCATGTTGCCCAGGCTGGTCTTGAACTCTTGACCTCAAGTGATCCTCCTGCCTCAGCCTCCCAAAGTGCTGGGATTACAGATGTGAACCACCATGCCTGGCCCAGGTGTTGAAGTCTTCATCAAATGTTTGAGAGTGATTGATCAGAAGATGTGTATGGAAGTGATACGGGGTGACAGAAGATGAATTTTTATCTGAACAAAAGGCCAGATTTTAGAAAAAGAACAATAGAAAGCTAAGAGAGAGAAAGCTTGGAAAGTAGGTCTGTAAGCTCTAACAGCTTTTTTTTTTTTTTTCTAACATGCGTGGGAGTAGGGATAGAGGTTGGAGGCAGGAGGCCTGGAAGCTGTGACTTTTAGGAAAACTATGTCTCATTTAAATAAAGTTGAGGAGGGAACTTTCTGTGACCAACCTGAGCATGTAGGGGAGTTTGTTTACATTGAAGTAAGGTTCCACGGGGCACAGTGGAAAGGTTTGGGAGGGAATTCAGGGATGGAGGATGGGTCATTGGGGAAGAAGCTGGGAGCTGTGTAAGGATGAGAATTAAGAAGATAGATGGCCTGGGAGGGGGTATGTAAAAAGGAGAAAATTAATTTGCTTCATAAATAGCCCAGTAGACTGAATTAGTGACTGGGCACAGTGGCTCATGCCTGTAACCCCACCACTTTGAGAGGCCGAGTCAGATGGATCACCTGAGGTCAGGAGTTTCAGACGAGCCTAGCCAACATGGCGAAACCCGCCTTCGCTAAAAATAGAAAAATTAGCTGGGTGTGTGGCAGGTGCCTGTAGACCCAGCTACTTGGGAGGCTGAGGCATGAGAATCGCTTGAACCCAGGAGGTGGAGGTTGTGGTGAGCCGAGATTGTGTCACTGCACTCCAGCCTGGACGACAGAGCTAGAGTCCGTCCCCAAAAAAACAAAAAAGTAGACTGAATTAGTTTATTCTGCTGTATTTAAGAGATCTAATTATAGTTCTCTGCTGTTTCACCTTCATTTCTCTGATACTGAAAGATTTGGTTTAATTTCCTTTAAAATTATATATCTGTATTTTTAAATATATATGCATCACATCATTATTGTTTTTCAAAGTAAGGGTAATGAGGTAAATGAAAAGAAAGCCTCTCCTGAAAACCCACTACCCAGGGACATTATTTTGGTACATATTTCTCCAGACTTTTTCTCAGCTAACAAATAATATGTGTGTTTAGTTTTTGAAGATGTACTCAGTATACTGCGGTCACTTGCTTTTTTTTTCCATACAACGTCTGGTAAATATTCTTTGTAAAAATAGTTAAACTGTTGGCATCATTTTAAATTGTTAAAGTAATTTATTGTAGGACCGTATCATGTTTTAATAATTTGTTATTAGACTTTTGAATAGTTTCTAATTTTTTAATAATAAGCCTAGATAGAAAAACCTTATATGTACAACTTGGCTATTTATTTGAATATTTCCTTTAGGTAAATTTCTAGGAGTTTTCAGGTATACTTTTTAGTTTCATTTTTGTCCCTTTTCTCATAATTTAGTGTTTGGCTGTGAAATCCTTTTTATGTTGCTAATTTTGGAACATATTTAAAGTATATTTGATTAACAGTATGAAATCAATGGAATAGGCATATATTATTTGTAAGATACCAATTTACCATTGTTTGACGTATATATGTGTGTGTGCGCATATATATTTATATATATTTTTTTTTATTTATTTTATTTTTATTTTTTATTTTTTTTTTTGGAGATGGAGTCTCGCTCTGTCTCCCAGGCTGGAGTGCAGTGGCGTGATCTCAGCTCACTGCAACCTCCACCTCCCGAGCTCAAGCGATTCTCCTGTCTTAGTCTCCTGAGTAGCTGGGACTACAGGTGCATGCCACCACACCTGGCTGCTTTTTGTATTTGTAGTAGAGTCGGGGTTTCACCATATTGGTCAGGCTGGTCTTGAACTCCTGACCTCAGGTGATCCACCCACCTCGGCCTCCCAAAGTGCTGGGATTACAGGTGTGAGCCACTGTGCTTGCCCGACATATGTACATATTTTTAAGAGATAGGGTGTTGCTCTGTTGCCCAGGCTGGAGTGCAGTGGTGCTATGATAGCTCACAGTAGCCTCAAACTCGTGGGCTCAAGGGATTCTCCCACCTCAGCCTCTGAGTAGCTGGGGCTGCTGGCAGTGTGCCACCATGCCTAGCTACTTTTTATTACTATTATTATTGTTTCGTAGAGACAGAGATTTGCCATCTTGCCCAGGCTGGTCTCCAACTCCTGGGCTCAAGCAATCTTCCTGCCTTGGCCTCCCCAAGTGCTGGGGTTACAGGCATGAACTATTGATGTATCTTTAATAGATTCTTTTCCTTAGGTAGGGAAGCCAAAAACATTAGTCTGCAAACCTTCAGTTTGTCTTCTCCCAAAGGACTTGTACATTTTGGACTTAGGTAGTGGAATTGAGATAATAGCAAAAATTGTTAAAACTCCAAGTTAATATTCTCTTCTGAATGCATGGAAGTGTTTAACATTGTTGTCTTTGATTACTTTTTTTCCAGGTGATTCATGGCAGGGGACGTGGAAGGATTCTGTTCCTCCATCCATGACACCAGTGTCTCTGCTGGGTTCAGAGCACTGTATGAGGAGGGATTGCTTCTTGATGTCACTCTGGTTATTGAAGATCATCAGTTCCAGGCCCATAAAGCACTCTTGGCCACCCAGAGTGACTACTTCAGAATTATGTTTACTGCAGACATGAGGGAACGAGATCAGGACAAAATTCATTTAAAAGGTCTAACAGCTACTGGTTTCAGCCACGTCCTGCAATTTATGTACTACGGTACTATAGAGCTGAGTATGAATACCGTTCATGAGATTCTTCAGGCAGCCATGTATGTTCAACTTATAGAAGTGGTGAAGTTCTGCTGCTCTTTTCTCTTAGCGAAGATCTGCCTAGAAAATTGTGCAGAAATTATGAGACTCTTAGATGATTTCGGCGTAAACATCGAGGGAGTCAGGGAGAAGTTGGACGCCTTTCTGCTAGACAACTTTGTGCCACTCATGTCTAGGCCTGACTTTCTGTCCTATCTGAGCTTTGAGAAGCTCATGTCTTATTTGGATAATGATCATCTGAGCAGGTTCCCAGAGATAGAGCTGTATGAGGCTGTGCAGTCTTGGCTGCGGCATGATAGAAGACGCTGGAGACATACCGATACCATCATTCAGAATATCCGGTTTTGCTTGATGACCCCAACCAGCGTTTTTGAGAAGGTTAGTGTGTTTGAAAGCAATAGACGGTACTCATCATTTAGTTAAGGCAGTGTGTGTCTTTATAGATAAGATTCACAGACTTAGGAGCCAAGAATGAATAACTTATAAGAGTACTTTATGTGTAAGAAGCCTGATTTGTTGTGCATTTAGGTTTTCTAAAATACATTTTGTGGGTGAAAGAAACCACATAGGTAGTAGAATAGTTTTATTTTAAAAGTACTTTTAAAGTTGAAGCATAATTATTTTATGCAAAATATTACATGTTTGCTGTAGCTTTTCATTTCACAAATTAAATCGGAACCGAGTCAGACTAGGTTTCTTTTTAAAAATAAATTTAAGTAATACATGCAGAAATTGGCATTGAGAAGAGTTCTGCATGGTATACATTAATAGAGTTTCTTATTCTTCTAAAATATAGCAAGGACATACAAAATAGCTCTTGAAAACCAATAGGCCCTAATGGTGATTTTCTTCCCTACTCTTACTTTCTGATTTTCCCTGTTCTACTGTGAATAGTAACTAAATTTGACAATGAAAACATGTTATGTGTCTAAAAACATCATTTTGGCACTTCTAAACAAGTAGACTATAAATCCTCTGTCTACATTGATCAACCATCCCTGGGCACATTCTACCATCTCTTAAAAATAGTCTTTCTCTGAAACAGCCTTGCCCTTTTTTTGCATGTAAGCATGTTCATTTTTATATGAGAGTTTCACTTGTGATCCTTTCTTGCCCAAAGGTCATAGAGCAGTTTTAGTAATTGCTTAATAACTTAATTGGTTTCTAATCACATGGTTACCTCTGGGGCTCTGTTTACTTCTTGCATCTTCTCTTTTTTCTAGAAAGCACACTGAAAACTTGGTCGGTCACCTTTCATGTTAAATAGTTCCTCAGCTTTAGTTATTAGACCTGGTTATAAAAATATCTGCAAAGGAGGGTTGTTTATGCCATTTGAAAAATAAACCCTGGGCCGGGCGCGGTGGCTCAAGCCTGTAATCCCAGCACTTTGGGAGGCCGAGACGGGCGGATCACGAGGTCAGGAGTTCGAGACCATCCTGGCTAACACGGTGAAACCCCGTCTCTACTAAAAAATACAAAAGACTAGCCGGGCGAGGTGGCGGGCGCCTGTAGTCTCGGCTACTCGGGAGGCTGAGGCAGGAGAATGGCGTAAAAACCCGGGAGGCGGAGCTTGCAGTGAGCTGAGATCCGGCCACTGCACTCCAGCCTGGGTGACAGAGCAAGACTCCGTCTCAAAAAAAAAAAAAAAAAAAAAAAGAGACCTGCTGCACAACATTGTGCCTACACTTAACAATATGGTATCGTGTGCTTAAAAATCTATTAACAGGGCTGGGTGCAGTGGCTCACGCCTGTAATCCTAACAGACAGAGCAAGACTCCGTCTCAAAAAAAAAAAAAAAACCCATTTGCGCCTTTGAATAACAGCAGCCTGACATATTTTTTTTCCTCCAAAATGCTATGAAACTGAGAAATCAGTTTTGTGGATTTTTATCTTTTATTCTCAGAATGTATTGATATAGCAAAAATAATTGAAACTAAAGTATGTGTATATATATATAATTTTTTTTTAAATTCGAGATGGAGTCTTGCTCTGTCGCCCAGGCTAGAGTGCAGTGGTGCGATCTCGGCTCACTGCAAACTCCGCCTCCCGGGTTCAAGTGATTCTCTTGCCTCAGCCTCCCGAGTAGCTGGGATTACACAGGTGCCCGCCACTGCGCCTGGCTAATTTTTGTATTTTTAAGTAAAGACAGGGTTTAACCATCTTGGCCAGGCTGGTCTCGAACTCCTGACCTCATGATCCACCTGCCTCGGCCTCCCAAAGTGCTGGGATTACAGGCCTGAGCCACCCCCCGCCCGGCCAAGAATATATTTCTTAATTATTTTTGGTTTGGTGATAATCAGCCCCCCATCAATTATGTAAATCATTTGTCTCTGATGTTTTGATTTTTTTTTTCCTTTTGTTTTTATTGCTCTCTTTCCCTGGGGAATCCTGTTTTGTTTTGGTTTTTTTTTGGTTTTTGGTTTTTGTTTTTGAGATGGAATCTCACTCTTGCCCAGGCTGGAGTGCAGTGGCGTAATCTCGGCTCACTGTAGCCTCCACCTCCTGGGTTCCAGCGATTCTTCTGCCTCAGCCTCCCGAGTAGCTGGGATTACAGGTACCCACCACCACGCCTGGCTAATTTTTGTGTGTTTTTAGTAGAGATGGGGTTTCACCATCTTGGCCAGGCTCGTCTCAAACTCCTGACCTCAAGTCATCCACCTGCCTCGGCCTCCCAAATTGCTGGGATTACAGGCATGAGACACTGTACCTGGCCCCTGTTTTGTCTTTATACATTAAGTGCAAATTCTTTCCCACTACTAGAACAAAACCCCTCCAACCTCAGTCTAGATGGAAGGTACTATGAAATAAAAGGTAAGATTTTGCCTCTTGTCAGACAATATGATAGATAATTGATAGCAGTAGATTTTCTTTTTTTGAGACGGAGTCTCGCTCTGTCACCCAGGCTGGAGTGCAGTGGCGCTATCTTGGCTCACCACAACCTCTGTCTCCCAGGCTCAATCGAATCTCACGCCTCAGCCTCCTGAGTAGCTGGGATTACAGGCGTGAGTTACCGTGCCCGGCCATAGTAAATTATTTTAAGTGCTGAGCTTCAAAGCCTTCTTATAGTCCAGTGATCAGTTCAAGGCAAACAAAAGTGACAGTAGCTGAAAATTAACACTAGACTATCAGGTAATTTTGCAAATTGTAAAAAACGTCAGTTATATCTACTGGTGGATTCCTTTGGCATGTGCAGCATAGGAGGTGGTTATTTCCCATTGGCTAGACATTGGGAGTTATCAGAATAGACATGTTGTTAAGGCTTCCTTCTGGAATTATTTTCTTAGGAAAATTTAGTAAGGACCTAGCCACAGAGAGATAATTGTTTTTTGTTTTTGTTTTTATTTTTGGAGACAGGGTCTCGCTCTGTCACCCAGGCTGGAGTGCAGTGGCACGATCATGGCTCACTGCAGCCTCCCTCTCTTGGGCTCAGGTGATCCCCTCACGTCAGTCTCTGAGTAGGTGGGACTGCAGGTGTGCATAACCATGCCTGGCTAATTAAAACAAATTTTTTTTTTTTTTTTTAAGAAATAGGGTCTCACTATGTTGCCCAGGCTGTTCTCAAACTCCTGGCCTGAAGTGATTCTCCCAACCTGGCCTCCCAAAGTGTTGGGAGATACGAGCCACCATGCCTGGCCTATGTCTCTTTTAATCTATGAGGATGTTCAAACATACAAAAAGTCGAGTAAATAATATAATGACTGCTTGTACAGCTATCACTTAGATTCAAGAACTGTTAACATTTGCTGTATTTGCTTCCTATCGATTTTTTTCTGGGTCGAACATTTGAAAATAAGTTATAAACATCACGACACCTCCTCCTAAATACTTAACATGCTTCTCCTAAGCATAAGAACTTTTTCCTACTTAAGTACAGTACTAAAATACTATTCTACCTAGGAAAATTAGCAAGACGCTAATAAGGTTATCTAATCTTTCTTCATCTAGAACAGTTCTTCGCTCTTTTTTTTTTTTTTGAGACCAGACCACCAGTTGCCTCAGTGTGTCCTACATTCTGGATGTCTCTGATAACTTCCTTGTGTTGGTGTTAACTTAGTTCTTCTATTCCCTTTATTTCCTACTAACACATCTTTTTAGCACCATGTTTTTCAGGAACAGTTGCGGGAAAATGTTGACTGCCAGAGAAAAACTTGGAAAACTAATCAAAGTAACTAAGTAGTTTCTATGAACTTTGTATTATGAAGCGAAGTAGCCCAATTCTAGGACTAAAATCAAGAATTTTGTTCATACTATTCGGTATTAGGTTTCTTTTCGATTCCTAAAATCTCCTCCCTCTTTTTGATTTAGAATACTTCCATTTAATGTATTGGGATTAAAACTAGCTGAAGTGTCAGTGACTCTTGAACTGAATTGTTCAATATAGTCATCACTTGTGGCTCTTGAACACTTGAAATGTGGCTACTCTGAATTGAGATTTCAAAGACTAAGATGATAAAATGAATGTAAATTACCTTAATAATTTTTACATTGATTACATGTTGAGATTATATTTTGGATATATTGAGTTCAACAACTATATTATTGAAATCAACTTCACCTTTAAAATGTGGCTACTAGAAAATGTAAAAATTGCATCTTTGACTCACATTTGTGGCTCAGATTCTATTTTTATCTCACAGCCCTGCTCTAGAAGTTAAGATGTGTTGTTCAATAGAAACTGTCTGAATGTGCATACGGTAAATAGCCTTTCTCACATACTTAACCCTTCTCCCAGAGTTCTAGCCTTTAGAAACGTTATGTACAGTTAGTGTTAAATGAACTTTAACCTACCTGATGATTCTGTGGATTGGCTGGTGAAGATAACTGTTATTGAGTATAGCATCTTTTTGTCAGGATCCACCACGCACGGCTAATTTTGTATTTTTAGTAGAGATGGGGTTTCTCCACGTTGGTCAGGCTAGTCTCAAACTCCTGACCTCAGGTGATCCGCCTACCTCAGCCATGGAAAGTGCTGGGATTACAGGCATGAGCCACCGCATCTGGCTGGAGATTCTTAATTCTTCCTTTGGTGGTAACAGATTTGAGCAGTGACTCAATAGTGTAGGGAAGGGGGCATTCTGCCTTTACCCAAGGAAAAGCCCCCATTCATTCTAGGGACTCAAGTCATGTGCTCTAGCTGTGCTGAAATCTTTGGGTTTATCCTTCTGCAGTATCTATGTAGTTCTCTACTGGATTTTCTCCTTAGGTGAGATAAGATTGTCTTAACTTTTTTTTTTCTTTTTTTTAGTACACTTTTTTTTCTTTTTTAATATTTAACATTATTTTTGTAGAGATAGGGTCTCACCTATGTTGTTCAGGCTGATCTTGAGCTGGCCTCAAGTGATCCTGCTGCCTCGGCCTCCCAAAGTGCTGGAATTATAGACGTGAGCCACCGTGCTTGGCCAGATTGTCTTAATTTTTGTACTAAGTATTCTGTGGAACCATCCCTGAAGAGGTCAAGGCTTCCAAATTTCCTGAGTTCCTTAGAGGCAGCAATACTCTTTATCTGAACACTATGTGCGCGCACGCGCACACACATACATTTATGCTACGTCATGCACTGAGTGCTCTACTGTACATATAGGTAGCATCTACATGTTATCCCCATTTTGTAGATAAGGAAACAGGCACAGAAAGGTTAAGGATCTTATTCCAGACCAAGTGGCACTGTCCAGGCTGAAAGCCAGGGCAGCTTGCTTCCCAATCTGGGACTTCCTGTTACAGCTAATAGAATAGGGAGAAGACCCTGAAGTGCCAGAAGCATGCTGTTAACCTGTGGCCCAGCCCGGGTCATTCAGAAGTTGTTACAAAGCTATGAAAATTCTAAGCTGTTTACATTAACAAAACATAGCCTAAGGGGCAGGTGTATGTTACAGAGTTGTAAAAATTCTAAGGTGTTTACATGAGCAAAACATAGCTGAAGGGCCAGGAAGGGTGGCTTATGCCTATAATCCCAGCACTTTGGGAATCCTAGGCAGGAGGATCATTTGAGCCCAGGAGTTGGGGACCAGCCTAGGCAACATAGGCAAACCTGTCTCTACAAGAAATTTAAAAATTAGTTGGTTGTGGTGGTGCATGCCTGGAGTCCCAGCTACTGGGGAGTTTGAAGTGGGAGGATTGCTTGAGCCGGGGAGGTCGAGGTTGCAGAGGTTGTGCCACTGCATTCCAGCGTGGATGATAAAGTGAGAACTTGTTCCTCCCTACCCCCCCTCCCAAAAAAAAGAAAACATAGCCTAGGAAATTTAATGGCACTGAAAAAATATATATAAAGTGTGGGAAAACTTCGATATGAAAGCACAAATCTTAGGTTTTCACTGAAATAATCAAATTGAAATTTTAAGGATCTTGTCCTTTTGACATAGTTATTTAAGGGTTTTTATGACTTATTTGATCTATAGTGGATTCCTAGTTTTAAAACTAGACTACAGTTTCAGTTTTTACTTATGGAAATGTCTATGGCATGTATTTTTTACTAGCTCTGATGGTCTTTGCACATGTTAACAGATAAAGCCTGACATTTGTCATTCTGAATTTCAGTGATATGAAGATTTAAATAGTTGAAACTGCTTTCTTTGGTCTTTGGTTTTTAAAAAACAATTATTGTTTTATTGAAAACATTGTATGAAGTAAATGTATATTTGGCAAAATGCATATTATACCTGACTTTTATTTATTTATTTTTGTTTTTATTTATTTTTTCTTTTGAGACCAAGTCTAGCTCTGTCACCCAGACTGGAGTGCAGTAGCGCGATCTCAGTTCACTGCAAGCTCCGCCTCTCGGGTTCACGCCATTCTCCTGCCTCAGCCTCCCGAGTAACTGGGAC